>NW_027185798.1:42083984-42126307 GCF_028583685.1 Petaurus breviceps papuanus
AAATGTTTATGAGCATTTATCTGCCTCCTCTCCCCCTCTCCCCCCCTCCCCGCCCTACCAATTATTCAGTTGAAGGCATTTTTAAAAGTCCATTGGCACTAGGGTTATAATGACATTAGCTTGAGGTAGGGGATGGAAGTCCTTCCTCTCCCCATTTTACAGATGAGGAAACTGAGGCTCAGTGGTTAAACAACTTGGCTGTGATCACAGAGCTACTTAAGATAGAAAATCATTAATGTCCCCATTTTATAGATGAGGAAACTGAGGATCAGTAGTTAAGCAATTTGGCCATGGTCACAGAGTTAGTAAGGTGGAAGTCCTTCCTGCCCGAATTTTGTAGGTGGGTCAACTGACTAGGCCATATTCACAGAGCTAATAAGTGACCAAGGTGGGAGAAGAACCCAGTTATCCAGTCTCCAAGGCGGTGTCCCTGCACCCCAGGTGGTCAATAGGACTGCTTAGGGATGAATTCTTGCCATGAGGGCACTCAAAAAGCCTGAGCTGTGGCCCCTGGCATCTGCAGCTCCTGCTGAGCTCCCCGATCCCTCCCCCCGGGCTGGCTGCATCCCCAGTCCTGAACTCCTATTCTGTATCTGTTCCTGTCCCTCTAAGCCTGGCTCCTGGACGGGCGGAAATAGCCATCAGCGTCACCTGCTCAGCGGTGGGAGACGATGGCTGACTCGGCCAGAACAGACAGTCTGTAATTTCTAGAGGAGTAACAATAATGGAGCTAATTTGGTGTTTCATCATTTTGTTCCTAGGGGAGTGATAGGGACAAGAGAGGGAGGGCCGAGACAAGGCTGCATCTTGGTGACAGCTCCCCAGAGAAAGGGCTTTAGATTCACTGGGGCTGCTCAAGGCTCCCAGGAGTCACCCCCACCCACCGCTGCTGCCTTGTCTCCTCCACTCCCCTCTCCTTCTAGCCCATTATTGTCTGGGCATGAAAGGCTTCCCATCGTAACTGCACAGCGCCAGAGAGGGGTGTGGAGATGGGGGTCAGGGCAGATCCCTGTGGAGCCAAACCAGGAGGCTGAGGTTCTAGGCAGAACGTTCCTCCCCTCTCTACCTTCTCTCAGCTTGGAACCCTTTTTACTGATGCCCCCCATACACACACACACACACACACACACACACACACGCACGCACACATACACACACACCTTCTAAAACTACATAAAAAACTCATCACTCCATAGCTCCATTTGTATGGAGGTAGGTACTGTCTAAACCCATGCACAAAGGCCTGAGACACAGGACTCAGGATCATTCCAAGGGACAAATTACACTAGGTGCCTCCCTGCCCTGTGGAGTGGAAGGAATCTGGGATTTAGAATTAGGGGACCTGAGTTCAAATCCTGACTGATACTAACTGCCGCGTTGCCCTTAAATATCTCCTTTGTAAAATGGGAAGTTTGGAGCAGATTTCTGGATTTTTAAAAAACCATTTTGATGATTGTGTTTCAGGATAATTGGTTTCCAATGTAAATCTGTGTATTTTATCTTATGATAAAAAATATTTTTCTGATAAGGGATCCATAGGCTCCACTCAATTGTCAGAGGGTTCCATAACACACACACAAAAAAAGATTAAGAACCCCTAGACGTGGGGCGGCTAGGTGGCTCAGTGAATAGAGCACTGGCCCTGAAGTCAGGAGGACCTAAGTTCAAACCCGACCTCAGACACTTAACACTTATTAGCCGTGTGACCTTGGGCAAGTCACTTAACCCCAATTGCCCTGCCCTCCCCACTCCAAAAAAAAAGAACCCCTAGACTAAGTGATCTCTGAGTACACTGCCAACTCTAAATCCCAGTCTTCAGGATGGCCCACTGGATTAGGTACTAGATTGAGCAAAAAAAGACCTAAGTTCAAATTCTGCTTCAGATACTTATTAGCTGAGTGTCCCTGAGCAAGTCACTCAACTTGTCTTCCTCAGTTTCCTTATCTTGCAAAATGAGGGGGTTGGACTGGATGACTTCTTAGATACCTTCCAGCTCTTAATCTATGATCCTATAATCTTATGCTTGTAGGAGAAGTCATAAAAGTTAACAAACCCTTTGTTTTAGTTAACAATAATGATCCCATATGAGCCTAAAGATAGATTTTTCATTTCCAATGTGCTTTCACAGTGTGTTATTCAGCTGGCTTAAATCTGCAGGCTTATGGTTTGGCTATGAACCTGTCTTCTCTAGTTATCTCTTCTTCCCTGGGGCTACTTTAATACTCTCACCCCCTCCCTTCCATTCTGCCCCCTCCCCCACTATAATAGGGAAACTGGGGAAATCTTTTTTTTTAGATAAAATTCTGAGCACAGACTATGAATCCAAATAGTATAGTGGAAAGAATCCTGGCTTTAGCATGAGAAAATCTTAATCCAGTTTACCACCTAGGAGACCTTGAACAAGTCTCTAGGTTTTCAGGGCCTCTCTGTCCCCTTATCTGTAAAATGAGAGGGTTGGGCTTAAGTTACCTCTGAAGTGCCTCCCCGCTCCAAACTTTTGATCCTATGATCAATTCCATTCTCCAAGAATTTTTTTTTTAAATCACTGCGACTTTCCTTGGGACCCACCTTCAGGTGGCTATTAGAGGTCTGGCGAGAGACTGTGGGACTTAACTCTAGTAATAACAGTCATGGTAATAATAATGGGTCCTGAGGGCAGGTCACTTAACTTTTCAGGGCCTTGGTTTCCTCACCTATAAAATGAGCAGTGGCAATAGTTGTTCTGAAGTTCTGCATGTTGGTTAGCAATTAGAGAGATCTCTGTTAAAAATCCTGACACTATAGTGCTCTAAGATGGTCTATGGCTCCCTTCTTCCATTTCCCCATCCTCATACTTCTAAGTCCCCTCTCTCTCTACTATTAGTATTCACTTTCAGGGGATCAGATTTCTAGTTCCTCTTCTCTGTTTCCTTCAAAAAGAGGGCAGTCTAGTATAATAATAAGGATTCTGTACTTGGAGTCTGAAGATAACTGGATTTAAATCCTGACTCCAACCCTTACTTGGTGTGTGACCATGGGAAAGTCATTTAACTTCAGTTTCCTTATATAAAACGGGGATAAAAATACCTGTAGGGCCTACCTCATAGGGTTGTGGGGAGGATCAAATTAGACGTTTGTATTGCACTTTTTAAAAATCTTTAAACACTATATGTTGTTGTTTGGTTATTTGGCAGAGATACCAGAAGAGTTTGTCATTTCCTTCTCTAACTGATTTTATAAATGAGGAAACTGAGGCAAATTGGGTTAAGTGACTTGCTCAGGGTTTCACAACCACTAGGTGCCTGAGGCCGTATTTTAATTCAGGAAGATGAGTGTTCCTGACCCTAGGTCCACCACTCTCTCCACTATACCACTTAGAAGCCCACAAACACTATATAAATAATAACATTATTGTAATCCAGAGTCAAGTCTCAGAGCCTAGGACCAGATCCCTAATGGAACATCACACCCACATCTGAACCCCATGCCTGAAGGCGAAAGACTGATGGTGGGTCCCAATGAAAGTCACAATGATGGATAGCCAAATAAATAAATTATAGTCAGACAAAGGAATTGAGTATAGGGCCAAACATCAAAAACTGGAAGGGAACGGAGACCCACCCAGGTTAAGTGACTCACCCTGGGTCAAGTAGGTAGGGAGCAGGATTTAAACACAGGCCTTCCAACTCCAAAGTCTTTGGTTTTTCCACTATACCATTCGATGAAGTGAATTTATCTTTGTAGAAAAGAAGCAGTTGAATAGAAATTAAAAATTTTTTTAAAGCCGCCTTAAAGTCTATGAGAAGACTATGATTAAGTAAAGAGCATAGCTGTTCTCTCTATTTTATGGGGAGCAGGACTGGAGGGCAGGGCCTAAAACTGCAATTCATTTGGGTTAGATTTGAAGAGGGACTTCCTAAGCACTCGGCTTCTGGAAAGGGGCTAAGAGCCAAGCGTGTCTGAGGATGGTTGTTTCTTTTCTTTTTGCCGTGTATAAGGCAATGTTAAAGCAGTTTTGGGTCTTCTTGCCTTATAGTATGTATATGATATGGTGAGAAAAAATAAGAAAGCCATGATCCCTGGAGTTAAAGGATCTGGGTTCAAATCCTGTCTTTTAAAAATAATTAATTAATTTTTCATTTTCAACATTTGTTTCCATAAGATTTTGAATTCTAAATTTTCTCTCCCTCCTTGTCTTCCCCCCTCCCCAAGACATTGTGCAATCTGATATAGGCTCTACATATACATTCACATTAAACATTTTCACATTAGTCATGTTGTAAAGAAGGATTAGAACCAATGGGAGAAACCATGAGAAAGAAGAAAGAAACAAAAAGAGAGAGCAAATAGTCTGCTTCCATCTGCATTCAGACTCCATAGTTCTTTCCCTGGATCTGGACAGCATTCTCCATCATTAGCCTTTTGGAGTTGACTTAGACCTTTGCATTGCTGTCTATCAAAATGAGTCACTGCACAGTGTTACTGGTCAAATCCTGTTTCTTCTGATTATTGTGACCTTGGGCAAATCACTTCTCAGAGACTCCATTTCCTCACTTTTTCCCCCCCATTTCCTCACTTTTAAAATGAAGGAGGTTGGACAAGATGACTTCCAAGGTCCCTCCTGGCTTAGATCTGTGTTCAGAGTTTGTAGTCAGAGGACCTGGGTTCAAACCCCTGCTCTGACACCATTTATGTGATCTTGGCTGAATCTCTGAGGCTATTTCTCTGTGCCTCCGTTTCCTTGCCTGCAAAAAGGACTGAAGTGAATGACTGTCAAGGTCCCTTCCAGCTCAAAATCTGTGATTCTTCAGTCCTTTGATGGGATAGTTTATCCCCCTTGAAAAGCCTAGCTTTCCCTTAACAGCACAAGGAGAGAAGTAGACCGTGGGTGAGACGCTCCTCCTCACCCCAGGGTGTCTGCCAGAAGGCACAACCCCCTCGCTAGACCGAGGCAAGAGAGAAAGAAGAAGTGGCCCACAAAGCTATCTACCCAGCTAGCAGCGAAAACAATTCCTCCTCCTCCCAGCCCACTCAGCCCTACTCTCCCATCTGCTTGTGTGCTCCCCACCAAAGCCTCCTATAGTTATCGTGGGTCTCTTTTTTCCTCTCTAAGCTCTAAGTCACAGAGAGGGGGCTGCCCTGCATCATTGAGAGACTTCTCATCTGGGAGTTCTCGAAACCGATGCAATCAGTCAGTCGACCAGCATTTATTAAGCAAGTTCTAAGTGCCAGGCACTGGGTTAAATGCTAGAGATACAAAGAAAGGTGAAAGCTCACATTCTAATGGGGGAGGCAGCGTACAGGATCTGTGTAGTGTACATGGAATCATCTCAGGAGGGGGTGAGGACATGCCTGAGATTTGAGCTGAATCTTGAAGGAAGCCAGGAAAGAAAGGAGGAGGAGAAAAAGGGGGAAGGAAGGGAAGGAGGAGGGGGGAAAGGAGGGGGAGGAGGAGGAAGAGGAGGAGTGGAGAGAGGGGTGGGAATGGAGGAGGATCAGGAGGGGGAAGGAGAGGAGGAGGAAAAAGAAAAGGAGGAGGAGGAAGAGAAGAAGAGAGCAGGGAGAGCTCAGATCCAGCCTTCATCTCCTACTCTTGTATATACCTTTGTATATTATCACCCCTGATAAAATGCAAATTCTTTGGAAGTCAGGATTATTTCAGTTTGTATCTCCAGATCCTCAGCACATAGTAGGCACTTTAATAAATGCTTGTTGACTGCCTGATTGATAGATGAACTCCTTCCTCTCCTTCCTGGTCACTGCACAAGACAAAGGGCGTAATGGCTGAGTGAGGGAGGAACGTGAAGTCTCCCATTCCGCTATAATGGCAGGCTCACTTGCCCAAGATGGGGTTCCTGGGAGTCATTCCACCTTGGTCCTTCAGGGAAGTAGCTCTTTTGGAACAAAGCTTCTGCCCCCATGGATCTAGCTTCCTCTCCCAACACTGCCCCCTCCCTCCCATGAGGCAGCGTCCTTTGGAGTAATTTAGCACTTAGTGAGGGGATGATGTAACAGGCATTTTCCTGAGAAATGACAGTCTCAGGCCAGTGTGCTGGCACCGGGCAGGTTTGAGTGAGCAGGAGATGGATTCTCTTGCAATCTGTAATGCAGTCTGACACCACCAATTTGTCTCTCTTAGTGGGTGGGGGAGGCAGGGAGAGGGACAAGGGAAGTAAATATTCCAAGTCAAGTCCCATCCAGGACTCAAGATAATAAGCAAACTAAGCACTTAGTGCATGCCCTACAGTACACTAAGTGCTAGGGTTACAAAGACAAGTAAAAAGAAGGACAGTCCCTGCCCTCAGGAGTTTATGCTCTAATGTGGAGAGATCACACATAGCAGGAGAGCTGAAGAGATGGGGGTGAAGTCCCAAGAATGAAGAATGGCTGGTCTAGGCCATTCAGAAAAGTCGGCTGTTCACATGTTGTTTGTCCTTCACTCTCGAAGAAGACAGTGACATCAGGAAGATGATTCCGTGACTAACAAGTGAATTGGATTTAATTGAGGGAGGGCTGTGCAAAGCCACCAGCCTCACTTTCTCCTCCAGAGTCATCCAGGTCCAGTGACAAGATATCGATCAGCACAACTGGAGATGGTCCCCTAAAAGCAGGTTACAGGTTACAGGAAGAACTTACTTATGGGAAAGGGAAGCCATGAAGAATAGAGGAAGAAGAAGCTGAGGCATGAAGGGGAAGCCCAGAGATAGAAGCATACCTGGTCTACGTCCTTCCTCTACGTCCTTGCCTGAGAACAACTTACCAATGGAAGAAAATGGGACTATAGGGGGAAGCTGATGAGGCATGGTGGAAATTCCAGGCCTGAGGGTGGGTTTGGGTGTGGGGTTGCTTGGCATGCTCCCAAATACGAGATCTCTCCCCATCTACCCCAGCTGAATGGCCACTCCATCAAAGAAGTTTTAGAATGGGCCCTTTGGATGTAGGGGTGGGATGCAACCTCTGGATTTTTTTATTCTTACGGCTATCCCCAAGAATGGCCTGATTTCAGCAGAGAGTGGCCCTCTCCTTGATGAGCTCCTGGGAATAGGAAGGCTAGAGATGGGAAAAACCTCAGTAGCCATAGTCCCCTCACACACACACTCGCACATAGAGAAAGTAATAATAGAGGAGAGAAGATCTCAGGTTCCTGTGGGCCAAAAGTATGGCTAGAGATGGTGAGTTTTAAGGACCAACGTCTTAGAAAGCTGTTAAAGAGGCAACCAAGCTGACAGGCCTCTAAGTATCATCTTGTACTAGATGACAACCTTCACTAAAGCTGTAATCCTTATTGGTTTGCCAATCTCTAGAGTGTTTGTTCCCAGGAATGCTTGTTCTAAATTGGAATTCTTCATCATCAGTCACTGGAGAAAGTTTTCAGCGCACACACATATATATACACACATACCCATATCCCACTGGGGCCAGCACCCCCTTTCTTCTATAAGCCCCCACAGATAATGAATGCACTCACCACTGAGATGCTCCCCTCTCCCTAGAGGAAACCAACAGTTGTTCAACATTCACACAGCACGATAGTTCATGGCAGCAAATGAAGACAGATTCTCTATCATTAACTCCATTAATATGCCACTTACTCCCTTCTCTTGTTCTTTAATGGAGATGCTTGATGGGAAGACTAGACCTCAGGTAGACCAGCAAGCCCTTTGGCTATTTTCCTAATACCAAACAATGTTCTTTATTTTAATAGTGGCAGGCTTCCCAGTGTTTCATATTAGTGGCCCATTTTCTCAACCTACTCAAATTTACTGAAAGCCTCATTCTTCCCCAACCTCCCTAGCCTTCCTCCCACCTTTTAAAAAGTCATTAGGAGGAAATCTGGTACCTCCCAGTGTGATTCTGACTCACGAATATTTGCCCAAAAGTAATGGTGCGTGTGATACAGCAGACCTCTTTTCAAGGTCAGGTTCACAAGGCAGAGGCTGAGGAAAAGTTCCCTAAATGAAACCATCTGTTTCCCTGAAGATAATTCAAAATGGAAGAGTTTGCTTACCGCCCCCCTGCTGACATGCATTTTTGCCTCTCAACCTCCCTCACAGCTGAACTCCACCACCTGAGGCTCCCTCTCAGACTAACTTTTCCAAGATCCTGGCTGACCCGTCCCATTTTAGCCAGGCTTTCTCCAGGACTCTTTCAGTGGCTGCAGCCCTGCCCAGTCACTGGAGCTGGAGTTTATTAGAGTACCACTTAAGACACCTTGCTCAGGCTCATCATTTATTCATAAAGCCACAAAGCCCTTGGGGTGGGAAAACATTCAAGAGGCAGAACACAAAACAAATACAGCCTACCCTTGAAGCTTGCAGCAGGGAGCCCCGAGCGTCACAACAGATACAGATGCCACCCTTTCAAATGCAGCCACCCCCAGACTCACCGCCTGAGCTCTGGAATGCCAGGCCTGACTAGGAGTGAAGCACAGAAACCACGTCATCCCAGTATGCAGCGGATTCCCTCACACAGTCACCCTGAAAAAAAAAAAACGTTAAACCAGGGGTGGGGGGCAGAGGGTGGCTCATGTCCTTTCTGCTCAGTTTCCAAGGGCAGGGCCCAGTGGATGGGAGGAGGCTGCTGGCCATTGCCAAAAGCCAAATGCAGTCCTTTGCCCTCCTTGGATGAGCTCTACCCATAGAAAGCAACTTAACTGCACTTCCTGCCCAATGCATCAGACACGGTTTTGGTCTCCTGTGGCTTTCATGAAAGTGTAAGGGATGCTTCCCAGCTGATGATGAGAGATGCAGACAAACCACTTAAAGATGAAGATACCCAAAGTGTTCTCTGAGAGTCACGGAAGACGCGTCTTTGCTCTCTGCAGCCCAGATTCCCGTGATGGAAAATGGCAACGTTGGCTCCATTCATAGCTTCTCCAAAGGGATATGGAGAGGCAGAGAAGTTTCATGAGAAGGGATGCAGGTTTGGTTTTCCTCACCTCATCAGCTTTGTTTAGTGTTATTTTGTTTTTTGGAGGTGGAAGGCAAGGCAATTGGGGTTAAGTGACTTGCCCAAGGTCACATAGTTAATAAGTGTGTCAAGTGTCTGAGGTCAAATTTGAATTCAGGTCCTCCTGACTTCAGAGCTCTATTCACTGCATCACCTAGTTGCCCCTTGTTTGGTGTTTTGGAAAGAGCACTGGATTCAGAGTCAGGGTATCTGAGCCCAAATTTTATCTCTAACACTTAACTAACTTCGGGATGATTAACAAGTAGCCTGGCATCTCTGAACTCCAGTTTCCTCATCTTTAAAACAGAGATAAAACACTAAAACCACCTATCTCACAGAGATACTAGGAAAGTGTTTTGTAAATCTCAAGGGGTATAGGAATGTGAAGGTTTACCACCTTAGAAATGATCTATTGGGTTCCCAGCAACAGTGAGAAATTTTAGTAATGGTTGATGGGAGAACTTCTCTGTCCCTTCCCATTTTTGAAGCATAGAACATTAGAGGTAAAAAGAAACCTTTGAGATCATCTGATCCAGCCACTGTATCTCATACATGAGGAAAGAAAAGCCCAGAGAGAAAAAATAAATCGCCCCAAAACATTCAGCCTTTACTAGCAGAACTAGAATTAGGATTCACATTTCCTGATTCCCAAGCCAATGCACAGTCTACCACACCATACTCAGAGACAGGTTGATTTCAGGCATTAGGCAGAAGGATATACTTTAGGAAACCACTAAAGATGGGTCAAAGGTAACCAAGTTAAACACAATGTCTGGTTGTGGGCTAGCCCTTAAAAGTCTCACTGGCTAGACCTCACTGAGAGCTGTAGAAATGGGAACCTGTTAATACCATTGGCACCATCATGTGGGCAGATTGTACTCAAGGAAAGATTTATTTGTTGGCATTTTTAAGGAGAAGGCTGTTTATTTGTATGCAAGTTGTACTATTGAGAAGGCAAGTTTACTCAAAGGAGAGGAAATGGTGGAGGGGGCTCTCCTCTTGTGGATATGGAAAGAATCAAAACATAATCAGAGCATCCGAGGCAAGCAACTGACTTCCCATTCTCAAGGAAAGATTTATGGAGGAACTAGCATCTGCCTGCCTCTTATTCAGGCTGCAGAGCCTTCACCCTGACCCCTCAACAGAAGCAGCAGGTGCTATGTCCCAGCTGCCGTTCAGTCCAGGTCCACTTCACTAGCCCTCAGCTAGCAGAAGCCGAGAGAGCCAAGCTGGTTTCTGACCCTCCCTCCCCAGCACTGGGAACCTCATTACCAGCTGGCGGCCCTAAGGCTGCGCTCACCCAAGGCTAGGTAAAAAGATGGCAGCAATGATGTAGCCATCATTACACAACCCTTTTTGACCCCTGGCTTTATTTTTGGCTGACATCTCCAATATTTCTAATTAGGATAAAAAAAAACAGGAAAATGTGCAAGGCCTAAGGAGGTAGTGAATGGAGAAGGAGGCTAGGGGAGAGCAAGAACTTGCTGAGAGATAGTAAGCAAAAAAAAAAAAAGGAAAAAATGAAGGCACAAGAGGCAGGCAGAGGGAGAGACTGATTTGAAGACAGCTGTGAGTACTTTCCAGAGAAGTAAAACAGCCTATCAGAAAACATTGAGTCTCTGAGTTGGTTTTGCCCTTTTCTTTATACTTACTAAAAAAAAAAGCCAACCTATTTATATTCCTCTAACAAAGCCTAGATTTCTCCTACAGCTTTCATGTTCTAGGTGCAAATATCCCTTCACTCAGAAGAAGCCATGAGTGTGAGTCTGGTGTCTGGTGTGAGTCTGCCTTAGACCAGGAATAAAGGATGGATCAAATGCCCTATGATTAAAGGAGCAGAATGTAAGGGGAGAAAGTCCAATACGTGTGGGAAAAGGCAAAGTGAGGAAGAAGGAAGGACCGATTTCAAGGAGAAAGTTTTGGTCTTAATTATAAACGAAACACCACTGCACCAAACCTTAAGGTTTAGTTAGCCTCTCAGAAGGACTGGTGTATCACCCCAAAGCACAGCTACAAGGAAAGGGGGACCCACTCCAGTCCCTAGAGCTGGAGTTTATTAGAGTATCACTTAAGACACCTTGCTTAGGCTCATCATTTATTATTTAAGGGACCCACGTAAGCCCCTCTGATTACCCAAAGGCCCAAGGGACATAAGGAATATTTCTTCATCGTAGAATAAATTCCACCATGCTTGTCTGTTAATTTCCCTGGCAGGAGAGGGTATCTTGAGGAGAAAATTAAATCTTTAGAGACTTTAGTGATTCAGTAAACCCAGAATTAAGATTGAAAAAGCAGCAAATAGGTCAATTTCTCCAAGGCTTCAATCTAGACTCAACTTCTCATCTGTAAAAATGGGGAGCAGTACCCTTTGCATCTTTATAATGGCTTACTGAGAGAATTCCTCTGTCCTTTTTCATTTCGAAGCAATCACTCAATCAATCAACAAGCATTTATTAGACACGTCCTCATATGCCAAGTTTAGGGGATTCAAAGATGAAAGTGAACTTGGCTTGCCCTCAAAGAACTTATATTCTGTTAGGAAGAGATACCGTGGGTGAAGTTTCTCTATAAGTATATGCATATACAAACAGATACAAGGTTCTGGGGAGGAAGAAAGGGGCTGTAAGTGGCACTCAGGCTGTCTTAAAGGAAATGAGGAATTGTAAGAGGCCAAGGTGAAGAGGGAGTGCATTCCGGGCACAGGCAGCTGGTGCAAAGGTACCACAATGGGAAATGTAGTTAGTAAGGAGCTAGTAAGTAAGTAAGGTAATAAGTATAGGAGTCAGCTTCACTGGTCTAGATGATCAGAGAACATCAGAGTGAGATGGAACCTCAAAGAATATCTGTCTGAGCTCCCTTGTTTTGCCCTTAAGGAAACCCAGGACCAGAGAGGGAAAGGACTTACCCAAGTCACATGGACAGTTAGCGGCAGAACCAGGATTAGAAGCTGGCTCATCTGACTCCTAGGTCTGTGTCTGTGGCAGGACATAGCCAACAGAAATTACAATGCTGAACAGAATAAAATGAGCCGATGTTTCTCAGTCAGAGCAGGTGGGGGCGGGGGTGGGGGCGGCAAACGACCTAAAATTTGGACCAATTTCAAGAATTATTTTTGTGGGTGCTAATTCATTCATTCCCCTTTTATTCATTCAGGAAAAAACTTATTGAGCATTTACTATGCTCAAGGATCAGTGATAGGGGCTGAGGGGAGCAGGGACACCCAAGAGAAAGTCCTGGTCCCACCAATCTAATGGGGCAGAGATGTGTATAGGAATGGGAGTCTTGCAAGGTAAGAGAGGGACAAAGTGCCAAATTAATTCAGGGGAGGAGAGGTTGCTTTCCTTTCCTGTCCCCATATGCAATGCTTCTCTTAGGGAGGCTAAAGATGTTGGCATCATCTTAAACAAATATTTACTGAGCTTCTAGAATGCAGAAGTATGATGAGAGGCAGGACAGAGACAAAGCAGTGTATGGAAGTTATCTGAAACAGAGGCAGAGTAGTGAGAGATTGGTTCAAGTTAGCAAATGTGTGTTAAGTGCCTACTATGTGCCAGAAACTGCAGTAGAAAGAGTTTAAGTGACTTGCCCAGGGTCACACAGCTAATAAATGGCTGAGGCTAGTGAATAGTCTGGTAGAGATAAGGGCCTGTATGAGGGTGGTGGTGGTGTTGATTAGAGAGAAAACAGATGCAAGGGGTGTAAAAATGACAAGATTTGGCACCTTGAAGCATATAAGGAATTGTAGTCTCTGGTCTGTAAGAACCCATGTGCTCCGCCAGTAAGAATAACTTTGGTGCTGAGTGGGTTTGTGCCTAGTTCAAACCTTTGCTCATAGTGCCTAGGAGACCCTCAGAGACTCTCATCTCTGTCTGTTAACGTCCTTCCCTTTCTCCAAGGCCCACTTGAGGTATCCCCTCCTCTGTGACTTTGAACTCAGCCCACTCCCCAGGTGAAGTGATAACAGATGTTTTGTACTGCATGGCCTGGACCTCTCCCTTCCACTCATGTAGTATAGTGGGGGAGAATCCTGGAGATAAAGGGAATCAAAACAACTGGGTTCACACTAGCTGTGTGATTGAAGGCCAGTAGCTTAACTTTCCTGAGCCTCAGTTACTCATCTATAAAATTGAGATAATGGGGAGTGGCTAGGTGGTGCAGTGAATAGAGCACCAGCCCTGGAGTCAGGGGGACCTGAGTTCAAATCCTGTTTCAGACACTTAACACTTACTAGCCGTGTGACCTTGGGCAAGTCACTCAACCCCAATCACCCTGCCTTCTTCCCTCCAAAAAAGCAAAATATATATACACACACACACACACACACACATATATATTGAGATAATGCGTGACTGACTCTACAGGTATATGGAAAGTATGGAAAGGAATATGGAAAGTATTGTGTAACCCTTTAAGCCCTTTAGAAATGTTAGCTGTTATTATCTCCCTCTAATGTACTTTACTCACTGCCCCATGTATCACAATTGTTTATGTATTTGTCTTTCTCTTATTAGATTATAGGCTCATTAATAACAGAATCTATTTGTCTATCTGTATTTCTGAAGTCTCTGTATCTAATAGTGAATGTAGTAGGCACTTAATAAATGCTTGCTGAATCATAGAATAATTTAATGAATGGTGGCTGAGCTCTGTTCACTGTACGAGAGGAAACACTGAACCATAAAGGTACAAGATGGGGCTTTGGTCAAAGCCTTCTACAGACCCTCCAATACACATTTTGTTGTTCTTCTGAGATTTAATTAGTTTCTAGGAAAAATCAAAAGCCTTTGGCTTTTGAAAGGGAGGGAGCCAGTGCCACCTAGAGGTGAATGGGCAGACCTAAAGTTCGGGGAGATGGGGAGGTGGAGACCTTGGGGGTTCAGAAATGAACACCCCAAGAGCTTCATTCCTGACACCACATCAGTGATTCCATGTTCTAAAACGTAATAGAGAATGATTCTCTTTGGGAAATGGAGCAGAACACCAAGAAAGGCTAGCCAGACCTAAAGCCAGAAATGATCCAAATCCTGACCTCCCCAAGGCTAAGATCACGAAGTCCTAATGTAGGGGTAGAGTTGGGGATGAGGATAGGGCTGGGGAAGGGAGGGAATGAGGATGGAGATGGGAATGAAGATGGAGAAAGGTTGATGTCTTTACACCAGGATGAGTTATACATCGCCAAACCTAATCCATAAGAGATACATGGTGCAAGGATGAAGTAAGGGACTGATTTTCCCATAGAAAAGTGAGGAACCCAAAGGAGGATTAAGGAAGTCATCAGGCAAGAGGCCATCTATCCCAACAGAAGCGAATCTCAGAACTTTGGTGATATTCTCTACTCACTGTTCAGAAACGTTCCTAGGTAGTTTGAATTCCTCTTTTGTACTTGGCTTATCTAAAGAGAATGATATTAAATTTTCCAATGTTTCATTGGATTTATTGATTTTTCTTTCACAGTTATTTCGGGATGTACACTCCCCCAAACACACACACACACACACACACACACACACACACAAATTCTCCTTTGTAACAAACCAAAACAACAAAAAAAGGTTGAACAATGATCACCAAGATAGTGAGGGAGTCTGACAATATATGTAGCATTCTGCCCACTAGTGCCCTAACCTCTTTGCTGAGAGGAATGAGGTAGTCTCCTTATCTGTTCTCCAAAACTAGGATTAGCTTTTACAACTAGTGAAACTTTGCCTTCCTTGCTTAGTGCTTTTTCATTTACATTATCATAATCCCGTTTATTGTTCCTCTGGTTTTGCTTAAAGAACTCTGCATCAGTTCACATAAATCTTTCCACATTTCTCTGAATTCTTCATCTCTTTTGCTCCTTACTGCATAATACTATTTCATGGCATTCATATAACCCAGGTTGTTCCTTAGTTGTTGGGGACCCCCTCTGCATGCAGCTCACCACCAAAAAATATAATAATGAATATTTGGGCATAAACTAGACATTTCTTTCTGTCTTTGAAGGATGAGTATTTGACCCAAAAGGACATAATACGGTGGAGAGATCACTGACCTTGGAATCAAAAGACCTGGGATTTAAATCCTGCTCTGCTACTTACTCCGTGATCTTGGGCAAATCACATTCCCTCTTTAGGCTTAGTTTGCCTCTGTGTCTGTGTCTCTGAAGAATTTGTACTAGGTGATCAAGGATGTGCATTCCAGCCAGGTGTGTGCTGGAGCCATTTTGAACCAGCTCTTGAGGACTCATTGTTAAATTAGAAATTGGCAAACCTACAAATCAGGGCTTGATTTATTGTTTAGTTGACCATCTAGACTTAAGAAAGTGATGGAGAAAATGTGAATAATGAACATTAAACTTAAATTTTTTGGAGTACTGGTTATTAAAAATTTACTAGCACATCACTGATTCCAGACCTCAAGTCTATGATTTCATGGTGGCTGCTTTGGCCAGGTGTTTTCTCTGTCCCTGATCCCTCTCTGTGCTGTGTTTCTTTCCAGGAAAGTGTGGATTTGGGAGAAATAATGTTTTCCCTCTGCTACCTGCCCACAGCAGGCCGCCTCACCCTAACGGTAATCAAATGTCGCAACCTCAAAGCAATGGACATCACGGGCTACTCAGGTATGGCCCCTTCTTTTACCTCTAGACCTCAGGGAATCCTTCTGGGGCTGAAAAGATGTTGGGGGAAGAGAGAAAGAAGGGCGACGTTACCATTTCTCTGAGAAAGGATAACAAGAGAAGGAAAGGGAGAGATGTGAAGGAAAGGGGAAACAGGAACATGTGTAGTTTGGGTGAGGTCTGTTTAATCACCAGGTCAGCAAGAAAGCCACGCGTACATTTGCCTTTCCATCCCTAGTCCCGTACGACATTCACTCAGAAAGTAGGAATAGATTCATACATAAGTTGTGTTTCCATTGGAGTTTTTCTGCATGTCTCAGCCTCAGCCTCAGGAGAGGTATCTGGGACAGCTGAAACACATATTCCTCCTCTCCTTCCTCCATCTAGGGGGGCAGCTCTAACCCTCTAACCTAGCTAGGATACTCTTATCCCTGGAGCAGCTGCAGTGACCGTCTCAGAGGGACCTCTTATGTCAATTGTGTTTCCCTACCCACAAGGAAGTATTTTGGGACAAGAGATAAGAGTTTAGAAAAGGGGGGATTAATTGAGGCTCTAGTTACCAGAAGGCAGATAAGTCCTGGCAATCTCTCCCTGAATCAACCTGAACTATCAGTCTTTGCCTTGAGAGTTGAAATGGGCTCATGCTACTGAGAATTACCCTTGCAGGTTCTCAGCATGGAAGGTAGACATTAGATTACACGGCCTCTGAAATCCTTAGCTAGATTATTCAAAGGCTAACAGGAAAATCTTAAGTTTGGGGTCACCAAGTAAATACCCAAGAGCCTAGCCATCTTAAACAAGCCCATTCTGGTACTTTAAGTTCAGTAGTCAAAGCCCAAACTTGCATGAAATAA
This sequence comes from Petaurus breviceps papuanus, assembly GCF_028583685.1. Classification (NCBI taxonomy): domain Eukaryota; kingdom Metazoa; phylum Chordata; class Mammalia; order Diprotodontia; family Petauridae; genus Petaurus; species Petaurus breviceps. The sequence goes on from NW_027185798.1 coordinate 42,100,365, forward strand.
AATTTAAGATTTTTTTCCCTCGCATAAAAGTGTGCTTAATATAATCTCATAGCAGCCATGGAGAAGTAATATCCCAGTTGCCAACATCTATCTGTATCCAGGTACAGCCTGTGGCATTTGGAAAAGGATGAGGTATCAGGCCTTGAAACTGGAAGTTTTTCAGGGGAAGACAACTGGGTGCTTATATATAAATATAAACACATACACACTCACACACACACACACACACACACACACACACACAAAGTTTCGGAATCACACTGGGATTCTGCTCCTAACCTCTAATGCCTTTCTGATAGGCTCACACCTCCAGGGGAGGCTGGCGGCCAAAGTCTGCCCCAGATAGCACCAGCCCAGAAAGACACCCCTAACACCTCTCCTTTCCCCTGCTCTTCCCACCACTCTTAAGATATGGAGAGAAGCTCAAAGAACCACTTCTGGAGGGTGAAAAGACTCTTCTGCAGCAGCAGCTCTCCTTCCCCTGAAAGATATCTAATGTCTATTTCATTTTAATATCAAAATAAGTATGTTCCAGGGATGGAAATTCACTGAGGACTCTTGAAGCTGCAGAGGGAAATAGGGTTTTGCTGCCTAAGTCCCTACACCATCTTCCCTGATGTAATTAAATTGATGTGTAGGAAAGCTAGATTGTGGTAATGCTACTGAAATAGCTGTAAAAAGCTGTTCCAAATCAGAAGGGTTTTTTCTTTTTTTATTGAGTTAAGTTCTTTTTTTTCCTCCTATACTTACACCTCTTCTCCATCAAGATCTAGGGTCTGGTATTACATTTGGGCTTGATTTTAATAAAAAAGGATGGCTCCCCTCATTGTGCCAGGAACTGGAATGTGGGGTTCAGGGTTTGAAAAACAAATTCACAGAATGGTGCTGGGTCCCAGGAGCCTCTGTGGTTGACATTTCTCTTTTCCCTTAAGTCAGGATTGAAGGTGGTAGAATAAGGTAGTAAAAAAAGGAGTACAGTGTTTGGATTCAGAGAAGCTGGGTTCTGATCCTGCCTCTGGCATTTACTAAGTGTTGTGGACAAAGCCCAGTCGATCCTGTTCCACCATTGACTCTGTTGTTTCCTAAGTCAAGTCACAGGCTGCTTGCTCATGTCTGTTGTGGATTACGATGGGTGGGTATGAGCCCTAGCAATGGCTCTTGTTTTTTTGTGTGTGTTGTGGCCCCCTTTGGAAGTCTGGTGAAGTCTATGAACTCTTTTGCAGAATAATATTTTTAAATATATATATTCTGTCCCATTGCTTAGTTTCTGACTCATTTAAAAGTTTGTGTAAGAGCCTTCTAGACTTTAAATTTCTGCTCTTGAATTATAGTTTCTACCTCCTGGCTTCTTTCGGTTCCCTGCTGGTGATGTGAGCCCAGTATCCCACTAGAATGATCTTAAGAGATTTCTAACCCTGCCACACATCTATGTTTAGTCAGAAGCATGAATCTCAGGTCTAGTGCGGGCCAGCTGTTCTGGCCTGTGCCTGCTTTGAGACAAAGTGTGCCCTGGCTCCCAGGCAAGAGGGCGTCTCAGAACATCATATACTCAAAAGCTATTATTACCTGTGAGCTTCCCTCCTGTTCCTTCAGCTGCAGAACATAAATAACAATTATGGTGGGGCCTGAGACACCTGTGTTAGGAGGGACAATGGTTGTCGGTTCACTTGGATACATGGAAAATTTCAGGCTAGAAAGATGACACTGAAGCATCCCTGTTGGGAAGAAGAAAAGGAGTGGGGGTAAGAGAAGCAACAACAAGGAAAGATTGGTAGAAAGTACCCATCTGACCACTCAGTGAGCCTGGAGGCAAGGGTGATTGTGAAGGCAGAAGTCAACCTCTTCACTCTACCTAGTATATGCAAGACAGCCCTATGGAATACACCACCCTCATCTTCTCTCTCCCTGATTCCCAGAGAGACCTTGGACATTTCCTCCTGGCTTCCCCACTGCCCCTTAGCCAGTTGGGAATAAATTTCAAGAGCTGTGCCTCCACTCCCCTTTTACAGGCCAAGTGAAAATGTGATTGTTGGGGACAATGGACCCCATAATCTTTCTGTCAGCCAGGGAAGACAGAAGCAGAGTCCTGCTGGTCTCTGTTCATTTCATTCTGACACATTTATTTCCACTTCTTGGATTTAAATGGGTTCTATTTTTACTCCCTAATCTAAACTCCTTTGGTTAATGGTCCTGGCAAAACCCCCAGAGAACAGGAATCCAAACAGGTAAAAGAAATAAACTGGCTTTGTTCAGCCTCACCACCTTTCTGAGCCTGAGGCAGTGGGCCTCCAGTCAGCCAAGCATGGGGCCAACAATTAAGGACTCCCGGTTTCTCCCCTGTATATCCACGGACAAGTTGCTTGACTGCTCTTGGGTCTGTTTTCCCATTAGTAGAAGCCCATTAAGTTATCTCCCAAGGATGCCAGGGAACGAAAGAGACCATGTGTATTAAGCACTGAATGCTCCTTTGAGGCAGGTGTTCTGGCTGAATACAAGGTGGTGTTATTATTTTTACCAACCCACTGATACCATCTGACAAGTCACAGTAGGTCTTGTGTACAGATTCCTTCTCTGTTCAGGAACACCTGCTTAACAAGTTTCTTTCCCTTCCCTATCCTTCCCTCCTTCCCCCAACACCCCATCCCACTCCCACTGTCATCACAGATCCCTATGTCAAAGTATCCCTGCTGTGTGATGGGCGGAGGCTGAAGAAGAAGAAAACCACCATAAAGAAGAATACACTTAATCCGATCTACAATGAGGCCATTATCTTTGACATTCCACCAGAGAACATGGACCAAGTCAGCCTACTCATCTCCGTTATGGATTACGATAGGTAGGCATGAGATCCATGGGCATTGGCTTTTGTCCTTTGGTGTCATGGAAGTCTGGGGAAGCCTATGGATACCTTTCCAGAATGACATTTTTAAATAAATAAAATAAAATACATGTGGTTGATTACCGAAAAAAAAATAAAATATGTTGAAATATATTTATAATTCTTTTTTAAGTTCACAGAACCTAGATGAAGAACCCCTGACCTACAGAGACTATAAAAGGTGAAAGTACTAACCCAGCTCAGAGCTTCCCAGGCTTATGTTTTGGCACCTTTATTTTCCTGAAGCCCAGAGCTGGACATTCATGGACATAGCACTCCGAATGTTCCACTCCAAATGTTTACATGGACTATTTGTGCCCGACCTGTGGCAGAGCCTCCCAAGACCATATTGATCTGATCAAACACAGTCAGACATGCTGTACCTTAACCCCAACATGGTAATGTCATTTTGGTCCTTCTTCAGAACAAAAGACAATAACCAACCAAAAGCAATCTGAGACGTGGTGATGTTTCTGAGAGAGAAAAGTCAAGTTTCTCTTCCCACTATATCATTTCCATGAGTGACCCCCTCATTCTTTTCATTTCTTAGGTTGGAAACCACAGCATCTTCTCCTTTACTGCCTGTATTTAACCTTTTCTTCAAGTCCAATTTTGTTTCCCTTTTAGATAACTTCCTGACTCACCCCTTACTGTCCATTCCCACTGCCACCACATAGCCATACCTTTTGTCTCCCTGTGGCTGGATCATTATAACATATATCTGAGTGCTCTCCCTGCTCCCATGTCCTGATCTGTCCTATACACTGTTCACTGCTTCAATCTAATCTTCCTAAAATACCTCTTCCTTCATTTCGCCCACCACTACCACCCAACTTAAAAATATTCAAAAGATGGGGTGGCTAGGTGGCGCAGTGAGCAAAGCGCCAGCCCCGGAGTCAGGAGGACCCGAGTTCGGTTCCGGCCTCAGACACTTAACACCCACACAAAAACACTAGCCGTGTAACCTTGGGCAAGTTACTTAACCCTAATTGCCCTCCAAAAAGGCAAAAAAAGAAAATTAAAAAAAAAAAACCTTCAATAGATGCCTATTTCTTATTGCATCAAGCATTTCTCTGCCTGGTTTTAAAATCCTCTATCATCTGGACCCATTTTACTTCCTTAACTGTATTTTCCTGCACTTCTTAATAGGAACCCTCTGCTCCAATCAGGCGTGTCTATACTCACCATGCCCTCAGTTCTGTACTGTTTGCCCATTCCTTATGTCTACTTCCTCTTCCTCTTTCCTTGTTGCTGTTGATCAGTCGTTTTCAATCATGTCCAACTTTCCATGACCCCATTTGAGGTTTTAAGAAAACAAAGATCCTTCAGTGGTTTGCCATTTCCTTCTCCAGCTCATTTTATTGAAGAGGAATAAGTATGACCCTGTAATGTTGTAGTAAGATGAAGTAAGAGGAAAGTAAGGTATAGGAAGGAGAGAGGTAAGGTGTAGTAAAAGGAAAGTGAGGCAAACTGGGCTAAGTGACTTGCCCAGGGTCATGCCACTAGTAAGTATCTGAAGCCAGATTTGAACTCAGGAAGATGAGTCTTCCTGACTCCAAGCCCAGTGCTCTATCCACTGCCCTACCACCTTTAATGGCTAATTCAACTCCCTTCATTTTTTTGCCTTTCTTCATATCTTCAGCACTTAACATAGTGTCTAGTACATGGTAGATGCTTAAATGTTTGTTGATGAATCTTCTCCAAGAAGCTTTCTACGATTGTTCTTTTCAGGACTGAGAACTAAATTTTATAGTCCCTCTATAACACCCATTATAATGAATGCTGAACACATGCTAGGAATTCAAGAAACTCATCACTCAAGTTGAAGAAAAACAAGAAACCAGGAGGGAAAACTTCATTCTAAGTAATTTAGTACATATCATTGCATGCAACAGTTTATCACTAAATATTTGTTGATGTACTGTTTTGTGAATAAAACACTTTAGCTATCAGGTTTGTTGCACACACCTTTCTATCCCTGGGACACCCTAGAAGTGGGCTACGAGTCACACTATAAAAACCCAGTGAGGCATGGAATGAGCAAGGAGAAAATATTCACGGGAGTTCGATTTACTAGATTTTTTGAAGTCTCCTCTGAAACAACCAAGCAATACTGACAAAGTAGAAGAACATATAGTTATCCCTTCCACATTTCAACTTTTCCCATTGGAGGTTTCAACATATCCAGGGTCAGCATAAGAAATTAAATGGGAATGTGGGGGGGAAGGGTTTGTAGAAACCTGAATATGGTACACAAAGTCCAACTGAGGCCATAGAGCCTATGACCAAATACTTAAACCAAATTTTACAATAAAATACTGTAAACACCCCATAAAAGAAAAAAAATAGACTTCTCTGGTATGAAGAAGGGTCAAGAAATTTTATGTGGATTTTTCAGATCACATGCTGCACTCCCTAACCCCCATGATGTGGAAAGGGTTATCATAAATACATGATTCAGATTTCTATTCAAGGGTATAGGAGCCCTAGGCCTCAACTTCAAAGAAAGCACATGAGGTCGGTCACCCATCCTCTATCTTTTCTCTCCTTCTCAGAGTGGGTCACAATGAGATTATTGGAGTCTGCCGGGTGGGAATCAGCGCTGAAGGCCTGGGGAGAGACCACTGGAATGAGATGTTGGCCTATCCACGGAAACCCATTGCACATTGGCATTCCTTGGTGGAGGTAAAGAAATCCTTCAAAGAGGTGGGTGAGGCCCCTCTTGATCCTTAGATTGCACGGGTTATGCATGGCTCACTTGGCTAGAGAATGGCAATCAGCTTTTCTTTAGGTTCGAGACATTTCCTGGGAAGAGATGTAGTGGAGGGCCATGTGTTGAGGTGTGTGGTCCCCCTTCCCCCCATTTTCTTTTTGGTTTGGTTTCAATTGTTTTGTCTTTATGGCTTAAAATGCAGAGAACAAATAAATGATATGCTTCCTTGAGATGAAGGTGAAAAGTCACCTAAAAAAAAGTCATAGAGTAGAGGGGGGTAGATATGGAAAGCAACTAACATTTTCACAGCAGAAAAATACATATGAGCCTGTAATGTTGTAGTGAGGTGAAGAGAAAACACTAAGCTTGAAGTTACAGGATTGGAGTTTGAATCCCAGCCCTGCTATTTGCTGCCTGTATGACCTTAGGTCACTTCATCTCTCCAGGCCTCAGTTTCCTTATCTGTAACATAAGGGGATTGGACTAGATGATCTTGAAGACTCCTTCTCGTTCTAAATCCAATAATTCTGGTATATTAATCATTGACGTGACTTCAGAAATTTCCCCTGGGTCTCACGGTCTCACTTAAGATAGGACTGACATTAAGAGGAGAGACACTTGAAGGCATGATTTTTCTCCAGAGCAGAGGCCCTGGATGGTTTGGAAGAGGGGTTCTGTTCCTATGCCTATTCCCGAAGTGTTGGGAGAGATCCAATGGTTTTTCAGTAATGGTCAATGCTCACCTTGCCTTCACATTGTGCTTAGGATAAAGGGGGCATGTTTTGTTCCCCTCAAAAGAAGACAAAACTCTATCAACACACACACACACACACACACACACACACACACACACACACACACCCCTCCTGCACAACTCGATGCTGTGAGCTATATCTCTAAAGGAGGCAGAATAACAGAGGGAGAGAAAAGCTACAAGACTTGAAGAATGAGAAGCTAAATCCCAGATGGGAAATTCCCACCCCACAGAGAAAGAAGGTCCCTGGGCTTAATTTAGTCTTTTGGCAGTTCTACAGCTTTGGGGATCATGAAAAACTCCCTTTACAGAACCTTTTTGTTTCTAACAGTCACCAGGGAGAGAAAGGGACATCAATAAGCAGCATCCCAAATGAAGCTTCCCTTGTGGATTTTAGCCCTCAGGCCAAGGCCTTAGGACCAGGTTCTAATAACAGTGAGTGAGTGAGGTATCTCATACTCGGGGGGGAGTGGGGAGACACTAGATCCTGAAAAGCAAGAGTCCTGAGCTTTCATGCTGGCTCTGCCACTAGCTCATTCCATGACTTTGGTCAAGTCTCTTAAGCTTGAATTTTCCCCACCTGAGAAATTAACTGGGTTAAACTAGATACCTCTCAGACAATCCTCCCTCCACCAATCCCTAAAACTCTTCGATACCTTTTCAGGAATGTCTATCCCCTTCTTCTTTGTTCACGGGGAGAGTCTGAAACCTCCCAATTCCACAAGGCGTCAAAGCCGACAACAGAAATGTGGTGGAAGCTAGTCCTCCTCGTTTCAAGCAAAGGATGGATGGCCTCTTGTCAGGGATGTTGTTTGGTAGGGGCGGCACTAGATGACCTCTGAGGTCCTTTCCAGTTTTGAGGTTCTGGGATTCTCCCAGATTCATAAAGACTTTGTCTTTCCTCATGTTGGTTAGATTTCATTCAGACCTGGTGATACGCTGGATAAATACATAGGATCTGTCACTCCATCAACCCCCTTCATTCCACACCCCCAACCCAATAAAAAAGAAGAGAAGAACAAGAAAGGCCTGAAAGTTTAATCCTCCCATCTCACAGCACTTTCCCCTAAGCCCTAAGGCTGTTTTCCCACTCCGCTCAGTTCAACGGAAGCAGTGCTGACTGAGGAATGGAGAGAGAACTGCTTTTTTGTTGCATACTGCTTGCTGGGATCAGGAGGGTAGTAGCTCGCACTGAGAAAGTGTGAAAGAGGGCTTGTGGGTTTGAAAATAAACAGGGAAGATAGGGAAGGCAGCTGGGGAACTAATCGATTCTCTCTCTCTTTGTAAAGTTTGCCTGATCTTGATTGCCTTTTGGGTTTTCCAAGAGGGAATGAGGCAGGAAGAACAAAATATTTCTCATTCTGGTGACTTGGGTTTGCCTGATGTCCCCATATCCATGTTGTGAGTCTTTTCCAGAGCAGTCCTTCCACCGTCCCGAGTCCCCTCCCTGCAGGGAAGACTCTCATCCCACAAACACATCTCCGTTCCTCTTTCCATCTTTCTGTAGGTGCTACACTCTCTCAGTAAGGTGTGTGAGACTCTCCCTTTCAAAATCTCTCACTTAAGCATCAAATGAGGTGATTGAGAGAGATTGTGGATTCCCCAGCCCTTCCACCACTCTGGAGATAATTAAAAACAGAGCAGGTACCTGTATATCCGGAATGGTTTAGGAATACCCTCTCCAGGAGCCGTGGGCCCCTCTTCTTTGTTTTGCCACTAAAGAGCTCTGTGAGTTTAGACAAATTGCTGAACCTCTCTGGGCCTCCTGAGCCCTCAAATGTGGGGTACTAATAAACCCTTTAAGGTATCTTACAGATCCAAACAGCTATGATTCTGATAACTGGTATCCCTAGGATGCTAAAATCAGCCTGTGAGTAGCTACTCTATGAATTCCAACCCTTCTGTATTCCTGTTGCTGGGGTAGGGTTGTTCATGGTACATTCAAGAACAATGACTTTTGGAGAGGTCAGAGTTTGGTAGTGCTACAGTGGAGAGATTTGACCCCAGAGGCTCTTCCCTTCATGATGAATGAAAAGTAATTAAACCAGATAATTGAGTTTAAGTTGTATTTCTTTGAGAACTTGAATGCAGGAATTTACACTGAAAAAAAAGAAAGAAAGAAAGAAAGAAAAGGGAAAAAAAAAAGAAGAAAAATTATGAAGTGGACCCAAGACCTTGAAAATGAATATTTTATGAGACAATAAAAGGAAAGTAACAGTTTAGGGGAAAGAAAGACGAATAAATTGATTCCTGTCTTATGAGTTTTCATTTTTTCTTTGTCCTCTTACATTCAGCTTCCAAGACACCTCTCCCAACCTCCCACCCCCAGGAGCTGTTCCATATTTCTTTACGATTGATAATGATTCCTCTGGCTCAAAAAAAAAAAAAAAAAAGCTGAAAAATGTCATACTTCTCAGCAAAGAGGATTTCACTGGTATTCATTTGCATAAAATTCCTACCCACACTTCCGAACCTGGTGGTTGAAGGATCTTTGTTAAAAAAAAAAAATAATAAACACCTAAAACGTCAGTTTGGTAGTAATAATTCCCCTGTGTTTCTGCAGTCCAAAGCCCTTTGCTGTTGATTCTCACCTCCAACACCTTTGGAGTCATCCAAAAAAGATGAGAGCCTGAGAGCCTAGACCCCTGGGTCTGGCTCCTCTCTCCCTCCCTCCTGACTTACTGGGCATTTTACAAGAGTGTTAGTTTCTCTTGTCTCCTGCTTCTCCATTTGTAAGATGCAGAGGAAGATCTTTATTCCCTAGTTCGTGGGAAGATAAATGAGATAGTATCTAAGAAGCATTCTCTATTTATGTTTCACCTTTCTTAGAGGAGCTTAGAATGCTGTGATTATTTTTTTTTCCTAATGAGAACAGAGGGCACCATCCCCACTGGCCTGTTTTGAACATAAAATAATGTTGAGGGGAACAAATTATCTGAAAAGGACATTTTTCCCTGCTGAGAATTTTTCATGAATAAAAATTAATTAAATCACAGCGATTCCTCCCTTCTCCCAAAGCAGCCGCTGCTGCTGCTGTGGCCACCACTGTTACCATATCCTTCCTCCCCTGTTTCCAGCCCTAACATATCTCAGCCACAACAGCAAGTGCCTAGATCAACTCAATGACCTCCTCAGGGAAGACCAAGATCAGATCATCAGCCAGAGATGGTTGTCCCTGTTGGAGTCTGACCCATTTCAGGCCAACAAAAGGCCCCCTGCTCAAATTGCCATAGTCCTGGACAATCACTTCAGTGCATGCTGGGGGCTGCTTCTTCATCTCTGAACCTCCAGGAGCATCCTCCCTGATCCAATCATTGACCTTGCCATTGTCCAGGAAATCTCGATCCTTTCTTTGTTGAACCTTTGTTTGAAAAAACAATAAATAGGGAACAGCAAGGGAATTGTCTGTCCATCCCCATTAGCCCTAGCTGGACAATTAAACCCAATGTGACTTCTCTTTAACAGTATGGAAGGTACCCCTATGGCTGTTTCAATTCCCCTCCGTCTTGCCTGGTCTATCAATCAAACAGTGGTTTAAGTAGCATTGCTTACCTAGGGAGAAAACAGTAATTTCATTATACCTTTCACCAACATTAAAGGCTGTTACAGGAAAAAAAAAAAAACAGAGCAAAAGAAAACATTAGACATCTTGAAATGTGTTTTAAGTGAGAGGGGTAAGAGAGTCAAACCTATTTTACCTCTTGGTGAAGCACGTGAGTCAGATTTCACAATGGGCACATGGAGCCCTCAGCAACCAGACGATTTATTTATCTAAAATATTTCACCAGGGAAACCCTCGATTGTGATTTCATTCATGTGGATGCTGCAAGCAGAGACTGTCTACTGGAGTTAGGAGTAAGTACCACCGGGGTGGGCCCAACAAGGCTTGGTTACTTTCTGCCTTCTTGGCCCAGGGTGGCCTCGAGCAGAGATGGTGATGGAGCGGAAGGAGTATCGGTTTGGGAGTCAGGAAACCCGGGTTGTAGTCCTGGCTCTGTCACTACCTAGCTTCGTGAGCTTATCTTTGCCAAGACTCAGTTTCCTCATCTGTCAGATGAAGGACTTCAACCACATAACCCCCTTTTCCAGACCCTTCCAGCTCCAAAATCCCCTGAGTATATAATTATTCAACAGTAACACTTTGTAAGATTTAGAATCTGGAAATGAGAACTGAAAGAATTGATATTATGGAGAAGTCATCATGGTCACAAAGTTGATGGTGTCCCACTTCATACTAATCCACTTGGTCTTACAGCTTTGTGCTCTCAAGTTGTAGAATTAATCGTCATCACTGACTGTCTACCCAGTACCTCATTATCACCCAAGAGCTTTGTGCTGGATTGTCCTCGTAATACCCAGAGAACTGCAAAACCCTGAGCTTTGCATGACAAGGTCATTGAGTCCACAATCCTGCTCTTCCCTGGACAAAGGGGAAAATCAATAGTCTCAGTGGCTTTGGGATCTGGGGTCTTAATTTAGGGGCTTGTCATCCATCCCATGGGTGAGTTCATCTGTCAGTTTTGCTCAGAGATAAGTAGTGCACGCCTTAAGAAGCTTGGCCCTGGTATTTGGAGATGACACTGTTCAGAGCAAACCACTTATTGTCTCCAGGTGAAGAGAAGAGAATGGACACATGGGTTACTAAGGACCCATCACCGTGAGAAGCTTCTATCTCCCTAGGAGATTCCAGCCTCTCTAGATTTCATCCCTAGGGAATTTTGCTTAAAGAGATAGCCTATAATTCTTGAATCTGCCATCATTTCCACTTTCTTGCTGTACGTATCAAAAAGGTTAAGCCAAGTTGGGATAATCAGGGCACTGCAGGGAAAAGAAGAGATACCAAAGTTTAGGAAAGAGACATTGGAGTACTGTGGAGAGAGTAGAAGATTTAAAGTCAGAGGACCTGGGTTCGAATATTGATTCTGCTACTCAATACTCATGTGACCTCCGGCAAATCGCTTAACTTCCGTGGACCTCAGTTTCCTATCTGTTAAGTGAGAAATTTGGACTAGATGGCCCTTAAGGATCTTTTCAGTTCCAAGTCTATGAGCTTATGAGTAGGGCTCAGACAAGAGTCACTTTGGAATTATAAGGGCTCCCAAGCAGATCAGGATTAAGTCATTCAGTTAGATCCTTGACAGTTAGACACTACTGCATCTGTGAGTTGATTTTTAGTTTAAAGGAATGCTTGAATCGTGTAGAAACTAAAATCCATCCATTTTCATTCCCACCCCTCAACTCATTACAACCATCATCGTGCTCTGCAGAGATGAGTCAGCCGTGTGTGTGCGTGCATGTGTGTGTGTGTGTGTGTGTGTGTGTGTGTGTGTGTGTGTGTGTGTTGAAGAAATGATGGGGAGGGTGGTGGATAGAGATACACAGGGGAAAAAGCTTGTGGGAGGTAGGGAATGGGGATTAGTTCCTAAAGAGACTGGGGAAGGGGCAGAAAACTGAACAATCTCCAGTCAGGAATCTCTTCCTATCTCTTTTTGCTTCCTGTCCTGGGTTAGATGTAACTACCCAAGGCAATGTAAATGAAGAATAAGGCAGAAGTGTAGTCAGACCCCAGAGCAGAGCAGTATTAGTTCTTACACTGGACTAACAGCTCCTAGACAAATTGCTAATAATTCATGATTGTGTATTCCTAACGGTAAGGAAACACATCACAGGCTGCCTTTTTGGTCACCTGCATAATCCGATTTTCAGCTTGAAAAATGACTGAGACACTCAGGAATGGCGCAGGCACAGGACCTCATTAAAACACATGTACACACAAACAATAAGAGAGCTTTAATTACTTTTGCTGTAAGTCTTTTTTTTTTTAAAATCAGGTGTCTGAAAATGGAACAGTAAAGCTGTTTCCTTTACTTCTCTGCATGGCCTGCAGCAAAATTCAGGAAAGCTTATAAAAGCTGGGAAAGGTGAATTCAGTGCATGAGGGCCCAATAACTGCTGGGCATATATTAAAAAAAAAAACAAATCCCTTGACAGTGACCTGCCTCCAGCCTTCCTGGCATAATAAGAAGACCTTCTTGTTTCTCTTCCAGTGGCAGGGCCGAGCTGCAAGCTTTGACAGCCAGGGTTCCTGCCCATCTCCAAAGCCTCCTCCAACACCGTGAGATGCATGGCGTGGAACACCAATGGGACTAAGCGATGTTATTTTTGCCCTTGTTCAACAGTCCAAGTGCGGGGTGTTATCCTGCAGCAGCTGCCAGTCACTCACTCCAGAGTCTTAAATGTTCCTGCCGTAGGTCAAGGCTGAGAAATTTCTTGTGTGGTCAGATTTGTCTTAGTCTTTTCTGTCTCCCAAGGTGACTTTTTCATTTGTTTATTTGTTGGGTTTTTTGTTGTTGTTGCTGTTGTGTTGTCGTTGTTGTGGTGGTTTTCACTTTTGTGGATATGCAGTGCAGAAAAATAATGAGGGGCAAAGAAAGAAGGAGTAAAGGGCAGAGTGCCCCAAGGTTTGTCAAATAAAGTCTAGGATAGTAGTGTTTTCTGTGGAGGTGGTGAAGCTTCGAAATTCTGAGCCTCCACCAAGTTCACCCCACCCCTGAAGAAGAAGGAATCTGAGATGGGCTAGTCCTTCAATTTTTAGAGTTCCCTACCAATGGGACCACTCTTCTATAGCCGGTATTGGGTTGGCCTTGGCTCACCCAAATCCTTGACTGGCTGGTATTTATAAAATCAAGATTCGTATTCAACGTGTTCACATTTTGAAATTGTAATCAAATCTGAGGGAATTGTGAGGTTTGTATAAGGGCGGGGCCACCCCCTGAGTTTGCTTTTTTGCATGAATTGAAATAAGTTGCCTCTTCAAGAAAGCAGAAATGTTTTCTTAGAGAAGAGTTTTGCTGAAGCCAAACATGCCGAGTGTTTCCTGGATCCCAGCAGCTAATGGTGACATTTGTTTGCAAACGGGAGCTTTGTTCTCAAAATACCCCTAATTATAAAGAAAGAAAGGCATATATAACATATGTTCGGGAATGATTCGCAGTAATATATAGTTTTCAAATTTCCATGAGATACCAAACAGCTGCTGAAAACATTTAAATGGGCCAAAAGGAAACCCAGATAAAAGACAAATTTCCAAATAGTAAGTTTTGGGATCTGGGGTACCGCCCTCTGTTCATCTTGCCATGGGACCCATATTTACTATTGCTGTCAAGTCAGCTAATCTGCTTTGTCAAACTATGGACTTTGGAGACACTTTTTATCTTCAACTTTAGTTCTGTAAATTGCTAAGTACTTTTGTGTTGTTTGTTTCCATGTTAATAAATGGGTTTTCTTTAACTATCTATCTACTTTAGGTCAGATTCAAGGGAAAAGCTGATAATCTTCTGTACCCACAATCATGTCAAGTCTGAGTTAGTGATGAATTTGGAGCCCACCGGTCAGGGCCAGGGGCTCATCCTCTATCTAAATGGTATTAGTGAATATGCTAGAGAGGAATTTCCATGCCAGATCAGAACTCACTATCGCAAAACTTGGAAAACCAACGTACTTAGGACTTAGCAGGGCTAAGCTAGAGATGCCCTCTGTCTGCCAGGGGAAGGTCAAATACATAAAACCCATTCACCAACCTTGTGTCTCACTCTTTATACATGTTACATGCTACTAGAGCAGTAAATCAATAAAGTAAACCCTTGTTTTAAACCAAAATAACAAGTTTCTCTTTTGGAATCCCTTTGGGAAGTATCATACATTCCTAAGACCATACCAGAAAGTATGTGGGCCAAAAAAAAGGACATTGGAGCATTTGGGGGACCTTAAAAGTCACTGTGTCTGAGGTAGGTGAATTAAGAATTATTTAGCTGAAGAAAATTAGATATAGATAAGCCCAAACCTCACCCTGCCCCCTGGACTAGCGAGGAGTGGGGAAGGTGGGGAAAGGGCTGTGCACCAGCAAATCAAAATTCCCCACTGTAGGTAACCCATGGTTAATAGCCATAACAAGGAGATGAGTCTGTGGCTGGGTAACTGAGGAAATATTGCTGCTATAACCAAAGTCATGAGACCAGTTGACTTAAGTTAGTTCTCTACCTCCAGGCTGTAAACCATAAAGTCAGATGAACTCACAAATAACCAACATCAGGCATTACATGTTGCTCAATAATATCTATACCAGGCAGAGATGAGGTCCCTTGGTCACATGAGACCAATGGACCCGAACCCAACATTCCTGGAAAACACAACTCCTATTGGCAATAATACCTAATGTTCCTTTTATCTTGCAGGCAGGTGACAATTGCTGGTTCCAGCCTCAGACCTTTTACAAAAGGAGTTGAGTTTGGTGTCTTTGGATGAAATATTTCAGTCTTTGCCAAGTTCTTCATTTGTTAGTGGATTAAGTAATGCCTATCCTCCACCTTCCTTCCTGTGAACTTGTAGAAATCAAAATAAGCAGGCTGAGAACAGCTCTGAGGAAGGGTTGGAGAACCAAACTGAGAGCCCTGTTCTTTTGTCCAAACTAAAGGGCTGAGCCTTTATGCTGAAGATGCCTCTCTTCCTTCCTCCTCCCCTCCCAATCCCTCCATCATTAATTAATTACATGAACATTTACAAAATGCATCATCAATCCTTTCTTTGGGTTTTTCCACCTCCATCACCACTGAGAGTTTCAGTTTAATTAAGTCTGTTTTTTTCTGACCATTTTACATATCAAGGTTTCAGAGTTAGTAGGTGGACAAGCCCACACACAAGACAAGGGAAATCTTGCTATTTTTAATCTTTATTTCACAGAAGTTACTACTCAGACCATATGCACAAGGGTATTTTTTTTCTCCTATTTTTGGCCCGCTAACACCTGTGCATGCCACAACTCTCAGACTCACCTATGTATTGTAAAGTATAGCTCACAGGAACACTTCCACTGGGTAGGACCCTGCTGTTTCCTCAGCTGTTCAGCTCAACAAGCAGGCCCCTCCAGATGCCAACCACCCCACTGAGGAAAAGACTCATGTGCTCTGCACCTGTAAGATGTAATATTTTCCAAGAAAGAAGATTTTATTTTATCTCTTAAAGAAAGCTTCCAGAGGCAATATAGAAATCAATGACAGTCTGGTACAGAGGTTCCCAAACTTATTTGGCCCACCGCCAAAATTACTCAATGCCCCACCCTGGAAATCTGCTTTCTTTAACCCTTTAACGTTTTTTTTTATTTGCATCATTTTTTAAAAAGTATAATTTTTTATATTATGCATCTTAAATTTAATAATTTATTATCAATTTGAGCATTGAAATTTTGATGATGTAATATTGTGTCATGCAACCCTATAGTATCATATTATAAACAAATCATCACACGCACATATTCCTGCCGAAGAATGCTAGACCTCCCTACAATTCGGTACACTCTAGCTTGCCAACACTTGCTTGGTAAGACCTGTTGGCCAATTTGATCACTGATTGGGTCATAACTTGCATTTTGTGAGTTTATTTGGAAAATAATGTAATCACTATGACTTTAACTCTGTTATACAACAGATACAACAGATACAGTTCTTCAAAATGTTATCTTCTCTTCTTTTCTTATGCTTCCACAACCCCTATTTTTATTCAATGCCCCCAATTGAATTTGAGGCTACTACTGTCCCCCTGGATCATTCCAGCACCCCCAGGAGGTGGGAACCTATGGTTAGAGGAATAAGGAAGAGTAGAGAGGAGGAGAAACTAACAGGGCTCAAACTTCTTTCCACTCATATCCAGCTTTTAAGTAATTTAGCTTTAAGTATACTATGTGTAGAATTGAAGGTAACATGCATTTAGTTACATCTATATTCAAATTATATTAAGACAGTGAAGAAATTGAACTAAATAAATTACCCTCATTGTCTGAAGCAGCAGTTCTCAAAGTATAGACCAGGGACATCCCCAGTCCCTTTCAGGAGGTCCTTAAGTCCAGAGATCAAAACTATTTTCATAATAATGCTAAGATGTTTTGATTTCTAATATGACAAACCCACATAAGCAAAAACCTTTCAGGGAGGTCCTCAATAATTTTTAAGATTTAAGATTGCAGAGGGGTCCTGAGACAAAAAAATTTGAGAACCACTGATGTGAAGAAACTTCTTAATGATAGAACCTATTTAAGAAAGTCACAGATCCTCCCAGCAGAGAATTCAGTGAAGTTTGGGCCAAAAACCTGATGAAGACAGCATAAACTTTATGGACCAGAAGACACCAGGAGTGAATGAATGGCTGATTTCCAAAATCTAATCAGAATAAAAAAACTCCTCCTGGTAAAATCATATTAATCATGATGAAGGTGTTCCAAGTTTAAAGTAAACCTAGTAGATAATGATCCTGATCAACAAAATCAATAACTTAAGGGGCTCCAATTTGATCTACCTATAGATTCACTACAGAAAACTCCCCTGCTTTCAGTGCTTAAATAGATCTGTGATCTCATCAATATTCCCACAGTGGAAATAGACAGCAACCCATTCATTCTCAACCACATTTTCCATTATATCCTCAATAGAGAACCCACTCAGTCCACTGGAAGCCTTCCTGGGACTCTTTTATGATTTGAGGGGTAGTTCAGTTTCTCTAGGAATATGTCAACTCAATCATTGCATCAAAATGGTGCTGGCAAAGCACCAGTGGTTATAGTAATGTTAGCAGACTGTATAGAAACTACTGCTCTTAACTCCATCTTCCTCTGCCCCTTTCTCTATCACTCCATAGCCACTGGAGAAGTAGGACGAGCAGCCACACAGTATTGAAGGCTAGTGAAAATTCATCCCCTGTGGATCAAAGCCTGACCATTAGCCTCTCTTCACTTAGACTAGTGCTTGGACAGCAGGCACTCTGTTACTACAGCCATACTGGGAGCCTTTTTAGTTTAATAGGACCTGTGTCAGGGACTGGGTTCTACTGGTATAATCTTTAATACCTCCACATCTACAAAAGATGTTACTGTAGGACTTTAGTGGTGGTCCCATACACACAGACTGATGAATCACCACAGGTATGCACAGCTGCATGGACACACATTCAATACCCCTCCCCCTCGTATATCTTGAAATAAATCCAATCATTAGATATCCAATAAGCAACTATTATGTTCAAGGCACTATGCCAGGATCAGGGCATACAAAATAGGAAATGAAGACTATCTTCAAGGAACTAACATTCTACTGAGGGGGATGATGGGATAGAAACATGTGCATAGATAGGCAAAATTAACATGTATATAAATAATTTCTGGAGTAGGAGAGGAGGGATGATAATAGCTGGAGAAATCAGGAACAACTTCTTACAGAAGGTTACATTTAAACTGAGAAATTAAGGGAGCTTTGGATTTCAAGAGGCAGAGATTAGGAGAGAGAATATTTCACACGTGGAGGACAGCCCATGCAAAGTCCTGGAGGTAGGAGATGGAACATCACAGACATCATAGACCCATCGTCGAAGAAGATCAAAGAGACAAAAGACAATGAAATGTGCTTCTACTTTAACTGAATATATATTTTTAAATACCAGTAATTTCCTGACGAAATATTCATACTTCTCAATTGAACAGTAACACATCTTTGTAAATGTAACAATACTCTACATGTGTTAGCTCTTTGATCTACACAACAGCCTGATGAAGTATTGTCCTTTAGCTGATGCATAATCTCATCAGTAGTGGGAGTGTACTCCTTCCCACCATTTTAGATTGTAACCCATCTATTCCTAATCCTGGGTGATTTTTGTCCATGTGTTATTATGTAATTTATCATCCCCATTTTGTAGATAATTAAACTGTGTTTAATGGAGCATAAGAGACTTACCCAAGATCATACAGCTAGGGAATGACTAAACCAGGACTAGAAATCTGTTGTTCTTGCTCCTACTCTAATGTGCTTTCCGCACCAGATCAAGATATCTTTCCATTCCACTAAACCACACTTCCTTATGTGTTCTACCCTATCAAGGTTGATTGGTTTCTCAGTACCAGTTGGGAGTCCCATGGCAATTTAGTGCATCAGTTGTCCTTTATGGCTAAAACATCCACAGGTACAATTTGTACCCCCTGATCTCAGTCATCTCGAAAATGAGTGCCACATAGGAACAAACAGGTGTTGATGGTTTGATGCAAGCCTTCACCATTATTGAGAAATAAAACAACTAGAAGTTCAAGCCTATTCACATACCATCAAAAGCTAACCCATTAAAATGCCTAGCTCAGAGCCTTGCACATTGTGAGCATTTAATAAATGTTTGTTGAATGAATGAATGGAGTGAATTAATTAGAAAGTTTTCTATCTGGAAGGTAAATAGAGATCCTCTGGTCCAACTCTTCCATTTTATGGATGAGAAAATTGAGACCCCAAATGGGGAAATGACTTAGTAGAGAGAAGAGCCAGGATTTGAATCAGTCATCTCAATTCTACATCAATGAATTTCCTACTCTACCACGCTACCCTCTCTGCCTGTGTCTTCCAACAACAAACTATTCTCTGATATCTCTTTCCAATCAATCAACAAGCATTATTAAGTGCCTACAGTGTGCCAGGCACTGGGGTTGCAAAGACAAAAAATTCAACCATTCCTGCTGCCCTTGAAGAGCTTACATTCTCTTAGAAAATATAACACATACAAAAATAAATGTATATAAAGTAAATATGAAGTAATTTTGGGAGGGAGGGCACTATATCCCATAAGAAGCAGGTAATTCTTCTTGTGGGTAGAAAGGTGACACAATACTTAGAGTGCTGGGTCTGAAGTCAGGAAGACCTGAGTTCAAATCCAACCTCAGACACTTACTACCTGTATGACCCTGGACAAGTCACTTAACTCTGCCTCAGAAATGGCAAACCACTCCAATATCTTTGCTAATAAAGTCACCAAAGGAGTCATGAAAAGTCAGACATGACTGAAATGACTCAATGGCCACCAATTCTTCATGTAGAAAGTGGCACTTGAGCTGAGTTATGAAGGAAATGAGATTCTCAGTGGTAGAGATGAAGATGGAAAGTGTTCTAAGCATAAGCAGGGACTCAGTGTAAATGCCTAGAGAAGGAAATAGAATGAAACATTTGAGGAAGAACTGGAAAACCAGAATGATTGAGCTATAGAGTATGGGAGAGGGGAGGTGGAAAGGCTCAAAGGTTGGTTAGGTCCTGGTTGTTTAGAGTTTTAACAGAATGAAGACACTAGAATTAAGAAGGGTTGGGGAAGGCTTCCTATAGAAGATGGGATTTTAGTTGGGACTGATGAGGAAGGAGAGGATTCCAGACATAGGGGATAGCCAGAGAAAATGCCCAGAGACAAGAGATGGACTGTCTTGTTGGTCAAACAGCCAGAAGGCCAGTGTCACTAGGTCAAAGAGTACATAGAAGGGGATGAGGCATAAGAAGATTTTAAAGGAAGGAGGTGATTAGGTTAGAAGGACTTTGAATGCAAAATAGAGTATTTTGTATTTGATCCTGGAGTCACTGGAGTTTATCGAGTGGGTGGGTGATATGGTCAGATCTGCACTTTAGGAAAATCACTTTGGTAACTGAATAGAAAGTATATTGAAGTGGGGAGAGATTTGAAGTAGGCAGACCCACCAGA
Organism: Petaurus breviceps papuanus; assembly: GCF_028583685.1. Taxonomy (NCBI): domain Eukaryota; kingdom Metazoa; phylum Chordata; class Mammalia; order Diprotodontia; family Petauridae; genus Petaurus; species Petaurus breviceps. Next base: position 42,120,255 of record NW_027185798.1, read on the forward strand.
AGACTACTTAAATTTAGTCCAAGAATGAGATTATGAAGTTCTGCACCAGAGTGATGAATATATTAGAAGAGAGAAGGAGGTGTGTTTGAGAGATGTTGCAAAGGTAAAATTGGCAGGCCTTACAACATATCATACATGGGGAGGTATAAAATAATGAGGAGTTGAGGATGACACCTCAGTTGTAAGCCTGAGGAACTGGGAGGATGGTGGTGCCTTTAACAGCAATAGTCCCTATTTGGAGATGGGGAAAAGAGGAAATATAATGAGTTCCATTTTAGACATGTTGAATTTAAGATGTCTATCAGACATCTAGTTCCAGACATCCAATAGGCAATTGGAGATTATGAGGTTGGAGGTCAGCACAGAGATTAGGGCAGGATAGGTAGACTTAAGAATTATCAGCATATAGTGTGCTAAGGACTAAGGAAGAAGAAGGGACAGGGAAGGAATTGTTAGACACATAGAAAGGCTATTTAACAATCTAATATATTTGTGTTATTGGAGTTTAGAGAAAAGTCCAGCTTGAGGAATGGTCCAAGGGAATGATGTTGGTGGAGGGCTGTGGCCAAGAATAGCCAACAACCTCAGAAGGACACACAAATGATACCTCTGGCTGTCTTTTCTTGCCATACCTTACTTATTTTCTTTTCAGTTCTTGGCTTCCCATCAAAAATCTCCCACAGCTATCTCAAGTTGGAGATGACTAATTCACAGTAAATTAGTACCTGGGAGGGCTGTGACTCTTTTCCCTGAGGTGGCTCCTTTTTTTCTCATGGGCTTGGAAAGTCTGGTGACATATCAAGGATTATCTATATATGCACCAAGCACATAGACGCACATACGTGGGCAGGCAGCCTGAGGCTTTCCTGAGACAATGTGCAATTTCTCCTTCTATGGCGTCTTCTTAGATGCTGTGAAAAGCCCAGGTTAGTGAGATCCCTTTAGGTCTAAAGAATTGGGGATGAGAAATCTTGTGACCTTCAGAGGGAAAAGTTATCAGAACTATTTCTAGAAATTTGAATTGCTAAGCACGCGAAGAATTTGGTAAGCAGAGTTTGAAGGGCTATCTTCCTTTTGTACCACCACCTTTCACATCTCCAGGGAAATCACCAACAGTGATACAGAACAGTTAAAATGGGCTCTGAGATGAAAGAAGGGAACTAGTTGCAGTTTCATGCACCAAGTCACCTCCTCACTGGGCATGTAAATTACAAAAAATGTTCCTTTTCTAGATGGGTCAAACATGGTATGCAGAGAGATTCTTTATTTTCCTCATGGAAGTTACCCAGCCCCACCTCTCTGTCCTCTGTGGAGGTGGCAGTGGTATATGGCCATGCTGTGTGTGCCAACTTCCATCCCCAGTGGACCCCAGACCCTCACTGCTATTCTTTTCCAGTTCTGCAGCTTGTGGGGTGGGACCATCATACATCTCTCTCCCTGGCACTGAGGCTTTTAGTCAACTTCCTCTGGAACACAAAATAAACCTCTGCAATTCTCCTAGATTGGTTTAAGAGGCAGTCCCTGGGGGGCTATAAAAGCCAGGTAGAATTGGGATAGGCCTTGGAACTCTACTTATTAGAGCTGCTAGTGCTACAGGGACAAGGCATACAAATATTGGAGATGACATATTTAAGCTTTCCTTACTTTCAATTACATTACATTGCATACTGATGGAAGGGAACAGAGCCATCACATGAGTAAACCACCTGGGCTTTGTTCTAGTTTGCTAATATCCACAGGGAGTGTGCCTTCTCTCAATAACAGCCTGGAGACTGCCATCCCAGTGCCTTACAGTACTCCACCAAAGATGGGCCTCTTCATCAAGCTCCACTGCCAGCATCTTGTAACCATGATGCCCCTCTCCTAGGGACTCATGCCCTCCTTTAACACTCACAGGGACATGAACAGGTCTTTCTAAGGATTGGACCCACTAATGCAATCAATCGTGTGCTGAGATTGGCCTCTGTACCACCACCTATACCCAGAACTATTCCTTCCTCTGTTGAAAGAATTGTAAATTATAGATCTATAGAACAGCAATAATGTGGACAATAGCATAAGAATAGCTATGTAACCCATAGGGTCATCTAACTCTCACTCAGCCTTTCTTACCTGTAAAATGGGAATAATATTAGTACCTATCCCAACAGGGTTTTTGTGAGAATCAAATGAGCTAACATTTATGAAGCATTCTGCAAACTTTAAAGTGCTTTATAGATTTTCATTATTATTATTACTGCTACTACTACTAAGAAGAAAAAGAAGATAATGTCCAAATATTTAATACTACGCACTACCACAAAGTTCAGCGTGGAGCCTAAGGATGTGGGGTCTAATCCTACCTAACCTCTTACCCAGCCATGTACATCAGCCTATGTTTCAGTTTCCTCACTTGTAAAATGAGGATAATTCAGGCTTGAGGTAAAAAATGTTTTAAAAAGGAGAGGACATCAACCAATCAATCAATAAGCATTCATTAACTAACTGCCTGTTATGCTTCAGACACGGTGCTAAGTACTTTTTACAAATATTTACAAATACAAACTCATTTGATCCTTACAATGACCCTATGAGTTAGATGCTATTGCTATCCTCATTTTACAGTTAAAGAAACTGAGGCAGAAAGGTTAAGTGACTTGACCAGGATCACACAGACAATAAGTATTCTAAGCCAGATTTGGACTGAGGTCTTCATGACTCCAGGACCAGCACTCTGTCCTGCACCCCCTAGTTGCCTTTCCTTTGAAGGAAATTAAACATTCTAAGATATGAAGGTGAGGAGGGAATGGATTACAGGCATAGGGACAACTAATATAAAGTCACAAAGACAGGAGATGGGGGGGAGTGGGTCATGTGTAAAGAATAGGAAGAAGGCCAGCTTATTTGGATTATAGAGTATGTGAATAGTAGTGATGTGTAACAAAGCAGCAAAGGTGAGTTGGAGCCAGATTGTGAAGGGTTTAAATGTATGTTTATGTTTGAGGGTGCGTATTTTGAAAAGTAACAAGCATTATGTAAATTATCTTTTGTAGAATATTAATTTCTTAGATGGTCTTGAGGCCAAAATTCGTTATCCAGGAGCCAAGTTTTCTCAATGATCCCAAACTATTTGTTCATTCTGGGAAAAGCTCATACATTGCTTTGTGTCCTCAGCACCTAGGACAGCTCCTAACACAGGGTAGGTGCTTAACAAATGCTTGTGAATTGATCAGTTTTTAATACCAGTCATCTCCTGATAGGATCAACCACACTGATACAATCACTGGTTTCTCACTAGACTGACATGTTCTTCTGACTATGAATCATGGGAACACCACACCCTCAGAAGAATATAAGTTATATGTGATCCAAAGAGTAGTGGAAAGATGCACAAAGGTTGTAAACAGGCTTTAGCACATCATTGTTATGAAGGGAATGATCAATGACACCCATTACACACACACACACACACACACACACACACACGCATGCACACACAAGGAATTGGGGGGTCAGGTAGCTTGAATAGGATAACAGGGACACAATACAATCACTGCCCTATTTCTCAAAAAGATATGTTGTTGTGGGTTTTGTTGGTTTTTTTAGGAGAAAGGCCTTCTGTGGAGAATTAATAATAATTAGATAACTGTATCATTTTTAAGTTTTACAAAGCACTTTACACATTTTCTCATTTGATCTTTTCAATAATTCTGTGAAATATGTACTATTATTATTCTCATTTTACACCTGAACAGACCAAATGAACCAAAGAGACTTGCCTTGTGTCACACAAATAGTTAAGTTTGTAGGACAGGACTTTTAACTCAAGTCTTTCTGAGTCCAAGTCCCAATGCTCTGTGCAGTACATGACTAACCCAAACCTAATGAAAATTAGGTTAGTGGAAAGACATAGTCAAGAATAACACAGGTTGAGAAGACATGGATGGATCTGTACCCATGGAAGGATCCCCAGACCATTAAATTCAAAGGTCCATTGAAGTATTGACATAAATTAAATTCCAGTTTAATTCTTTTGCTAAAGAATTACTCTGACACTACATTGTAGCATGGAGGTTATTCTGAGTTCTCAAAGATTATGCTGGTGGGGAATAAGCTAGAGTTGGATGCTAACAAGCTAGAAAGCCTTCTTGAATGGGCCCAAATCTGGACTCTATGTTTGCTGACCAGGTCAGATAAACTCAGAAGGGTTCATCACCCAAGATTGGCTACAAAATGATGAAATCTTTTTTTTTTACCATAACTATTCATGAAGACCAGCTTACCAAGGAATGGAAGACTTACAATGCATATAATGGAGGGTAGAGCTACACTAATGAAATTGCAGTTCCTCCAAGTGTTGAATTCTTAATTATATTTATTTTAGACCAATAGTGAAATTGTACCAGCTAATGGTGAAGGGAAATGGCCTTAATGTGTAGCCAACTGCCAGGGGAAAGAGAATGAGATGAAACATTTGCCAGTATTAATCCACAAAATGGATCTTCAAATTCTCACTTGTCCAGAGTCTGATTTCCTTCTGTTCTATTTTCTCACTTCTACATTTGGGGCTATGAATCTAGGCTAATTTGCACGGCTGCTTCAAAGCCTTAGGAATTATCAAGGGGCCCTCTTGTCTAGATGAATGCCCATCCCACTAAACTCGTATCTGCTGCTCTTTGTCTCCCACAAACCATTGCTGAAATGCCCTGGAAAAAGGGAGTCTCCCAGTCCTACATCCAGCACCAAGAACAGTGCCCAGGCATAAAGCATGATCTGAGCCAGATTCAGCAGGAGTTCAAGTTACATTTCCTAGTCACTTAATGTAGGTGTCCTGACTTTGACATCTCTCTTCCTGAGGAGCAGCAAGGCACCATAAAAATCATCCTGAAGTTAGACTCAGAAGATCTGATACTGAGTCCTAGCTCTCGCACTTCCTAGTTGGATAACCTTGGACAGATCATTCAACTCTCATAGCCTTAGTTTCCTCCTCCATAAAATGGGAGGTAATTATACTTGTGCCACTTGCATCACAGGGTGATTTAGAGGATCAAATGAGTGAATAATTATGAAGATTCTTTTTAACCCCCAAATTCTATGACAATATAGGCTAATCTCATTCCTGAACACCACTCTCCTCCTCTCACAAACGCATGGTAGGCCACTACTTCTGCTGTAAAATGAGGGGATTGGACTAAATGCTTTTTAAGACTTCTTCCAGCTCTAAGATCCTATGATCGTCAACATGGTGTAGTGCATTCAGGAAAATCTATGTTCAAATCCTGCCTCAGACACTTACTAGCTGTGTGACCTTTCCAGCTCAAAATCTATGATCTTCTGATTCCATACTCCTATGGCAACTGGGGGAGGAGGGGGGGAAGAAGAGTTATGAGGCTCTTGTGGCCAAGGTAAGCAGGAATGAGCACAGAGAGGGATGTAAAGAATAAATCAAGTTGCTGCATAATTAATTTAGGATAACTTAAGCACTGGATGTTGACGAGAGACAAAAGTGATGACATTTAATGAATGTGCCAGTCGATATCTCACTCATCCCAGCTGCCTTTGTTAAATGTCAAATATCTCACAGTCTCTTCTTCTTGCAGCTTTAAGGCCTGCTTTAACACCCAAACAACAATAACAACAAAATCCTGCTTCTGACCAGGACATGGAAGTCTGTTAGCACCATCCCATAGTTTTAGGAGCCTGAAGATGATTGGAGTGGTGGTTGCACTGATAATAAAGGACACAATGCCATGACCCTCAAACTTTGCCATGCTTCCACTGGTTGGGAAAGCTACAGCCTTCCCTTGGGAATCCACCACTAATCTAAGCACTGTTATGCTAAGATATTGATCATAAAAGTGCACAGAGTACCCATTCCAAAAGAAACATGTCAAAAGTTTATGATGGCAGGTGACACTTTTATTGTGCACACCCTATATGGTTGTGCCCTTTAAACGTCACTGAACTGAATCCAAGAGAGAGTGTGAGACAGAAGCAGAAACAGAGAGACAGAGAGAGACAGAGAGAGACAGAGACAGAGAGAGAGAGAGAGAGAGAGAGAGAGAGAGAGAGAT
>NW_027185798.1:42126707-42155627 GCF_028583685.1 Petaurus breviceps papuanus
GGGGGGGGAATGACTAACCAGCTGAGTTTCCATGTCTGGGCTCTCATTTGTCCATAGCCTGATTTCCTACAGAGCTGTTCTGTCTTCTTACTTCTGTATTTGGTATATACATTGTTGATTCAAAGAGATAAGAATTACGGAGAGGCAAAAACAGTTAGAACAAGTGGAGATAGTAGAACAAGTGCTTTTGCCACAGATGTCCCTGTCCTTACTCCCATGGGAACTGGGAAGGAAGACAGACCCAAGAAGTGGGACAACGTGGCAGAGGGACCGTGTGAGTTATTATACCTAGAAGCAAAGAATGAGTGAAGACTGAGGGAGTGATGTATGGCATGGGGAAAGGAGTAGACTTCTGTAGAGAAAGTGCATCCCACTAAATATCATTACCCTGGAACAAAGCCCCATTGGCCTTGCCCTTGTTATGACTGTTTATAAACTTGGTATTTTAGTTCCTCCACAATCTGCTTCCAGTCTAATGTTCTAGACTTATTTCTCAGTATTCTCCTTCACACATCCTCTTCTCCAGGAAACTGAACTACATTCTGACTTTTCAACTTGGTGCATTCACATGAGCTTTTCCTTACACCTGGAACATGCTCCTTTGTCATCTCTACACAAGGAAATCATGTTTTTTCTTCAAAGTTCAGCACAGATACCACCTCCTTCCCAAAAACTTCATTTTGAATACCCCCTAACCTAAGTTCAAATCCAGTCTCGGATACCTACTAGCTGTGTGACCCTGCACCTGTTTGCCTCAGTTTTCTCATCTGTAAAATGAGCTGGAGAGGAAAGTGGCAAACCACTTCACTACCTCTGCCAAGAACAGCCCAAAATGGAGTCAGAAGAGTCAGACACGACTGAGCAATGAACAGTAATCCTGCACCAGACACGACTATGTAACTGAAGTACAAATAGAAAGATTATTAAGTAGTCTAAGCAGGTTGTAAAGCCCCAGAGATTCAAGTGCTTTTCCCCCATACTGAGCCTGGGCTCTGAGGAACAAAGCAGCACCATTGTATTTCAGCCTCTCCATGGGGAAGGTCAGTCTTAGCCAACTTCAGCACAAATATTAACAGATCGGCTTTGCCATTGCACAGCTGCTCATAGGGGACAAGAACAATGATAAAGTGGGGGAGAAACTGTTCCTCTAACATCAGATTTATAAGGTTACTGCCTCACACAGCCAGGCCAGTCTGTCCAGAGCATCGAATGCCAACACTTGTGTTAAAGCCAAGTACAAGGAGCTCTAACACCAAAATGGATCCCACTTAATGAGCTGAGGAAAACCAGATGCTGTCCCAATTACTTTCTCAAAGCTACCCAGAGCCTCTGACTTGTTAAACTCCTGTCAGTATTAATTCATTCTGACCTTTCTGTAGCATTTGATGCTGTTATCAACTTATCCCCGACTCGGCTTCTCTTGGCTTTCATGACCCTGTGCTGTCCTAATCCTCTTTCTCCCTCTCTGACCATTCCCTTGCTGTCCATTTTATTAGCTCCACTTCTTCCTCCAGTCCTTTAAATGAAGGCAAACCCCAAATCTCAATTTTTGGCCTTCCATTTTTCTCACCATACACTCTGTTGCGGCAATCTCATCCCTTCTCATGGTTTCAGCTATCATCTCTATGTAAATGACTACCAAGGCTGTGACCTCTCTCTCAAGTTCCAGACCCACATTTCAACTTGCTGATAGATATTTTATATTAGAGACCTACTGATACTTCAAATGATCTGAGGAAAGAACTCTCATTGAGATATTTTTAGTAGACAACAACAATAAGAAGTATTATCATTATTACATAATGCTTTAAGGCTTACAAAGGACTATACAGATGTTACCTCATTTGATCCCCACAACAATCTCATGAGATAGGTGCTATTATTATCTCTATTTTCCAGATAAGGAAACTGAGGCTGAGAAAGGCTAACTGATTTGCTCAGGGTAACACAACTAAGTGTCTGAGGTGGAATTTGAACTCAGGTCTTCCTGATTACAAGGTCCAGCATGCTTATTGACTGACACCTAGCTTTTTATATATCTATATTAAATTTTATGTTTGTTTTTAGTTTACATCATTCATTTCCACAAGATTTTGAGTTACAAATTTTCTCCCCATCTTCCCCCTACCCACCACCCCAAAACAGCCATCCCACTGTATACCCCCTCCCCCAATCTACTCTCTCTAACCCTAATTCTGGCACTATCCTCTCCCATTCCCCCTCCAACTTTCCAGTAGGGCACCGTGGATCTCTATGCCCCAGTGCCTGTATATCTTATTTCCCAGTTGCATGTAAAAAAAATAATATATTTTTTAAACATTTGATTTTAAAACTTTGAATTCTAGACTCTTTCCCTTCCTCCCTCATCACCCACCTTCACTGGAAAGATAAGCAATTCCATATAGGTTGTACATGTGTAGCTACACAAAACATTTCCACAGTGGATATATTGTGAAAGACTGACTATATTTCCTTCCATCCTATCCTGCCCCCCCCCATTTGTTCTATTCTTTACTTTGATCCTGTTCTTTTTCAAAAGTGTGTGCTTCTAACTTCCCTCCCCTCCAACCTGCCCTCCCCTCCATCATCCCCTCTCTCATCCCCTTCCCCCCTACTCTCCTGTAAGGTGAGATACCCTATTTAGTGTGTATGTCATTCCCTCCCTAAGCCAAATTCAATGAGAGTAAGGTTGACCCATTGCCTTTTGCTTTCCTCTTCTTCCTGTCCATTGTAACAGTTTTCCCTTGCCTCTTCTATATGAGATAATTTACCCCATTCTGTCTCTCCCCATCTCCTCTCATTTTAAGTATCATCCCTTCCTATTCAATTGGTCCTGTGCTCTCTGTCTATGTATACCTGTACACATATATACATATACTCATATGTGTTCATATGCCCATATACCCTCCTATATAGACATATATATGTATGTGTACATAAATATATATCTATATTCCCTTCAACTATTCTCATACTGAGAAAAGTTTCATAAGTTACAATTATTGTTTTTCCATGTAGGAATATAAATAGTTCAATTTTTATAAGTTCCTTATGATTTCTTTTCACTGTTGACTTTCTCAAACTTCTCTTCCTGCTTGCGTCTGAATGTCAAATTTTCTATTCAACTGTGTTTTTTTCATCAAGAATGCTTGAAAGTCCTCGATTTCATCGAATGATCATATTTCCCCCTGAAGCATGATATTCAGTTTTGCAGGGTACGTGATTCTTGGTTTTAATCCCAGCACCTTTGACCTCTGGAATATCATATTCCAAGCCCTTTGATCCCTTAGTGTAGAAGCTGCCAGATCCTGTGTTATCCTGATTGTGTTTCCACAATATTCAAATTGTTTCTTCTTGGTTGTTTTAATATTCTCTCCTTGATCTGGGAACTCTGGAACCTGGCTATAATATTCCTAGGAGATTTTTTTGGGGATATTTTTCAAGAGGTGATCAGTGGATTCTTCCAGCCTCTATTTTGCCCTCTGGTTCTAAAGCATCAGGACAATTTTCCTTGAGAATTTCTTGAAGGACGATTTCTAGGTTCTTTTTTTGATCATGGCTTTCAGATAGTCCAATAATTTTTAAATTATCTTTCCTGGATCTATTTTCCAGGTTAGTGGTTTTTCCAATGAGATATTTCACATTGCCTTCTATTTTTTCATTTGTTTGGATCTGTCTAATAGTATCTTGATTTCTCATAAAGCCACTAGCTTTCATTTGCTCCAATCTAATTCTGAAGGAATGATTCTCCTTAGTGATCTTTTGAGATTCTTTTTCTGTCTGAAAAATTCAGCTTTTTAAGGCATTCTTCTCCTCATTGGCTTTTTGAGCCTCTTTTGCCATTTGAGTTAGTCTATTTTTTAAGGTGTTATTTTCTTCAGTCAGGTTGTTGACTCTCTTGTCATGATTTTCTTGCATCATTCTCATTTCTCTTCCCAATTTTTCCTCCACTTCTCTTATTTGATTTTCAAAATCCTTCTTAAGCTCCTCTATGGCCTGTAACCAATTCATAGTTTTCTTGAAAGCTTTTGTTACAGGCATTCTGACTTCATTGTCTTCCTCTTGTTCCTTGCTTTGATCCTTTTTGTCCCCAAAATAGGAATCTAAAGTTAGATTGCTGTGCTTGCTTTGCTTCCTTTGCTTGCTTATGTTACCACTCAATTACTTGACTTTTGAGCTTTTTGACACAGTAGAACTCTGCTTCCAGAGAAAACAGCTTTGTCCCAAATTGCTGGGGTTTTCACAGCTGCCAGAGCTATTAGCTCTCTCTGAAGCCTCCACCAGCTCTGGCACCTGGTCACACACCCCAGGACCCCCACCCTAGACAGCAATCCAGATTAAAGCAGGTTAAAGCAAGAGCGATTACCTCTTGGAATGGCCGCTTAGTCCCCCTACAATCTGAAGTCCAGGAGCTCTGAAGCAGCCACACAGTGGCCGCCATGGCACCTCAGCCACTTCTCCCTCTGAGGGCAGAGGCCAGACCTCACTCCCAGACTCCCTGTTCCCAAAGTCCACCCTGACCTCTCACTTTGTCTTTGGCATTTATGGATTGATAATTCTGGTAACTGCCACAGCTGCTGGTGATCCACTCCCCTGAAATCCCTCCAGCCGTGGCTGGTCAGGGGCCACCCTGCGGCTAAAACCACAGGCTCTTGTGGGGCTTGGCTCTGCTCCCAGCGCTGCAATGGAACCTTCCTTTCTGCCTTCCAGGCTGCCTTCAGTGGGAGATTTGCTTCTCTCTTTCACTTTGTGGGTTCTGTAGCCCTAAAGTTTGTTTAGAGTCATTTTATAGGTATTTGAGGTGGTTATGGGGGGAGCACATGAAGTTTTCCTGCTTCTACACCACCATCTTGGCTCCATCCCCGACACCTAGTTTTTTACAAGCTCAGAGTGAATAGTATGATATGTCAACCCAAAAAATGAATGACGTAGTGATGAATTTTAAGAGAACTGGCATTCAAAATATGAAATGATGACACTGTTACATTTGCCCTGGTCAAACTATATCTGGAGGAAGGTCATTGACAAGCTGTAAAGTACCCAGATAAAAAGAAGAAGTAAGGAAAGAGGAAGTAAGATTTATTATATGCTTACTATGTGCCAGTCACTTAACACTTTGCAAATATTATTTCATTTGTTTCTCGCAACAATCCTGGGAAATAGGTGCCATTATTATCCCCATTTCACAGTTGAATCAGGTAGGGGTTAAAGTCACTTGCTCAGGGTCATATAGCTAGTAAGTTTCTGAATCTAGATTTGAACTCAAATCTTCCTGACTCCAGGTCCAACAATTTATCCACTGTGCCATCTAATTACCTCACTATGAAAATAGTAAAAGGCATGGAGATTATACCATACTAGGGCTGGTTGGGAAAAACTGGGGATGATTAGTCTAGAGAAGAGAAGATTCAAGTGGAAATAGCTTTCTTCATGCATTTCAGGTTTTAGGTTTGCTTGGGTTGGTCTCCAGGGGCAGAACTACAAATAATAGAGATACAACACTTCAAGATAGATTTGGATTTAGTGTAAGGGAAAGCTTCCTAAAATTTAGAGCTGTCCAAAAGAGGAATGGGTTTCTCAGCAACCAGTGAGTCCTCTCTAACAGGTAGTCTCAAAAGAAAAGTAGATGGCTACTTGTTAGGGAGCTTGTTGGGACCTCTGAGGTAGTTCCCAACTCTAAGACTCCATCTTTCTGTCATATTGCCAAACTGACCAAGGTTGGTGTCCAGAGGCTGGGTCTTGCACTGAAATAGGGATATCAAATGGACTCTGAAGATGGTTCCTAGTAAACTGAGCTAGCTAATGAAGAATCTTTCTCTCTAGGTTCAAAAGCTGGAGATTTTTTTCTAGCCTTGTATAGAGTTAATGTCCCAGAGGGGGAGAAAACAAACCCAGGTTTGCGCCCAAGATAAAGGATGTAATTTTTTTTTTATTTTGGCAAGTCTAGTTTGTGAATTAAACTGGACATGATAATGAGGCAGCATGTTCCAGGCAATTCAAAGCACTGCTCCCACAACCTTGACTACCATCACCCCTCAGATGCTGCTAAAGATGTCCCAGGTCCCTGAGCCCAAGAGTCTTGGGAATAAAAATGTTTCCATTCCAGTACCTTTACCCATCATCCTGGGAAGTGACCCCTGTAGAGATCCATCTTGGCAACTTCTTCTGCAGGTAGATGGCTGCAGTTAATGAAGACATAGGAAAGAAAGTTCTTGTCTCCAAAGTCCTTGGCACTGTTGAATGGTTCAATAAGATTTTATCAGTAAAAATGACATTTTAAAAAGAGACATTATCATCTGGTTTGCCATTCTACCCTAAGGACCATGAGACCTTTTTATCCAATTTGCAGCTGAAACCTTCTATATTTGTTGTGTTCCCCCCCCCATTAGAATGTGAGCCTCTTTAAGGCAGGGGATGTCTTACTTTGCTATTTGTGTAACTCTGGAGCTTAGCCAAAAAAAGTATTCGAAACATTTATATAGTGCCTACTATGTGCCAGGGACTATGCTAAACAGTTTTCTTATAAATATACCATTTGATCTTCACAATACCCCTGGGAGGTAGATATTGTTGTTTTACCCATTTTGCAGCTGAGAAAACTGAAGCAAACAGAGGTTAAGTGACTTGTCATACAGCTGTCTGAGGTCAAACTCTACTGCAGAGAACACAACTCTGATAGACTGGCCATGTCGTTCAAATGCCAAATGCACACTTGCTTAAAAGACTATTTTACAGAGAACTTACACAAGGCAAATGCTTACATGGTGGTCAGAAGAAGCAATACAAGGACACTCTCAAGGTCTCTCTAAAGAACTTTGAAATTGATTGAATAGCATAGGAGACACTGTCACAGGACGACCCAATGTGGTGTGCCCTCATCAAAGAAGGTGCTATGCTCTGTGAGCAAAGCAGAATTAGGTCAATTAAGAGAATCCACCCAAATGTTCACATGGACTGTTCCTGTCTGACCTGTGACAGAGCACTCCAAGCTCATATTGGTCTGATCAGTCACAGTTGGATACACTGTAAATTGGATATAACATAGTGGTGTCATTTTGGTCCTCTTCAAGAATGAAGGATGACTGAGTAGCAGCACTGGCCCAGAGTCGGGATGACCTGGGATCAAATCCGGGCTCAGATACTTAGCACCACACCCAGAAATAACTGGCCGTGTAACCTGGAGCAAGTTACTTAACCCCAGTTGCTTAAAAAAAAAAAAAAGAATGAAGGATGACAACCAACCAAGTATCTGAGGCTGAATTTGAACTCAAGTCTTCTGGACCTGAGCTATACCTACTCTTCTACCTGCTACCCCACACTGTGCATGCCTTGTACATAGTAAGCACTTAATAAATGTTTTATCCATTCATTCATTCATTCACTATCTGCACCAGTGTGCCATGTACTGATATGGCATAATTACAATTGACATATTCATTAACGTTTGCAAAGAGCTTTGTCCATAGATTATTTGACTCTCACTACCACCCTGTAAGGTAAGAGCTCCTGCTATTATGATAATTCCTACTTTACAGATAAGGAAACAGAAATAAATCAAACTTAAGTGACTTGAACCTGCTGGTAAGCAAATGAGGTGAGATTCCAGTCAAGTCTCCCTGTGTCTGTCCACTGTGCCAAGCTGCTTCCCAAATTGATACCATCAGCTGCACTTTGATCAGTGAATTGCACAACTTTGAGGCTTCACCTAGCCATAGAAAGAAGTAGATGGATGGCAGCCTACTCACTCACATGGCAGCTGAGGTTCTAGGAACCAGACGGAAGACTCCATCCTTTACTGGTTATTATCGCTGCCTTTCTGTTGTCCATTCACTGAAATGCTCCAGCAAAGCGGCACTGAGCCTCAACTGCATTTCAAAGTAGCTTTAACCTTAGCACAGTGCCTGGTACACAGTAGGCACTTAATACATGCTTACTGACTGATTTACTGACTTTAAGCCAAGACTTTGGGAGCCTGATAGCACCCAAAGCATTCTTTCTCTTTCTGTGTGAATACTTAATGTCCTACCTAGGGTGAGAGGACCAGATTGCTTTGTCCACACTCCCTTGTGATTGGGGACCTGTGCTGGGGTTCTGCTAAACTTCATGAATTGTCAAAGGTGAGAAGGGGTAATTCAATTCAACACAATACATTAAACATTTATTAAGTGCCTATAATCTGTCAGACACTTTGCTAAATGCTGGGAATACAAATAAGAAAAAGAGACATTCCCTGCCCTCACAGAGCTTGCAATCTGAGAGAAAACAGCATGCAAAAGAAAGTTGGAGGGGGGCACCATAGAGTACTGGGCCTGGGACATGTCCTTCTGCAGAGTCAAAGTTAAGCAGAGCTGCTGATGGCAAATGGTGATCTTGACTTAGCAGAATCATCTAGGAAGATGGAGGGTCTGTGATGATGAACACACAGACCCCACCTTTCACAATAAGTGAGTACATAATCATAAGACTTTCAGTTGGAAAGGACCTTATAGATTATTTAGTTTAACTCTCTGATTTAACAGAGGATTCAGAGTCTTGGAGAGAGTAAGTTGCCCCAGGTCATAGAAGCAGTAAAACTAAAATTTAAACCCAGGGTCCCTGACTCCAAATCCAGGTTGTTGTGTTTTTTCTACTATACCAAGCTGTTATGAGACAGGATCTGAGGGACCCATGAGAGAGATTATTTCTCTCTCTTTCTAATTAATTATTGAATCAGGACCAAAGATCTTCCTGCTTTCTACTTCCTCATTCAGAAACAACCAGTGTGGAAAATCTTGCTCAAAGAAGGCCAAGATCTAATCAGACAATAAAATAAATTTTAAGTTTGGGCCAATAGGAGTATTCCTGCTCACTAAGTTTGCTCAGATGGGTCTGGGAAAATGTGAATTCTCCCTTTTGTCAAACAGGTGATATGGAAATTGATACAAATCTCTTTGACCAAGATTTGAGTGATTCAAATCATGTACTACCCCAAGACCCTCATTATAATATAGCTCATCCTCTCATTGTAATATTCATTCTCTCATTAATTGTTAACCAATCAGAGTTGATTGCCACCCTCAGGAAGACCTATCCTTCTGAGGGCATATAAACTGTGAGCCCACTCTCACCAGGGGTCATTGGTCTAAGAGAGACAGCCAAATGGCCATCTTTTTATTAATAAACATGCTAGTCTTATTAATAAAATTATTAAATTACCCAGAAACTATGTCTCTACAACTTTTTAAATGTCACACCTTTAAGGTGAATTCCCTCTGAAAGGGAATTCTAGATCTAGTATGGCCTTGTGGTTAACAAAGGACCCTGAACTTTGTGCCCTTGCCCCGGGGCTGAGCCAGGAGGAACTAGGACCTGAGCCCTTGGAGACCTTGCCCAGCAGCATCCTGCAGGTTTGCCCAGCCTGCTATAAGGAAGTCATTCCAGCCTGGACACTACTACACAGCTTTCCTCACTGCAGCAGGCCAAACCATCTGCTTCCCATTACCAAATCCTTTCCTCTGTCTCCACAGTGAGGACATTGAAGTTGACAGGTTGATTATGGATGAGATGATCTGCTCCAGGCTGGGCAGGCGGCAAGCCGGGGGTGAGTGGAGTGAGACATCCAAATGCACTGCCAGAGGGCCCAGAGAAACGTGGCCCAGTGACTGCTTCCTCATCTCCACCCACGAGGGGGCTGGTTGCTCCCAGCCCACCCCAGTGACTCAAATCCCTCCAGCTACTTGAGCCTCAATGTCTCAGCCTGTGAGAGAATGTCTTTGAGATGATTTGCAGCACTGACTTGCCCCTCTGGGCTAAAATCCACATCACCATGGTAACCTGAGATTACCCTGCACCATCCATACAGCACAACCCTGTAAGGCCCACACCTGAGGGGATGTAGAAGAAGATCAGATTTTGGAGATTCTACCCAAGTGTATCAGGACCCCTTCTCAATGGCGCTGGGTCTAAGTCCTCGTGCCTCTTCCTTCCTGTGCTAGCTTAGCCTGGGAATGCAAGTACAGATTCACTCAAGGTGGGATTCCATTCACAAAGGTAGATTTCTCAACCGTTGTTGTTTTTGAGTTGTTTCAATCATGTCCAACTCTCCATGACCCCACTGGGGGTTTTCTTGGCAGAGTTAGCGAAGTGTTTTGCCCTTTCCTTCTTTAGCTCATTTTTACAGAGGCAAACAGGACTAAATGACTTACCCAGGATCACACAACTAGTAAGTGTCTGAGGCTGGATTTGAACTGAAGTCCTTTCTCCAGGGTCAGTGCTCTATCCATTGCACCACCCAGCTGCCCAAAAGGAATATGGACTGTCTGAGAAAGGAGTGGATTCTCTCCCCATAGATTTTCTCAAGGAAATGTTGAAGGATCACTTTTCAGGGATGGCATAAAGGAGTGTAAATGTGGGTTGGACGAGGTGGCATCTGAAATCTTTTCCAATTCTGAGATCTTGCTTCTATAATTTTGTGAATTCAATTCAACACATTCTATTCAACATATTATTATTATTATTATTATTAATTATATACTCATGATATTCATGAGTTTAAGCCAGAGGGAAGATAGCCCACTGGTGTTTCTTCCTGGACCCCGTGAAGGGGTAAATTGTTGCTCTGACCATCAGGAAGATATCCAAGGCTATTCTTTGGGTAATTCAACCCAGAGTGTGGTCCCTGTCACACAGCTAACAAATAATAAGAATGTGCTGAATTGAATTCACAAAATCTCAGAGTTGGAAGAGATTTCAGATGCCACCTAGTTCAACCCACAACTCTACCAAAATCCCCTCTCTACCATCCCAGAAAAGTGGTCATTCAACATTTCCCTGAGAACCTCTACTGAGAGAGAATCCACTCTCTCCTGAGACAATCCATTCCCCTTTCAGGCAGCTAGGTGGTACAATGGATAGAGCGCAGGCCCTGGAATCAGGAGGATCTGAGTTCAAATCCAGCTTCAGACATTCACTGGCTCTGTGACCCTGGGCAAGTCACTTAACCTCTGTTTGCCTTAATCCACTGGAGAAGGAAATGGCATGCCACCCTAGTATCTCTGCCAAGAAAACCCCAAATGGAGCCACAAAGAGTCAGACACAACTGAACGACAATTATGAGTAAGTTTTCTTTGCATCAAGCCTCGTTCTGCCTTATTGGACCCTCCTGTCCATTGTCTCTATCTCTGTGCTTGTGAATTAGCTGTCCCCAATGCCTGGAGTGCCTCCTGAAGTTCCTGGTTTTCTTTAAGATATAGCACAGGAATTGCTTATACGGGAAGTTTTTCCTGGTGTCCCTGTTACTAGTATATTCCCTCCCCAAACTACCTTGTATTAATTTGGGGAATATCCTGTATACATTTGTATCGATATACATTGTTTCTGCCATTAGAATGTAAAGGGCTGTTTCATTTTTGTGTTTGTACAGTAGGTGCCTAATAATTGATTGTTCCTAGTTCTTCCCCCTAAAGAAGACTAGAACAAGTGTGGACCATCTTCCACAAGACATTCCTTCAAATACTGAAACGCAATGATCGTGTCCTCCCTTCCTCTTCTCCAGCAAAGCCTGCCGTAACGGTTGCCCTCTTCTACCATCATGCCCCAGCAGTTAATCACTCTTCAGAACTCTACACAACACTTCTCCCGTGGTCTGACCAGGGCAGCGAGATCATCAGCTGGACACTTAACCTCTCTTTATGTCACCTAAGCTTTTTTTGGTTGCTTTATCACCATGTTAATTCATAGCGGGCATTAAAACACTTGGATCTTTTTCAGATGAACTGTTCTTTCCCCAAGCTTCACTCTTTTTCTATCTACGAAGTTCATTTAAAAAAAATATGAGTGATAACTGGGTATCCCAAAAGTCTTAGTACAATTTTAAACTTTAGTCATTTTAAATGACCAAAACTTGGGGACACAGTGAATATTCCATTTTCCTTACTAAATTTCATCTTACTCGATTCAGTCCAATCTTCTAACCTGTTCAGGTCTTTGGGGATCCTGACTGTCACTCAAATATGCCAGCTATGCCCCCCATATCTGTGTCATAGGTGTGTGTATGCATGAAATTAATAAAAAACAAAAAGAGCATAAGACCAAGGATGGATTTCTGGGGTACTTCCTTAGAAATCACCATCCAAGCTGGCATATAATCATGAGCAATGATTCTTTAAGTTTGACCATTTAACCAATTTCCAACTCACCTATAGCTGCATTATACAGCTTACATCTCTACATTTTGCCCAAAAGACTCATAGCGTAAGAGACTTTGTTGAAATGCTCTCTTGCTATCTTGAAATTTTCACAAATGGTTTTTACAACAGTCTCTTCTGTTAAGAGAGAAAATGGCATCAATGTGACATGAATTATTCTTGATGAAGCTGTGCTGGTTCTTCAGTATCACCATTTCTTTTTTCTAGTAGTTTATTACTCAGTTCTTTTTATTAATACTTCTTATGATTTTCCAGGAATAAAAATCAAAATCACTGCTCTATAGTTTGCAGGTGCCGTTTACTTTCCTTTTTTTGAAAATTGGAACTTTTTTTTTTGCTTTTTTTGGGGGGAGGGAGCAATTGGGGTTAAGTAACTTGCCCAAGGTCACACAACTAGTGTGTGTGTGTGTGTGTGTGTGTGTGTTAAGTGTCTGAGGCCAGATCCGAACTCAGCTCATCCTGGCTCCAGGGCCGGCGCTCTACTCACTGCACCACCTAGCCACCCCTGAAAATTGGAACATTTACCCTTCTTCAGGGCTATGGTGCAGTCTTCCTCCCTTGAGTTCATTAACAGTGATCCAGAAAAACTATTGGTTTTTCCAATAGTTGTAGATCCTTGTGATTTGAAGTCAACAAAGCAGTTAGGTACACAGAAAGGCCAGATAAGACAAAGCAACAAACATTTATTAGATTTTTATTATGTGCCAAGCATTGGGATACAAAAACAATCAAAGCTAGTACCTACCCTCAGGGGGCTCATATTCTAATTGGGGAAGAAAATACAAAAGGGGGGGCTGAAAAGAAGGCAAAGAAAGTACCCACAAGGGGTCACAGTGCATGGTGCTGCTGGTGGCAGTGGATAGATCACTCGGCCTGGAGTCAGGAAGACCAGAGTTAAAATTCAGTCTCAGACACTTATTAGCTATGTGACCCTGGGCAAGTCACTTAACCTCTGTCTCAGTTTCTTCATCAACAGAATAGGAATGATAATAATAGTACCCACCTCCCAAGCTTGTTGTGAAAGATCAAAAAAGATAATAACTGTAAAGCACTTAGCACAGTGCCTGGCATACAGTAGGCTCTATATAAATGCTTATTCCCCCCTTTTTCTTTCTGAATAATGTTGAAGTCTAGAAAGCCAGAAGTCCAGTCTGGAGGAAAAAGAAAATTGGTGTGTCTAAGCCCTTCCCCAAAATGGAGAGCCCAAGAGGAACTTGCCGATAGAAATTCACCAATGGGAGTAGGGGACTGACCTGACAAAGGGATATTCCAGAGTGAGGAGGTCCCAGGGGCTAAAGAACATGTCTGGAAGACTGTAGCTGAGGCATAGAAACAGTCTGGAAAGCCAGAATCACATTGTTCATCCTTCATTTTAGAAAAGGACCAATGACATCATGGGCGATGTCTTAACTTGTATGTGAATTGGATTTAAGTGAGGCAGGGCTGTACGAAGTCATCAGCCTCACTCTCTTCCAGAGTCATACCTGGGAGGGGAATGAAGACTGACCATCTCCTTATTCACTTTAATGTACCCTCTTACCATCTCCTTACTTATCTTTATTTTCAGTTCCCTATTAATCATTATTTCCATGCTTCCCACTTCAAAAATTATTTTCCCTGTCAGAGAAACAGAAGCAAAATGAGAGTTGGGTAGTTCTACCTTTTCTCTGCTGTACATTTTCATGGTCCCATCTCTTCCAGTAGTACTCAGTGGTCCTATCTCTTTTTTGGCGTTCCTCTTTTCCCTAATATAACAAAAATCTAAAACATTGTCCTCAGAAGCCAGTCTCAACTCATTCTGAGCTTTGGACCGTGACGTGATTTTGTGTGCATCCTCCATTACTTGCCCTTGCTTCCATCATCTGTATATGTCTTTTAAAATCTAAGTTGCTGATTGAGCTCCTTATGCATCCACATGTGTCTCTTTAGACAAAATCCACTTTTCTGCCTTGTCAGAAATATCCCTCTTTGTGCTCAGAATTTCATTCTTGAGGATTTCCCTTTCCTAGGCCTTTTTCCACTGCAAAATTTTAGGTAGAATGCTACCTTTCTTTGAACTCTTGAGATCTGCTCTCCCCAAATCTAGGGTTTATGTCAGTATATTCTTGGTTTTCTCATTTATCACAAATTCTAAGAGATGGTGATCACCCCCATTCTCAACCCCACCCCAAGGCTCCCATCAATTTTACTTGAGCAACCAATTCTTCCTTGTTGATAAGGATGAGGTCAAAAATAGGACTTCCTCTTCATATGTCCTTCATATTTTGAAGGATGAAATTATCATTAGAGCAAGCCAATAAATTAATAGCTGCTCTGTTTTTGGCAAAGAGAAAGCTCCAACAGATGTCTGGATAATTGAAGTACTTCATCATTACAATATGAAGCTTCCATGCCAGGCTTGTGATCTGTTTCCTGAATTCCTCATTTATTTCCTCTTTCTGTCCAAGTGATTTGTAATATGCTTCAATGACAATATTATTTCTGTTTCTGTCTCTATTGACATTCACCCAAATGTTTGTCACTATGTTTTCCTACCCTGGTTCCTGAATTCTCTCACATGAGAAGAGAAGCTATACAGCTTCTTAATATGTGATGATACTTCACCCACACTCCCTTTCATCAGTCCTGAGCCTTTGAACAAGTCAAGTAGAATGGTATAGAGGATGAAAGTATCAGCCTCAATAAAGTATGAAGACCTGGGTTCAAGACTTGTTTTAGACACATACAAGTTGTACAACCCTGAGCAATTATCTAACCTCTCAATGCTCTGGGAAGTTCTCTAAAACCATAAGTTGCAAAGAAGGTGTCAATCTACATTGATAAAGGAAATTTCCTTGCCTGAGAGTGCCCTACCTATAAAATCACAGGTCCAATGGTCCCCTTCCCTTTCCCTTGAATAATGTATGATGTTCCAATTGTGGATCTACTTCTACAATGGGGGCATGAAGACAAATTTGCTTCCTTCCACCTTCCTTGCCTTGCTTGATACATACAGTTTGTGCATTTTATATAGACATGGGTTTTATTTCTTGGATTTTGTCTCTTGTGAATTTCTGGAATCTCGACTTCCTCCATTGTAGCTACTCTCTAAGATGGATATACAGCTTGGTAATGATACACAGGCAATTTGCTCTTCCCTTCCCCCTTCCTTTTGAGTTTTAAGGCCCTTCAATTAGATTTTTAAGATTCCAGACAAATGCTTCTTTTAAAAAAAAAAGCAGCTCTTGTGGAGTAACTATCCACGGTCAAGAGTTCATAATTACTATATTTTAAGTCATAGCAACTAGTTGGCTGGCACAGTGTATAAAACACTGGACCTGGAGTAAGGAAGATCCAAATTCAAATCCATTCTGAGACTTTTACTAGCTGAGTGACCCTGGGTAAATCACTTTGCCTCTTACATGCTTTGGTTTCTCCACCTGTTAAATGAGGATAATACTAGCACCTCCCTCCCAGGATTGTTTCAAGGATAAAATACTTGTAAAGCACTTTGCAAATCTTAAAGTCCTATATAAATGCTAGCTATTATGATGATTAATATAGCCTAGGAACCCAAAATCCACTCTTTACGCCACCTTCTTAACTAGTTGTTTACTTCATGAATCTGTCTTCATCTTCTGAAGACTTTGCCTTCCATTAGAAACAGTGATGAAAATCCCACAAGTGCCCCTAAGGTCTTTCTTCTGTTTCTTGCCAAGACTCCATTATCCTTAGTAATACTTTAGAATCATTTTGCCCAGTATGAATCACCTGAAATGAGTAATAGCCATCAGGTGCAACAAAGCTCGGGAGATTGTCTGTCACATCCCAAATACCTGTCCTGGGAAGACTGAAGACTTTTCTTTTGTTACTGTCAGCTGACAAATAGCTGCCTTATTCCCTTAGAATAATGACTCAGGTTGCCTGGGATAGAATGGAGTTCAATTGACTTTAAAGGGTTAAAGAAATCCAATGGAACTTCTCCCTTCCTCTCCTGAGCATGCTGGACCATTACTCTGTTTGGCAACATTCATTCAACCAAAAAACATTGATTAAGCCCCTAAGATTTCCAAGGCCCTGTGATAGAACCAAAGAAGACAGAAATATAAATGCAACCCTCTCCCTGTTCTCCAGCAACTTACAAGATGCTAGCGCTTTCTCTAACCCAACCTGAGGCATTCTACTTCAGCAAGGCCAGGAGGCCAGTGATGGATCCTTTCAATATTTTGACCAATCCTGCCAAGAAGGTTTGGATATAAACTGGGACAGCAGGAAAAGGTAATTAGGTGGCACTTTTCTGATGAGATAGGAGGATCAGCAGGTGTAAGATCATGGATCTGAGTCCCGGAGCACATTTAATTAAATATCTCTGTTCTGTGTGAATGTGTTCGCACACTATATATGGAGAAGCCTGAAAAATCAAAACCAATCATTGTCCTCCTAACTCCTGGGGGGTTTCTGCAGCTTGGCTCTCCCCTGCAGGAAAAAAACAGAACAGCTAGACACAAAGGCTGAGGAAGAAGCTTGAAAATTGACCCTTTCTTTACACGTTCAGATTTTGATCAAGATGGAGCTAAGGGACCAGAAGGGAACAGACAGAACCTCAGGGATTTTGGACTGGGTACTCTCAGATTTATGAGGGATCTGGGGCAAAGGAGGGAAAGGCTGGGGGGGGGGGGGTGGCTAAATATTTAAAAATCAGCCAGGCAGTAGTTTCAAGTCAGCCCATTTAAATTCTAACAAGGCCAGTGTTCAGAGATAACAAAGGCCACTGTGTTTAATTAAGGGTATAAATGGTAGAAATATGAGACAGGAGCTGTTAACGAGGTGGATAGGGAGAACTCTAAAAATAAACCAGAATGAGTTTAAAGGGTAATTAGGGGTGCAAAAATAAACAGAGGGTGTCAATTTGCGAGGAGAACTTCACTGGGAAAATTGTAAAAGGTTTTCTCCAGAATACAGAACAGGACCCAGTGAACAAGTCCCTGAAGGAGACAAGGCTTCAAGGGCAGGCAACCAACATCCTGTAGGGTAGGAAGGAGTCAGAGCCCAAGAGTAGGGGCTCCATGTAAGTGGACTAACTTCCATGTTTGCAAAATGCTTCCCTTTTATTATCTCATTTGAATTTTGTAACAACCCCATGAAGCAGATCCTTCTAAATTGTATTATCAGGGTGGCTAGGTGGCACAGTGAATAGAGCACCGGCCCTGGAGTCAGGACGACCTGAGTTCAAATCCAGCCTCAGACACTTAACTCAAAAAAAAACTAGCCGTGTGACCTTGGGCCACTTAACCCCAACTGCTCTCCAGAAAGCAAGAAAAAAAAATAAACTTTATTATCTTCATTTTAAAGATGAGGAAACTATATCTTGGGGGTGTGACATGACCCACCTATGGTCATACTGCTGTCAAGTTTCTGGGCCAAGAGTCAAAGCCAAAATTCAGAGTTCTTTGCCATCCACTAGGCCAGTCATTGCTTAGAGCTTCTTTGTTCCTTTTCTGATGTTTAAGGCTAGGAAAGTACTCGAGCTGGACTTGAGTCAATCCTAGAGGATCTTTTGTGCCTCACTCTCCTGAAGCAGCACAGCATAGATCATTAAGGAGACTGGGGGAAATATTTAAGAAAAGATTACAAAACCTCAGCAATAAAGGGAAGAGACCACAAGGTCCTTTGGAATTTCTCTAAAAAAAAAAACCTCAAATATTTGATGAGATATTATGAGAATTTGACAGTGAGCTCTAGCAAGTTCAAGCAAGCTGGAAAGGCTTTGAATATGGTCCTGATGACAATTTGTGTCTATTATCCAAAAATCTGTCCTAGAAGTCTTCAAACAGAGGCCTGAGGACTATGTGTTGGAATTGTTGTCAGGAAATTCTAGGTAAGATAGGGAAACCTTGGAGGTCTTTTCTAACTACAAGAGTCTATGATTCTATGACTTTTCAAATATTAGCGCTGAAGGGGACTTTAGAAATCTTCTCACCCAACTTTCTCATTGTAAAAACGAAGAAACTGCTGATTCCTACTAAGGGGCTTGACAGGTGTCTTATATGGATCAGGAGGTGCCAGTATGTGAGAAGCTGAGATGAAATGTAAGAGATTTTAAGGTACAGAAAGAAAATGGCATAGAACTTCAAGTTCTGAGAACCCAAAATAGACAGTGAGATGCTGAAGCAAACACCGGGAGTTTCATTCCAGGAGCAAATGCCTTGTAGTTGGAGGCTAGAAGAGGATGTGACTTTGAGTATCTAACCACTCCAGTAAGCATTGTGGCGTTTAATTGCTGGTTTGCCTTGTTAGAGGCAGCTGGGTGGTAAAGTAGAGTGCTGCCCCTGGAGTCAGGAAGACCTGAGTTCAAATCTGACCTCAGGCACTTACTAGCTTATGACTCTGGGCAAGTCACTTAAACCTGTTTTCCCATCTGGAAAATGATCTGCAGAAGGAACTGGCAAACTACTACAGTAACTTTGCCAAGAAAACCCTAAATGTGGTGAGAAAAAAGTTGGATTTGATTAATTGACCAAAAACAAAAAACAAACCAAACTTGTCCTCTAAGGGTCAAGTCTACTCCCAATGCAGTTTAGAGTGAGATATAATGGCATCAAGCTCTAATCAGCAGCACCAAACTGTTTGTGACAGAAGAGTCACGGGTATAGGCGACATGATTTTCTGAAAGAACAACTGAACAAGACAGGTCAAGTAGGGAGTATATATGGGTGGTACAGAGCAAGCTATGGTGAGACAATAACTGCAGAGAGGAAATTCTACCCCATGAGGCACTCACCTTCTTCAACAATATGAAGGAGAGCAATCCAACTATCCACACTGGAAAAACAGAGTGAATAAAAAGCATATTTCCCCAGACTACGGCATGCAACACCTCATGGAATTATTCTTATTAATATATTTACCTTCAACAGGTACTTTAGGTAGAATTGGACAGTGTTGAGTATGATAAGAAGTTGAGTCTATAGTGCATTTAACAAATTATGCAGAGATTTCAATGATCCCAAGATGTCCCCTCCATCTCAAAATCCCATCCCGTTAGCAGCAATATTTTTCTGGGAGTTGTGTATATAAAATACATGCAACATCACGATCTTAGAAGAGACAGAAACTGAAGGGGAATTGGAAAGATAACAGGGTGGTTGTAAGCAGATGGCGGCATGTAATCAGTAATGACTTATGCAAGTGAAGGGCATGAAAAACATCAACAAGGCTATGGTGGCCACCCCTACATGGTGGTGGATCAGTCATATAGGGAGAATGCTATGTAACATGTCAACAGTTTGATGCGTACGTTTGTCCCTTGAGATATCAAACAATCTCTGGTGTGATGAGCATCAATAGTGTTGTATTGGAAATCAAATCACTCGGGTTCAAATATCTCCTCCTCCATTTACTACCTATGTTACCTTAAGCAAATCACTTGACCAGTCTGGGCTTGAGTTTCCTTATCTGTAAATTGTGAGGGTTGAACAACCTCTAAGGCCCCATCCAGCTATAAGTCTGAAATCAGAAAGAAGATTTTTGAATGCATCTGGTGGATCCTCCAGGGAAGGCTTCTGGAAAGGCATGGCCAAGGGTGGAAAGACATGGAGGAGGGTTATTAGATCTTCTCCCGTGAAGGGGTGACCCACATCAATGAAAGCCAATTATCTCCGTATCCTCTCTTTGGCACTGCTCCCACAGCACTCTGGCCACCATATTGAACTAAGCTTTCAACTTTACATGTTGTTCAGTTGTTTTTCAGTCATTTGACTCTTTATGACCTGATTTGGGATTATCTGGCAAAAATACCGGAGTGATTTCCCATTTCCTTCTCTAGCTCATTTTATAGATAAGGAAACTGAGGCAAACAAAGTTAAGTGACTTGCCCAGGATCCCACAGCTAATAAGTGTCTGGGGCTGCATTTGAACTCAGGGCTTCCTGACTCTAGGTCCAATGCTCTATGTAACTGTGCCTCCTAGCTGCCTAGCTAAGAATACACAGGCAATAAATACATGTATAGACAGACAGACAGGCAGACATAGAAGACTCCCAGGTGAGGAAATTCCCTCTACAAATGGAGGTCAGCACGTTCATCCCAACTTTAACTCTTAGGAAGTTTCTTGGAGTACTCTAGAAGTTAAGTACTTGCTCATTCAAGTCACACAATCAGTATGTGTCAGGAGGTAGGATTCAAATCCAGGTCTTCCTGGTTGATGTTGGCTTTCTATCCACTATACTATGCTGCTGCTTATGCATATGTACATACTCTACATAATATATACATGCATACATAATATGATTATGAGACAGAGGAGACACTGGCACAGGACCACCCTGCATGGTATGCCTGTATCAAAGAAGCTGTGCTCTGTTAGCAAAGCAGAATTGCAGTAGCTCAAAAGAAATGTGAGATGCACAAATTTAGAGACGTCTCCACTCCAAATGTTCCTATGAACTGTTTGTGTCTGACCTGCGGCAGAACCTTCAGAGCTCATATTGGTTTGATCAGTCATAATTGTACACACTGTACCTTGGCCCTGACATAGTGATGTCATGTTGGTCTTCTTCAAGAAAAGGCAACAATCGACCAACCAACACATGCACACACACAATACACACACACACACACACACACACACACACATACATACATACTCAATTGTGTAAAATGAAATCATGCTGCACAAACCAAAGTTGTAATTAGACCTGCAGTGACAGGTGAACGTCTCTATTTGCATCACCCCTTGTACAGATTTAAAAAAAAAAAAAAACCAACATCTGGAACAGCGCAAAGCAAATAGCTAGGAACAAACAATACCGCCTTGGGGCAGATCTCTAACAGTCAAGAGCTCCCTGTACTTCAGAATGAATTAAGCCTCCCTAAGTGCTGACCCAGCAGCTCTAGAAACTAGAAGGGCATTTGCATAATTGATCTGGCCTAGAATGAATTTAGGCCTCTGAGCTCCTGGGCCCTTAAACTGAGACACACAGCAGGGTGATGGGCCAATCCAGGGAAAAAAACAATTTAATTCTGTTTTCAAGACAAAGCACAAGGCTTACCTGAGCCAAAGCCTCAGAACAATTTAAAAGCTGTGGTCCCTGAATTTAAAGATGTTAGCTTCTAGCAGTTTTTGCCTCTAACTTATAATCATGGATTTTAAGAACTTGAGGGACATTAAAGATACAGATCATTCAGCATAACAATATACTTTTCTGCTCATTTGACAGAGGAAGAAACTGAGACTGACAGAAATGAGCTTGCCAGGGTCATTCAGATACTTCATGGAAGATCTAATACTCAAATCTGTATCACCACCCACTTCAGAACTATTCCAAATACTAAGATGCTTTCAGTGGCTCCAACCATGGTCCCAAGCGCAGCCATCTCCATTATATCCCTAAATCACCCCATTTCAATAAAACAAACTTTCTCATGGTCTATCTCCAACTTGGCATTATTCTATCAAGCTGCCCAGAAATAGAAATAATAATGACAATAATACTTGACATTTCTATTGCACATCATAGATGGATGGATGGATGGATGGATGGATGGATGGATGGATGGACGGACGGACGGACGGACGGACGGACAAACAGATAGATGGATGGACAGACTGGAGGGCAAAAAGACAGACAGACAGATAGATTGAATCTTATATGAACCCCAAAACAATCCTGTAAGGTGGGTATTGCAAGAGGCAGCATGACAATGGATAAGGTCTTGGATTTGAAGGCAGGAAGAACAGGTTTCAAATTTTGTCTCAGATACTTATGAACTATGTGACCCTGGACCACTCACTCAAATTCCCTGTGACTCAGTTTCCTCACTGGTAAAATGAGGGAGCTGGACTTGGTGGTCTCTAAGTTTCCCCTTAGTTCTAAATCTATGATCCTGATAAATGTTTTCATTTTAAAATCAGAAAATTTAGACCCATAGTCACACAGCTAATAAGTATGGGGTGTGGAATTAACAAGGGTTTTTTTCTGGCTCCAAATGCAATGCCTTCTCCATTTCATTTTCCATACAAAATGAATGAAACTGTCTCTGTCCTCCATTCAATGTTATTCATAAATGGGGCCTACTTTCTTTAGTATACCTTTCTGGATTAAGAATGCTTTTTCTCCAACCTATTAACATAATCACGACTTGCCTTTTTCTCATTAGTGTGTGTGCATGTGTGTGTGTGTGTGTGTGTGTGTGTTTTCAGTCATTTTTCAGTCACATCCAACTCTTTTTTACCCCATTTGGGGTTTTCTTGGCAAAAATACTAGAGTAAAAAAAATACTAGAGTGGTTTGCCATTTCCTTCTCCAGCTCATTTTACAGATGAGGAAAATGGGGCAAACAGGGTTAAGTGACTTGCCCAGGGTCACACAGCTAGTAAGTCTCTGAGAACAGATTTGAACTCTGAAAGATTAATCTTCCTGACTCCAGGCTCAGCACTCTCCATTTTCTTGATATTTAACAATTATATTGAATCAAAATATTAGAACTAGAAAGAGATCTAGTCCAATTCCTTCATTTTACAGAGGAGGAGGAGGAAGAAGAAGAGGAAAAGGAGGACGCAGCTAAGACCCAGAGAAGGGAAATTATTTGTACAATATCACATAAGCTAGTTAATGACACAGCTACAGCTAGACTCCAGAAGTCTTCACGCTCTTCCTTGTTCTATCTATTCATTTCTATTGATTCCATGACTGTTTAATTATCTTATCCAGTCAGCTCCTTGAGGGCATGGAGTATGTCTGCTATGATATTCTTATATTGTTCTCCAGTTGTTACATGTAACCTCTACTTCCCAACAAGATTGAAAGTTCCTTGAGAGTTAACACTGTGTTGTAATATAATTCTCTTGTATCTCCTATGAGGAACAATACTATCAGTGCTCAATTGTTCAGTTGTTTTAAATTGAATTGTACCTATTACTTTTTTTTTTTGCCACTTGTAGACTTAAGGAATATGGGCTTCTAGGTGACATAGTGGGTAGAGCACTGGACTTGGAATAACAAAGATTCATCTTCATGAGTTCAAATACAGCCTCAGATATAAGAAGTGTGACCCTGGGAAAGTCACTTAACCCTGTTTCCCTCAGTTTTCTCATTTGTAAAATGATCTGGAGAAGGAAATGGCAAACCACTCCAGTATCTTTGCCAATAAAACCCTAAAATGGGGTCACAAAGAGCCAGACATGGCTGAAGTGACTCAACAAGACATAATAAATCATATAAAATCCAAGAATCTCAGAGGTGCTCAACTAATCCAACCCTTACCTCTGTACCATCTTGTTACATAATAAGTGGTCATCCAATCTTTGACTGAAGAACCTCACCACCCCCAAGAGAACTATTTGGGGGCAGCTCTAATTGTTAGGATGTTTGAGTACCAGATCTGGAGTCAGAGAACCTGAGTTTAAGTCCCACTTCTGTATCAAAGTGCATAACATTATGCAAGTTACTATAAAAAGAAAGGGTTGGGCAAGTCGGTCTCTAACATCCTTTCCAGGTCTTAATCTATGATCCCATGGACCTTACATTGAGGCAAGATCAATCTCCCAGTATTTTGACCCCACTCATCTTAGTTTTTCTATCTGGGAACAAGCAAAATGAATCTAATCCCTCCCTCACATGGCCGCCTTCAAATATTTTAAGACATCCATCGCCTCCCCCTTCTACAAGCTAAATGCATGCACTCCCTTCAACCAGTTCCCTGTGGAATGGTCTACAGTCTACTCTTTATCCTGGTTGCCCTACTCTGGACACACCCCAGCTTTTTAATGGGTCTTCCTTCTAAAATGTAGCACGTAGAACTATTGATGACAAGACTCCAGATGCTCTGATCAGTGAAGGGTACAGTGGAATTACCACTTTCCTTATATAGTGATTTTACCTTTGTCCCTTCTCTCATATATGCCCTCTTCTGTCCTTTGACACAACTCACCACTCTGGTACAATTCCACCATTACCTCATCCCTGGGTTATTGCAGTAGACTGCTAGTTGGTCTCCTTGCTACAAATCTTTCCCTACT
Source organism: Petaurus breviceps papuanus (assembly GCF_028583685.1). Lineage (NCBI taxonomy): Eukaryota > Metazoa > Chordata > Mammalia > Diprotodontia > Petauridae > Petaurus > Petaurus breviceps. The sequence continues at coordinate 42,150,889 of NW_027185798.1, forward strand.
CCAGTCTACCTTCCACTCAGCTGGCAAAGTAATCTTCCTCAAATGTAGGTTTGACCTTGTTATCCCTACTAAGCAAGAAATTGCAATGACTCCCTATGACCTCCAGAATCAAATAAATCTTCTATTTGACTTTTAAAACACTTAACCTGTACCCTCACCACCTTTCCACTTTTCTTAGACTTTATTCCCTCCACATGTGCTACAACTACACAATACTAGCCTTTTTTCTGTTCCTAGCACATGAAATCTTGACTGTTCACTTTTCCTGGATGTCCTCATGTCTAGAGACCCCTCCCTCCTCATTTTGCTCTCTAGATTCCATGGCTCCCTCCAAATCTCAGCTACAATTCAGCCTTTACAGGAAGCCTCTTCTTATCCCCCTTATCTCCCAGTGATGGCTCGTCACTGAGATTACCTCCAGTTTACATATCTCATATGAACATAAATTGTCTAAATGTTGTCTCCTCCATTAGAATGAGAGCTCCTTGAGGGCAATTACTGTATTTTTTCTTTTCTTTTATCCCCAGTGCTTAGAACAGTGATTGGCACATAGTTAATTCTCAATAAACGTTCATTGAATTGATGACTTAAGCTATACACTATATTTCAGGTATATACTTATGGAGAGACTGATATATGTTTATATATGCTCTAGACTGTTTATTTTTATTTTAATATTCATTTTTATATAAATTTGAGTTACAAATTTTCTCCCTCCCTTCCCCCCTCCTCTCTTTCTCTCCTCCTTCCCTAAGAAAGCAAGCAATTTTATAAAGGTTATGTATGTGCAACATAGATCTATATTTAGAAAAGAAAAATACAAAGGAGAAATATGGAAGTCTAGTGAACTTAATGAATTGATGGATCAATGAATATTGATAAAAGTGATACATTTATATGGATTTCCTAGAAAACAGGAAGATAGGAGCAATGGAAAGTCAAGGGAAAAGGTTCATCCATCATTGCACATGAGCAATTGGCACCAGACAATGGGTCAAATGGGGAAGACAGAGGTCAAGATCCAAAGGAAGAGGGGAGCACTTGTTGGACCACTTCTGAGAGGTGGGAGAGCCTGCCAAGACTCTTCTGACCTCAGAAGGCCCTCTGTCTGGACAAAGAGGGAAGGGTGGAACCCAGACATTACCATTTACTTGAAGAATACTCAAGCTCTGTAGGCTCCAAAATAATGAGGACCAGCTACAGAGCCTGAAAAGATTCCTATTGGGGGGGGGGGCCTACAGCTGTTACAGAAATTTGGGGTTCAGAACCGATAGCTAGTCTGGATTTAGGATGATATTTAATATTTCAAGGTTAATGAAAGGCAATGTAGCATAATGGATAGGAAACTGGGTTTGGAATCAGGAAGACTTGGGTTTAAATAGTCACTTACCAGACATTTCCAAAGCATACCACCTGCACTCTGGACATCATCTTCATTCTCTTTATTCTTCTCCTACTGGAACTTTGGACTCTTCTGGGAGCCTAGGCTCTGATAGGTGAGCTTCAGCCTTATCTTGTCCAGAACTAGGTTTCTATGTCTCTTCCCAAAAGTTTACCCAAATGGGAACCTCTTCTTTCCCTGCCACAGTCCTCTTCCCCCATTAGAAAGTAAGCTCCTTGAGGGCAACTACTGTCTGGATTTGCATACCCAATACTTAGCACAGTGCTTAACACATTCTAAGTACTTAACAAAAGCTGTGTCCTTTATTCATCCATTCAAATTGGGCTGAGATTATAAGGAGTTAAGTAGAGAGTGAAAGTAGAGGTAATGGGTCAGATAACATTTTCAAGAAGCTTAGCAGTGAAAGGGTCACTTATTAGCTACATGATTTTAGGTAAGATAGAGGATCATAGAGAAAGAGATTTAAGAGTCACCTTTGAAGACATGGTTTTCAGAGTAATGGAAGTTTATCAGGAAAGAAAATATAGTGAAAAAAGAGAAAATAGTCACTATCAGGCCTTTAAGGAATATCCTCCATGAGGGGCCAGAAAGGGGATGAGGAGCCAACGAAGGAGACCAAGCAGTAGCCTGAGTTCAAATCCAACCTCAGATACTAAGTGACCCTGGGTAAATCACTGAACCTCAGTCTACTTCCCAGGGTTGTTACGAGGACTAAATGAGATTATATTTGTACATTGCCTGGTGAATAATAAACACTATCTAAATGTTGCCTGTTATTGTTATATTAGGGATGGGGTAGAATGTCAGAACATGTACCTTACCATGTATTTGTTGTCTTTCATGCTCAGAGAGGACCCAAATAATATCACTGTGCTGGGGTCAAGCTATCATGTGTCTGATGTGGTTTATCAGACCAATATGAACGCATAAGACTCTCTACCATAGGTTGGTCACAAATAGTCCATGTGAACATCTGGATTGGAATTGTCCCTAAATTTGCACATCTCAAATTTAAATAGTATGGGCGACAACTTTTTACTAGCGCACAAATTGGACTTAAGTGCATGAAGTCATCTGCCTAACTCTCTCTTTTGGAATCATCGAGGTCCAGTGGCAAGACAAAAATCAAGACGACTGGTGGTGGTTCAAAGTCCAGTAGATGACCTTGGTGTTTTCACATCTAACCAACCTCTAAGCATTTGTTTCTTCTTTTTTTTTTCGGAGGGGGGTAAGGCAGGGCAATTAGGGTTAAGTGTCTTGCCCAAGGTCACACAGTTAGTAAGTGTGTCAAGTGTCTGAGGTCAGATTTGAATTCAGGTCCTCCTGACTCCAGGGCTAGTGCTCTATTCACTGCCCCACCTAGCTGCCCCTAAGCACATGCTTCTACCACTTCATGGCCCATTGGAACAAATTGTTTACATTCACCTCATCCCATTGGAGAAGACTTCATATACTTTGGGGAGACACTCCCCCAACTCAATTGTATCCATAACACTGAAAGTTTTAGGATTGCAGATTAAGTTGAAAGGTGTATATTACATACAATTTTATTCCTAGAGAGACAGTTGTTAAACATTTACCATTGGCAAGGAGTGTGGAGGGGAGGTGGTCAACAGTGTCAGAACCAGCATGAAATTTAAGGAGAATAAGAACTAGGGGGAAAGAGGCTCTTGAACTTGGTGATTAGGGTATACTTGTTGACATGGGGACAGCAGTCTCAGCAGGATAATGTGGGGCAGAAACCAGATTTCCAGGAGTACTGAAGAGACTGATCAGGGAGGAAGTTGAAGCATTAGGTTAGAAAACTTTTTTCAAGAAGTTTAGCAGTGAGAAAAAGAAGATTGGATAGTAGCTAGCTAGATAGACATATGGGGAGAAGTCAGGGAGAGGAGGAATTAAAGAGGAGTAAAGGAAGAGAGATCCATTTCCTGAAGTAGGTTGGAAGAGAATGGGATTAATGATTCAGGTAAAGGGATTTGGGAGGGCAGCTAGGTGGCTCCACAGTGCAAAGAGCACTGGGCCTAGCTAGAGTCAGGAAGACCTGAGTTCAAATTTTACCTCAGACTCTTACTAGTTGTATGACCCTGGACAAGTCACTTAGCCCTGCTTGCCCCCATTTCCTCATCTGTAAAATAATCTGGACAAGGAAATAGCAAACCTCTCCAGCATCTTTGCCAAGAAAGCCTCCAAATGAGATCATAATGAGTTAGACATGACTGAAAAACAACAGAGAGATTTTTCACTTTAGGAAGCAGTACAGAATTTCAAAGTTGGAAGGGACCTCAGTGGCCTTCTAATCCAATCCATAATGGCAGTACATTACAGTAATGCATTATAGTGGTAATTGTAGAGTAGCAGAATTGTTTCTTCTGTGATCAAAGAAGAGGAAGGTAGATGGAAGGAAGATGCTAAGATTTGAAGAATGGAAAAAGGGAGCTGAAATCACTGCCTCATCCCTATGACTTACATCCTTGGCAAACTTTTTTTTATTAATTTATTTTAAATACAAAAGAAAAGAAAAGAAAAAGAAACATATTGGAAATTTTAATATTAAAAATTAAATACAAAACAAGAAAAGAAAAAAATCATTGCCATGTGCACAGCAGAACGTAAGAGAGGATTCAAAATATAGAGCAATAAATTTCCATGTCAAGAAACCCTATATAATAAATACTACACATTGTATTCAGAGCTGTCCCTTGGCAAACTTCTAAATGGGCTAAAGCATCTTCCCAGCACATTCCAATACTTCACAATTAAAGTAAAAATAAAGCTAAAGGAATTGAGAGGGGACCTGGGAAAATTCACCTCAAATAGCCTCAGTAGCCACAATGAAGGAGAAGGAGTGGTCGTCTGCTGTAAACATGAGTGTAGGGATGTGGGTTGGGGTGAGAGGACAAATAATAAAGGGTAAATAAGATAAGAGGGATGTCAATGCAAGGCAGCAGCCAATCAGTCAGCTAGTGTTTATTAGGCACCTACTATGTGCCGGGCAGCGTGCTAAGCAATGGAGATGCAAAGAAAGGTAAAAGACGGTTCCTCCTCTCCAGGGGAGACGACAAGCAAATGACCCCATGCAGATAAGACATACACAAGATAAAGTGGAGGTCGTCTCAGAGAGAAGGTGCTAAGATGAAGGAGGACTGGGAAAGATTTCTTGCAGAAAGTGGGACTTGAACTGAGACCCTAAGGAAGCCAGGGAAGTTGGGAAATGGAGAGGGGAAAAGAGAGAGGGGAGAAAAAAGGGACAAAGACAGAGGCAGAGAGGCAGAAACAGACAGAGATAGATTCAGAGAGACAGACACAGAGAGAGAGAGAGACAGAGAGAGAGAGAGAG
>NW_027185798.1:42155727-42215998 GCF_028583685.1 Petaurus breviceps papuanus
ACAGAGACACAGAGACACAGAGTTAGTTCCAGGCACAGGGGAGAGCCAGGGAAACTATTTGGAGTCAGTTGATGGAGTGTGGAGAAAAAGGAATAATGTGGAGGCCAGTGTCACTGGATCACAGAATAGATGGGGGCTATAACAGGTAAGAAGACCTGAAAGATTAAGAGGGTCCAGGTTATGGAAAGCTTTATAAGCCAAAGAGAGAATTTTGTATTTGGATCTTAGAAGCAACGGGGAGCCTCAAGCATTTATTAATCATTTACTATGTGCTAAGCACTTAAATAAATACAAGCAACAAGGAGTTGACATTTTTTAGCTTTGGAAACAATGTATTGAATTTATTATATATTTTAAAAAATTTTTTCCATTAACCGCATTTAATAGCAGTAGCTTAAACACAGCACAGCTCCTAGTTGCTAAGAAAGCTCCAGGCATTTCATGGGTTTCTTTCCAGCTCCTCCCTCCCCCATACATGATTTTATTATTTTATTTTATTTTTTCCCACTTTATAGTATTTTATTTTTTACAAATACATGTAAAGATAATTTTCAACATTCACTTTTATGAGATTTTGAGTTCCAAATTTTTCTCCCTTCCTTTCCCACTCCCCAAGACAGCAAGCAATTTGATATAGATTATACATGTACAATCATATTAAACGTATTTCCACGTTAGTCATGTTGTGAAAGAAGAATCAGAACAAAAGGGAAAAACCATGAGAAAGAAAAAAACAAAAAAAGTAAAAATAGTATGGTTCTATCTGCATTCAGACTCTATAGTTTTTTCTCTGGATGTGGACAGCATTTTTCTATTATGAGTCTTGGAATTGTCTTAAATCATTGTATTGCCAAGAAGTGCTAAGTCTATCATAATTGATCATTGCACAATGTTTCTGTTACTGCATACAATGTGCTCTTGGTTCTGCTAATTTCCCTCAGAATCAGTTCATCTAAGTCTTTCCAGGTTTTTCTGAAATCTACCTGCTCATCATTTCTTATAGCACAATAGTATTCCATTATATTCATAAACCACAACTTGTTTAGCCATTCCCCAATCGATTGTCATTCTCTCGATTTCCACTTCTTTGCCACCCCAAAAAGAGCTGCTATAAATATTTTTGTACATAGATCCTTTTCCCTTTTTTATGATGTCTTTGGGATACAGACCTAGTAATGGTATTGCTGGATAGCCCTTTGGGCACAATTCCAAATTGCTCTTCAGAATAGTTGTATCGGTTCACAACTCTATCAACAATTCATTAGTGTTCCAATTTTCCCACGTCATCTCCAACATTTATCATTTTCCTTTTCTGTCATATTAGCCAATCTGATAGGTATGAGGTGGTACCTCAGAGTTGTTTTAATTTGCATTTTTCAAATCAGCAGTAATTTAGAGCATTTTTTCATATGATTATAGATAGCTTTAATTTCTTCATCTGAAAACTGCCTATTCATATCCTTTGACCATTTATCAATTGGGGAATGACTTGTATTCTTATAAATTTGATTCAGTTCTCTATATATTTTAGAAATGAGACCTTTATAAGAAACATTGGCTATAAAAATCGTTTCCCAGCTTTTTTATTTCCTTCTAATCTTCGTTGCATTGGCTTTGTTTGTGCAAAAGCTTTTAAATTTAATTCAATCATATTATCCATTTTTTTATTTCATAATGTTCTCTATCTCTTTGTTTGGTGATAAATTATTCTCTTCTCCATAATTCTGACAGGTAAACTATGCCTTGCTCTGCAAAGCTGCTTATTATGGCTTCACCCCTTATGTGTAAATCATGTAGCCATTTCAATCTTATCTTGGTATAAGGTGTGAGATATTGGTCTATGCCTAGTTTTTGCCATGCTATCTTCTAGTTTTCCCAGGAGTTTTTGTCAAGTAATGAGTTCTTATCCCAGAAGCTGGAACCTTTGGGTTTATCAAATAGTAGATTACTATAGTCATTGACTACTGTGTCTTATGTACCTAACCTATTCCACTGGTCCACCACTCTATTTCTCAACCAGTACCAAATAGTTTCAATGATTGCCACTTTATAATGTAGTTTTAGATTTTGCATGGCTAGGTCACCTTCCTCTGGATTTTTTCATTAATTCCCTTGATGTTCCTGACCTTTTGTACTTCCATATGAATTTTGTTATTATTTTTTCTAGATCTATAAAAAAAGCTGACCTTCTGGGGCAGCTAGGTGGCACAGTGAGCACTGACCCTGGAGTCAGGAGGACCTGAGTTCAAATCCGACCTCAGACACTTAATACAAAAACTAGCCTGTGACCTTGGGCAAGTCACTTAACCCCAATTGCCCTACCTTCCTCCCTCCAGAAAGGAAAAGAAAACTAACCTTCTAATTGAGGAAGACAATATCAAAAAGGAAATTGAAATCAGTGGGTGTGACAATAAAAGTACCTGTGGGGTCATGGTGTTGAAGCAGTACAGCCCAGAGGGGAATAAGCTCCCAGCCTGGATCCCCCACCAAACACCCTCAAATGGTAAGACCACAGTTGACCCATGGTATTAAGCCCAGTGTAGCCAAGCAGTGAAGGGCCTAAGGAGGCTATATGCTATGAGTTTGTAGTAAGTGATGTCAGCTCAGATTGTGACTTTTTCAAGCCCCACTCAACATCCCTGAAGCAAGAGCTGGGAAATCAAATAAGAGAAAGTTGACCAAGGATGTATTACAAAATCCAAATCAGCAACAATGGATGATGAGGGGAAGCAAGGAATTTTAGAGTAGTAGCTAGTGAAACATTCAAATGGCAGGTAGTGAGGTCAAGGATGGATATGGAAGCAAGTGAAGGCACTGGGGGAAATGGATTGGGAGAATAGGCATGGATTTACTGAAACTCAGGATAAAAGTGAAGAACAGGTTTAGGATGAGTGAGTGAGTGAGTGAGATGGAAAGTGGAGGTGGAAAGAGGTGAAATTTCAAAGCTTGAGACTGTGCAATTATCAGAGATAATGAGTTCTAATTTATGACCATATAATCACAAATTTCAGACTTGAAGGGACCCTAGAGAGAGTCTGCTCCAACCTCCTCATTTTACAGAGGAAGAAATTGAGAGCCAGAGAGGTTAAGAGACTTGTCCAAGGTCACATAGGTAGTATCAGAGCTAGTAATGAAAGAGTATGAAGTAAATGTTTGGGGTGATAATCTGGGAAGAGCCCTAGAAGATGGAGTGATTGAAGAAAAGATAAAGAACAGTGTTATGGGTAATAAATAAAAGGTAGAAATATAATGATTAAAAATTGATCAAATGAAAGAATTTTAGAATTCATGGACATGAAAGTAGAACATATGAATATGTATATTCACATACATGTATTCATGAAAGTATATTCATGATCATTTGAAGAGGAAGGAGAAAAGACTTAGGAAAAGCTTCCCATCTACAGGAGATGGTACATGAACTCAACCTTGAAGGAAACTAGGAATTCTATGAAACAGAGACAGGAAGGGAGTGGATTCCAGCCATGGAGAATATCTTATACAAAAGCAGAGAGGCAGAGCATGGAATTAGGTTGTAAAGAGCCTTAATTGTCAAGCTAAGGAGCTGATGCTTTACCCTAGAGACAACTAGGGAACCAGTGCAGATTCTTGAGCAAGGGGATGGTATAGTCAGGTTAGACTTTAGGAAGATGGCTCTGACAACTATGTGAAGGATAGAATGGAGAATGGAGAGATTGGAATTGGGGAGACAAATTAGGAAACTATTGCAATAATCCAGCTAAGAGGTGATGAGGACTTAAATTAAGATGGTGGCCATGTGAACAGAATCGGGGAACGGACACAAAAGATGTTCAATGTTACCAAGAGGCCCTTGCATGTAACATTTCAAGACTCATGCCCTACTAACTTCTCCTGAGTGCCAACATCTGTCCTTCTGCATGCTCTTTAGCTCTGACTTCCTACTCCTCAGCTTCTTCCCTTTCTAGAACTAGAAGTAAGGCCTTCAAACTCCCCTTGAACCAAGATCACATTAACTGGTGTCAGATTTAGAATTGGAACTCAACTCTGCTCCCTCCAAAGTCAATTCTCTTTCTTCTATACCAGGAGTGTGGAACCTGCAGCCTTGAGGTCACATACAGACCTCTAGGTCCTCAAGTGCAGTCATTTGACTGAATCCAAACTTCACAGAACAAACCCTAAGGCTGTAGGTTCCCTGCCCCTGTACCATAGCAGCTACAAAGGAAAATCAAGAAAATGACCTTGAACTCATGACAGTAACAGCTCAGGTGATCTTACCTCCATAGTGGGAAGATAGCTTGGCTTGGTGGAAAGAGTCGGGCAGAGAAGGGAAAGATTAGGAGTCCTGGGGGTCGGTCACTCCTCTCTTTTTTTTTATCAATAAAATGAGGTGGTTAGACTAGATGACCTCTGACATTCTAAAAGTCTGTGTCCATAAGTGCAATTTATTTTATTTATATTATTAAAAGGATGCTATTTTATTTTTAAACTGGGGGCAAGGGGCTGCTAGGTGGTACAGTGAGTAAAGCGCCGACCCCAGAGTCAGAGTTCGGTTCTGGCCTCAGACACTTACCAACCCCCCCCAACACACACACACACACACAAACTAGCCGTGTGACCTTAGGCAAGTTACTTAACCCCAATTGCCCTTCAAAATGCAAAAACAAACAAAAAAAACTGGGGGCAAGGAGGGAGGGAGAGCAAATATTTGCTTGTTAATTGAAAAATAAGAGAAAAGGAAAAGGAAAAAGAAAAAAATTCAATGTCTTGTGGAAGTTCCCAGATTTACCTGGGGGTAGGGAAGGGAATCCAGGGGACTGTGGGGGGATCCCATGCCTTTCCAGCAGGGACAGGGAAAGAGGAAGTTCTCATGAAATGTCACCCCTGAACACTCTGCTAGTGACCTGGCATCATTGGAATCCGTCCAAAAGTCTTTGAGGAGAACCTACCCCTGAACTAAGTACTCCCAGAAATCCCCTCGCTAATATCTCTAAAACTCCACACTTGGGTTGCCAAGGGCCAGACAAATCACTTGCTACTCCCTCCACCCTCCTCCTTCTGTAAATCTGTTCAGCAACCCAAGCTATTAAATCCAGGAAATAATTTATAAAAGAAACAGTGAGAAGAGTAATACTCTCCCTGTAGAATTTCAATAGACAGTCCCACAGGGACTCAGGTCTTGTAGAATTGAGGTTTAGAGAGGAATGATTATTAGCATTCACAACCTCACTGGTGTAACGGACACAACCCCCTTCTCCACCTCTCGCCTCCCAACCCCCCATTTCTGAAAAGGAAGGCTGCCTGCCCCCGGCCCCCAGCAGTCCAGCACTCACACTGTTTATTCTGCCAAGCAAATTGTGAATGGGAAACCAGGATTCTGTGCTAAGCTCGGCACCACAGGCCAATGGAACAGCCGGATGAGCTTCCCTAGGACACGTGCCTGGGAGGCTTGGGAGCTTTGCTGTTTGGGAACAGGCAGAAAGAAAAAGAGACAGAGACAGAGAGGGCTTGGCAGGGCCAGGAGACAGTAACCACAGGCTTTGGGGATGTCAAGGCTGAGAGAAAGGAAAGAGGGCGTGCTAGACCCAGAGCTAATACCAGAAAGAACCCTGTTTCTCTGCATGCAGCCCTGAATGGCCTAAGACAGCTCTGTACAGGGCTCAGAGAGGGAGCAGGGGGTGCTGTGATCCAATCTACCCTTCCCTTATTCCCCCTACTACCCCCTTCCTCCCATACTTTATTCATTTCCCTCTCTCCCCTCTTCCTCTCTGTTCTGGCCCCTTTTCCATCTGTCTCCTTTCCTGCTCTCTTCAATTCACTTTTCACCTTCCCTTCCTCCTTTCTCCTTTTCTCCCTCCTTTTACTTCTTTTCTTTTCTCTCTTCCCTCCCCTTCTTCCTTTCTCTTATGTTTCTTCGCTCCTCTTACCTTCTTTCTTTCCCCTTGCCCTTCCTCCCTTTTATCTTCCCCCCTTTCCATCCCTCTCCCCTTTCTCTCTTCTGCTTCTGAGTCTCCACTTCTTTCTCTGTAACCTGCAGAGCCTTTTCCAGAACCTTGCCTCAGTGTTTTATAGCTCTGTTGTTTTGAGACAAAGAGAACAACAGAGCCTAGTGAGCTCTGTCTCTCTCTTAACCTTACCTATGCTCCTCCCTTCCTTCCCTGTCACTTCATCTTAGGAACAGAACTGAAGACATCCCTTACGTGAAATCCTTAATTACTCCCCACCCCTAGTAGACATGCTCCAATTAGGTCTCAGGACAAATGGAAAGTGGCCCCAGGGACCCTGAGATAACCTGTACTTGGAAAGGAAAGCCAGAGCTAGCCTGTGTCTATGGATATAATACTTTTGTAGTGTGTGCATGGAGCTCCCTCCCCCTCCTAAAGAAGTTGAACCTGGATCTTTTATTAGCTGACCTCCAAAATCCCTTCCAACTCTGAGATTACATTTTCTGACTCTTATATACACTGTCTCGTTTATTCCTCACCACAGCCTTGTGAAGGACAAGGTATTATCTCTATTTTACAGTTAAGGAAACTGAGTTCAAGGAAAGCTTTTGGAGGGGAATAGATCTGTGATTTCATCAAAACTCCCCAGGAGGAAACTTCCTCCATCAATGTAGATGGGTACCCGCTCTGCAGCTCATAGGCAGAGAGAGTTGCCTGAGGCACTAAAACATCCAAGGATTTGCCCGGGGTTCCCTATGGTGGGTGCCACTCAGTATGCATCAGAGGCTAGACTCCAACCAGGTCATTCTGACACCAAGGTGAGCCCTCAAGTCACCAAACCATGGTTGCCTCTGGGCTTGTCCTATTAAATCATTTCTTATTTCTTATTATCATCTCTTTAGAAATACTAGAATTTAAAACAGAAAAGGGCCTTAGAGATCATCAGAGCCACCTCCCTTATTATAAAAAGAAGGAAACAGAGATTGACTTCTGGTCTTCTGGTCAAGGGCTCTTTATGCTAAATGTTACATCCTGGGAATTTGTCTTAATTTATGGATATATTCCAACTGTCTGAAAGGCAGTATAGATGGTATTCTAAGATCACTGGGTGCAATTTGCTTCCTGTATGACCTTGAATAAATTAATTTCCCTCCCTGACCCTCAATTTTCTCATCTGTAAAATACAGGAGCTTAACTGAATGACCTCTAAGGCCCCTTCTAGGTCTGAATCTTACAATTATATTGTGTTATCCCTTTTCCCTGCTGGAGACCTAAAACACAGAGATGGGAAGAAACTTACCTTGAGTCAGCCAATGAGTCATTGCCAGAAATAGATCTTATGATCCCTTCTTGATGCTTCTCATAGGATACCTCAGGACTTCTTTCACCACATTCCAGGGCAGAGAAGAGATTCAGGTGTTCTCAGAAACCAGGTTGGCTTATTTGATGAGAACCAAACTTCAGTTCCATCCCCAGGGGAAACAGATGCTTTGAGCATGAGAAAAGTCATTCTTAAGGCATAAACTTTCTCTTGAATATCCACTTGGTCCTTCCCTTCAGGGTTCCCTCCTAGTCAAAGCTATTCCACTATTATGGCCAAATAAATCTGCCTTTCCATCCCCTCCCCCTGTTCTTATATGCTATAAAACCTTCATTCAAAGGTTAATTAATTAATTAACAATTGATGTATTGGGTACTCTCCAGGTTCTATCCCAGAGCCAGGCCAGCTATATTTTCCCCTTATAGTTCTAGAGGGGTCCCCTGAGGGGTTGAGGTTCTTCTCTAATGTTTTCAGTTCTAGCCCTCATTCCAGTATAGTTTCCCCCCTCCCTTTAGCTGCCAGCCACCAGCACCCCAGTTCCACTTAACCAATGAATATCAATTAGCTTTTACAAAGAGATATTTGTTTCAAGGGCAGCTAGATGTCCAATGGATAGAGTGCCAGGCCTAAAGTAAGGAAGACCTGAGTTCAAATTTGGCCTCAGAGGCTTACTAGATGTGCGACTCTGGACAACTCACTTAATCCTGTTTGCCTCCATTTCTTCATCTGTAGAATGAGATGGCAAAGGAAATGGCAAACCATTCCAGTATCTTTGCCAAGAAAACTACAGAAATGGAGTCACAAAGAATTGGACAAAATTGAAAGCAACTAAACACCAATGACGGATTTGTTCCAAAGACACAGCAAGAACAGAAGTATAAACATTCTCCTGCCCCAGTCATCAGGGATGCATTATCCCCTATACAATTTCAGTCTTTGGGGAGAGTAGACTCACTCTTAACACAGTTTATATACAACACTGGTCCCAGCAAGTGGATGTCCAAATGGAACACCCAACTGCTGGAGGAGTCCTTGTCTCTACTACAAACTCTAAACTGGACAAGCTTGATGCAAAACCTGGCATGGACTCCACTCCCAGACCTTTAAAAACTCTCAAGGTCACAGTCATCTCCAATCTCCCTTATCTAAGACAAAAGGAGAAATGCTGAGGCAAAGAACCAAGAACTACACATGAGCCACCAAAGGGACGGGTCCAGGGAATCTCCTCTTAGAGCATTGTCTCTCTTTCTTCATCTAAAAGCCATTGAAAAGAGGACTAAAGCACTTGTTGGCCCAATTGACCCAATTCTGGCTGTAAAATTTTAAAAATCCACCTCTTGTCACATGGTAAGCTGACCAGAACCAATTACTGAATGTCTCCATGTGCTCCAAATCTCTCCAGGGCACTTCTATAACATAGCTACACTACATCATCACAACTCTCCCAGGAAACAGACTCCCCAGTCCCTTCTATGTGGGGAATTACCTCCCTGGTACTCCATCTACTCGTAAGGATTGGTGGCTAGTTCCAGATTAAACTGGTGTGTTACATCATATGATACAACATGAAGCATTTTACAAGCACTTCATTCTGTTCTCATAAAACTAAAAAATAATAAGAGGTAGGTACTATCTCAAAACTTCAATGAATGTGTTGCCCCCTTGGATGAGAGCTTTCCTTTGAGGCTCTCATTTATGTCCACCTAGAGAGCACAGTGGTTAAAGCCCTGGACCTGGAGAGAGGAAAACTCACTCCATTCCCCCTAGATACTCATCTACTAACTATGTGAGCCTAGGCAACTCATCTAATTTCTCTAAGCCTCAATATCACCTGTAAAATGGGTTGCCATAAGGATCAAATGAGATAATATATATAGCAATTTGCAAATTTTAAAATACTGTAAAATGCTAGCTAAATAATATTAATACAAAATCTTCCCCAGGGATGACATTAAACATACTGGGGTGGAGGGTGCTGGGGAGAGGATCTTCCTCCAGCCTTCTTGTCCTAGTAGGGGATGGGGGAGGTGGGAAAGGATGCCAGCAAGATGATGCTATCCAACCCAAGTTCCAACACTCATTACCTCAAAATAGCAAGAAATGCACCAAATAAGGTTACAAAAAAATACAAGATAAAAAGGGGGGGAAATATATTTGCCCACAAAATAATTTCTCCATAAACAACAAAAAGTATAGATGATTTCATTACTATCTTACTGCTCCTAGTTAGTGACCTGAATGGGAGAAAGACAACTGTGGTTAGGGAAGGTGCCTAATTAGTAAACAAGAATTGATTGTGGACCAGGCACTTTGCTATTACTGGAAGTAAAAAGACAAAAGTGAAATAGCCCTGACCTCAAGGATCTTATATTCTAGTGGGAGACACAACACCTACATATAAAAATTTATATATTAACTATATATATGGTCTCTCTATGTATATATACATACATATGTAAATATAGTGTATATGTATACATATGCACACACACACACACACACACATATATATATACATATTCATACACACGCTTAAAATGAACATGAGGTAGTTTAGAGAGGAACCCCACTCACAGTTGAGGAAATGCTGAAATGCTTCATGTAGAAAGAGGTTCTTGACCAGAGATTCTGGGAGGCTGGAGGTGAAGTAAAAGTTCCTTTTAGGTAAACAAAGACACAGAAACTGGAGGTGGGGCTTGTGTTCAGAACAGCATGTGGACCACTAAGGATGGCAGAGTATGTGGAGGGAAGTAATCTGATGTTGTGAAGAGCTTTAAATACCAAGCAGAATTCATATTTTATTCTAGATGTTATAGAGAACCAGTTAGAGGGCAGCCCAGTGGGCACTATAGTGCAGAGAGTGCTGCACTTGGAGTCAAGAAGACCTGAGTTCATACCCAACCTCAAACACATACTAGTTGTATGACACTGAGCAACTATAGCAGCAAGCACCCCAACATACCCAGGGTGGCTGCCAACACAGGTTCTTAGATCCACTTTTCTAAAGGAAAGCAACTCAAAATGGGTTAACAATCTTGCTTTAATCAATCAAACATATCATTTACCTAGTTCAGGGGGAAAAGTCAGCACCCCGAACTTCAGAGTATACAGAGGTTACAAGCAAACAGAAACATTTCAAGCAGACAGGCCTCCAACTGTCCAACCATTACATCTATACCTAGTCAGTTACCAGAAAGGAAAGCATCAATATCTGGGTTTTTCAAAGCTGGGGGGCTCTCAACAGCTGCCCAGAGTCTCATCTGGTCAAATCACACAACACTTCTCAAAGTGAGCCCCAAAACAAAGCCTCACATCAAGGATTATATAGCCTTCTCCAGGGTCAGAGAATGTAACAACCCTCCTGACCCACTGCCCAATCACAAATTATCTCCTGAAAAAACAAGCCTCCCACCACAGGCTCCAGGAGCACTTAAGCCTATCAAAATGCCTAGGGGCAGGGAAGATCTTATACAATACAATCTTAGAAAGATGGCAACAGCATAAATTTACATTCCCATTACAGCAACTTGATCCCTGCCTGTCTCAGTTTCCTCAATTAGAAAATAACAGCCTCTACCTCCCAGAGGTGTTGTGAGGATTAAATGAGATAATATTTGTATAATACTTTGGATCGTGCCAGACACATAGTAAGCACTTAATAAATGTTTGTTTCCCTCCTTCCTTCCACTGGAGTCTACTGAGTAGGGGGCTGACTGGATCAGACCTTCTCATTAGAACAATCCCTTTGCCAGCCTGTCTGGATGACAGATTAGAATGAGAAGAGCCTTGAGATAGAGAGACCAATAAGAAGTCCAGTGGAGAGGGGATGGCAGTCTAAACTAGAGTGGTGATTATGTGAGTGGGAGAGGAAAAAATGAAAGATGTTGTGAAAATAGAAACAAGATTTGTCAAATGATTAGGTATGTGGGATGAATGAGAGTGAAGAACTGCAAATAACAATAGAAGAGAAGGGTCTCCTGAAAAGATGGTGAAGGAGGCTGAATAGAATAAACCTAGTCACAATTCAATACCCTCAAAACTGCCCCAAAACCATCAAATAAATCAAAGAAAAGAAAGAGAAAACACAAACTAAAAGGGGAAGGAGGTGAGCTTCTGATGAGACTCCTAAATGAGAGGTCATATCTAAGAACATTTCCATCATCTCAAAGTAATAAGCAGAGCACCACAGAGTTTCATTTTTCAGTCATGTCCAACTCTTCATCACCCCATTTGGGGTTTTCTTGGCAAAAATAATGGAGAGGTTTGCCAATTCCTTCTCCAGTTCATTTTATAGATGAGGAAGCTTAACAGGGTTAAGCGACTTGCCCAGGGTCTCACAGCTAGTAAGTGTCTGAGGCTGGATTTGAACTCAGGAAGCTTAGTCTTCCTGACTCCAGCCCCTGTGCTCTATCCATTGTACCACCTCACTGCCCTTAGACAACTCTATAGAGCACCAGACATACTAACAAACTCAAATGGACCCATGATCTCATCGATTTGAATGTTCCCTCCAACGGCTGCAAATTTCTTTTTTTTTTTTTTACTAATTTATTTTAAACTTAAATACACAATAAGAAAAGAAAAAGAAACATATTATAAACTTAAATATTAAAACTTAAATACAAAATGAGAAAAGAAAAAAAATATTGCCATGTGCACAACAGAATGTAAGAGAGGATTCAAAATATACAGCAATAAATTTCCATTTCAAGAAGTCCTGTGTACTAAATACTACCTATTATATTCAGAGCTGTCCATCTGTCCTTTGATTCCCTGTAAATTTTCTTTTGTTCTCTGCTGTGCACTTTCTACTTTTTTCCCCTTTTCTTCCCTTCTTCCTGCCCCCCCCCAAGAAGGCTACAATTAAGTGTGGAGATATAAAGACTATATATATATATATATACACACAATATGTATATGTGTATCTATGCACATATACATATATGTATGCATATATACACACATAAATATACAAATACATACACAGATATATACGTGCATGTATACATGCATACACTTACATACACATATATACTTAGATATCTATAATAATTTTCATTTATAAACATATACATTCATATGCATTTATGTAAGACTGCACTATATTTATTTGTCCTCTGTTTCTCTGAGGGTGGATAACCTCTTCCTTCATAAGTCTGAGTCTTTCTATATTTTTTACATTCACCAACTCATTGTTTCCTATACCACAGCAATATTCCAACTTTAGAATGTCTAGTTATAATAACTTAAAACAATATTGATTAATAAGGCTGATTCATAGTGTAGTTTCCCTATTTTCCTTTTATGATTAAATCTATTTTAGCATTGACTTTTTCTGAGATCATGATTACCACCCCTGCTTTTTTTCCTAATGAATTCTATTTCTGGTCTTTATTTCATGTTTGTGTGTATCTCTTATTTCCTATCCCTCTCGTCTCCTCTACTTTACTTTTACCCATTACCTTGCCCTCCTCTTAGTTAACCTAACCCCCACCACAAGAATCTTCCCTTACCCTCCCATTCCCATTAATCTAAATGTCCTTCCATTACCTCCCATTTTCTATTCCCTCACCCTCCCTTCTAAAAATCCTTCCCTTATCCACTCCCCTCTCCCTATCCCCTTAGCCTTTTATTGATTTCTGAATTTTTAGAAGACTTTTATACCCTTCTAGATGTATATGTATTATTCTCTCTTAAACTCATTCCCTATGAAAACTATCAGAACTACCAGCTCTCCTCTCCCATCTAATTCCTCTGTGTCACTTCTTCCTCTCACACTTCATTTGTATAAAATAATTATGCTTTTTACCTGTTCCTAGGTTGTTTTCTTTTTAAAATCATATCATACTCAGACATACCCAAATCTTCCATAGGAACTACCCAATTACTAATAGCAATTTTAGATATATATTTTGCATTTCCTCATACAAAAGGTAAACACTTTGTCCTTATTGAGTCCCTTGTAATTAGTCTTTGATATGCACCTTATATTTCTCTTGGATCTTATATGTCAAATTTTCTATTAAGTTCAGGGTTTTGTTTTTTGTTTTACAAAATCCCGAAAGTCTGACAATTCATTAAATATCTATTTTTTTTCACTCAGGATTATACTTAATTTTGCTGGGTATGATATTTTGGCCACAACCCCAATTCTTTTGCTCTTTGATATATAGTGTTCCAAGACCTGAGGTCTCTTTGTGTTGCTGCTACAAGGTCTTATGTGATTCTAATTGTGGCACTGCCATATTTACATTGGTTTTTTTTTCCTTGTTACAGCTCATAAAACTTTATACTTGAGCTGAGGGTTTTGGAATTTGACTATGATATTCCTGTAGGTTTTCCTCATAGGATCTCTGTCAAGTGGTGGTTGGTGTATTTTTTCTATTTCTACTTTCCCCTCTCATTCTAACACTCCAGGACAATTTTCTTTAATTATTTCTTGTATCATTTTATCAATTCTTTTTTTATCATAGCTTTCAGGTAGCCCAATTATTGAAGTGTTTTCTCTCCTTGACCTGTTCTCCAGATAAATTGTTTTTCTTAGATGTTTCACATTCTCTTCTATTTTTTCATTCCTTATATTTTGTTTTATTATTTCTTGGTCTCTTATAACTTTGCTGGCTTCCCTAGCTGTAATGCCATGCATGAGCAGCTTTCCAGAAGAATGCTACTGTGAACAGCTTTTAAGGTTCTGATTACACAGTATAGTGAACACTCTATTTATTCCATAACAAATCAAAGCAAAACATTCACAGAAAACCAAGGTACAGCATTCACAATATTACAACTTATCACAGAAAATCACAATATAGTATTCACAACAGCTTATCATTAAAATGGCCACATAGTTTTCACCTAAGTGGTCACAATATTTAGAACAAAGGACAATCATCTCAAAGTACAATAGTCAAAGTCTTCCACTCATGGGGCATACTAAATTAACTCAGTCACTTATTCAGCAATCAATTACCAAGTATCATTAATCACTAAGTACAATCATTAGAAAATACACAAACCCTCTACCCCTGGATCACTAGTAAACTATAATTTCATCATTACTCAGTACCCATGGAGAGGTCTTTTCATCTTGACTTGGGGCCAGTTCTCAGATTCCCTAGATCCCCTTCCATGATCCCAGATACTACCTGGATTCACCAGATTGTCACCTGGGTTCAATGGCAGACAGCTCCCAGTTCCTTGTCTAGCTCTCTGGGTAGGTCCTGCTCCACAATGAAATTCACAGGGTCCAGTCCATCTCAAATCCTTCACAATTTCTGCTCCCAGGAATTCAAGGCTCAACCAAGCCACAAACAAAGTCCCTGCATCTGGTCACGCTTCCTCAGTCTTCTGCGGCTCGTTCAAAAAATCAAAATCACTTTATCCAGTCTGGGGCTATGGGGAGGGGATCCTGGGCTCCCAGGCTCCTGGGCTTTTGGGTTCCTGGGCTCCTGGTCTCCTGTTCAGAAGAAGCTACACCACCACAAGTTCTCAGAAAATTCTGACTCAATTGTCTCTTCTGTAGCTGCTCTGCCTCCAGATTCTTGTCCCAAGAAATTCTGACTGTGCCTCTCTGGGTATTCTCTTATATACACACAGCATTAGCTTCCTGTTTCAGCCAACCTCTTCCTGTTATGTCAGCAACAGGAGACAGGAGTTCATAACTTCTGTTTCCCCAACAGAGGCTTGATCAATTACTAACTGCTAAGTACCTGCTTACTTGCCAATACAAAGGGGTCAAATTACATTACCATTCCACTAGCCCAATTGTAATTTTCAAGAAGTCATTTTCTTCCTTAAGATTCTGGATCTCCTTTTCTAATTGGTTGACTCCTTTTTTGTAATCTTCTTGTTTTTCTTTGATCTTATTTAAAAAAATTTTTTCCTCAATTTCTCTCATTTGATTTTTAAAGTCTTTTTTAAGTTCTGTGAATTCTTTTTGGGCAGGTGACCATTTTACATAACTCTTTGGGGTAAGAAGCCTTCCTCTGAAGATGAACACTGGTCTTCTCTATTCCCATTGTAACTTTTTATGGTTTGGTTCTTCCTCCTTTGCCTGCTCAATTTTTTTTTTGCAATTATCTCTAGTCCTGAGGTATGGAGAATAGTGCCTCTGACCTCAGAACTTCCTTCAGTTGTCCCTTCTAGCTTGGAACTGAAACCAAGAACTCTAACCTCCTGTAAGTTCCCACAGCCAGCAAAGTCCCTGCCTCATTGCTTCTATACTCACTGGACATGTGCTGGTTGGTTCCTTCTTACCCAGGGTTCCCACACTGTATGGGAGATAAAAGTTTCTATGGTTGGGGCTGAGGCCACCTCCCAATCCTGCTAACTCCAGGGCTCCTTGCTTGTTATTTCAGTGGAACTAGCCTGGAGATGTTTATTATCCACAGGGACCAAACCTTGGTCCTGGCATTTTTCTTCAGGTCTTCTGCAATTGTGCCGAGGATCACTGTTATGCCCTAGTTCTTGTTTATTTTTACCCACTCTGTTTTCACTGGGGTACTATTATATCTTGTTTGTGGGGGAAATCTGGAGAGCTTGGAATTTTCTGACCTACTCCACCATCTCTCCAGAATCCTCTTAATCGTTGTGGTTTTCAACCCATATGTACCTGTCAATCATTCAGAACTCTTGCTCATGTCCTCCATAAGCTAACGACAGGAGGTCCTCCCAATGTACTAATGGACCTTCCTCAAGCTCTCCTCATGTCAAAGGTTACCAGAGATGCTCTTGGGCTGTCCACCTGTAATTTCTCACTCTTGCAACAAGGCCAGCCCATATTCTTTTTCAACCACACATTTCCCTGAAGACATCTGTCTGCCTGTTCTCCTTCAAACTTCCTTATTTAATGTATATTGAAGCCTGCTTATACTACCATGCAGTTTACCATTGCCCTCTGTGATAGTATCTGAATTCTTCAGAGACTACTGTTTCCTTGTATTGTGGTCATACACTAACACCAGCAGAACGTTGGCATTAAAAAGGTAATCCTTTGTTTCTGAGAGAAGTTAGGGGCTATCATCATCATCATAGTTTTGCAATTTCCTGAAAGAAATTCAGCCCACTCCCCTCTCATTTAATTCTGGGTTCAACTCATTGTCCATTTGTACTGTTTTTCCTAGATAGATAATTGATGAACAAGCCCTATAGGTTGACGTCTAACTACATGCCATAATCTTGACAAAATAGCAAGATGTTCTTTATGCCCTTCTGTGCTTTATCTGGAGACAATGAGATAGTATAGTCAGTGTCGGGAAGACCTGAGTTCAAATCCAGTCTCAGATTCTCACTATCTATGTGATCAGAGGCAAATCACTTCACCGTTGTTTGCCTCTGTTTCCTCAATTGTAAAATGGGGATAGTAATAGCACCTACTTCCCAGGGTTGATGTAAGGATCAAATGAGATTCAGTTACAAAACACTTAACACAGTGCTGGAACATACTTAATGAAAGGTCATTCCTTTCCCTCCCACTTGGTTTTTCCTGTATCAATGGGAAGGCAAAACTCTTTTAAGTGTTAATGTCTCTTTTTCTAGAGGCTATACAGTGTATAGGAGCATAAAGCAACCACAAACAGGAGCATCCTGAGGACCTCACCACCCATATGGAAGCTCTCTTCAACCTAGAGTCTGTACTAAATCTCTCCCATCAGAATGATACATTTTTGGTTGTATGACTCTGAGCAAGTCATTTAACTTCTTATTGTCCTAAACAAATCCCTAAGACGTTGAGATGTTTATCTGCACAGCAGAAGAACTTTTCTTTCCAGGAGTTTCCTACATCAATGAAATCATATCTGAGGTTAAAAACAAAAGAAGACCCAAAATTATATGGAACACCCAGAAAAATAATGGAATGATGGCAAGAAACTCTAAATAGCTCAGAAAATAAATAAAAGGATTAAAAGAGAGAATTAAAGAAAGAAATGAGAATTGAAATCATAGCTCTAAAAAAATTTTAAAAGGCAAGTGGGAATAAACAGTTAGAATATATGACAGAGACTCTCTCAAATGCCTCACATGCTTAAAAAGATAGTGAAGATTTGGAACACAAAAAGTCAATGTAGTACAGAAGAGAGGATGTGTATCTGGAATCAAATAAAAGGAGTTCAAAACTTGGCATTGCTATTTGCTACTATTAGTATACTATTTGTATTATTAAGTAATTCTGTCTGGTCCTCAGTTTTTCACCTATACAATGAAGTAGTTGGAGTAGATGACTTCTGAAGTTCCTACTATCTATAACTCTATGATCTAAGGATTCTGGTTGGTGGAAGAAAATTTGATGAAACAAAATAAAAAGGTAACAAAATTGAAAAAAAAAGTTTCTATATGAGCCAAGACTATTGGTCCTTAAGATCAAGAGCAAATATAATCGAAAAATTATGTTTTTCAGAAAAATATAACAAAAAGCACGAATATGAGGTGGCTAGGTGGCGCAGTGAGTAGAGCACCAGCCCCAGAGTTAGGAGGACCTGAGTTCAAATTCGACCTCAGACACTTAACACTTCCTAGCCATGTGACCTTGGGCAAGTCACTTAACCCCAATTGCCCTGCCCTCTCCCCTCCAAAAAGCAAAAAAAAAAAAAAAAGGAATGCTGTGAAGATAAACTTTATCCCCTAATAGGCTAAATATAGTCACACTGAGCCTGTGATGGTAGAAGTTTGCTGAAGGGAAGCAGAGCCCACAGGAAGCTGATAGTCGGAGCTAGCAAGATGGTGGGGGAGAGAGGACACTCAGGCAAAGAGCTAGAGAGGTTTGTGAGTAAATATTGATCTTGTATTGGTTTGTGGGAAGGCTAAAGGATGCTGTGGCTCTCAGTGCTATGGCTTCAGAATATCTTTGGTACTATGATGGAATTGGCTTACTGGTTTTGGGATTCAGTTTTCTGGTGTCTAAATAAATGCTTCATTTCCATCCTCTTAAAAAAAGGATGAACACAATAATTATAGAAATAATACATGAAAATTTTCCCTGAAGTATTGGAAACAGAGGGCAAATCATAGATCAATATAATCCGATAGATAAAATAGAAATCTGAAATTCACTTTATTAAGAAATTAAGTAGTTCAATTGCAGAACTTCAACACTTTTAAATGTTTGCTAATGCATTTTGTTCTTATACTAGTCATTTTCCAATACTTCCCCTCACCCCTACTGAACCATCTGTTGTAATAAAGAAAAAGAATGAAGCAAAAATAATCAACACAACCACTTGCTTTTTGTCAGATGTGTATACCACATTCCATACTCATGATTCCTTATTTCTCTACTGAGAAGAGGGACATGCTCAAAAAACATTTATTTCAGGTAAGCAGAAGAAAGCCCTTCACTTACAAAGTAATATCACGCTGCATCCTTTAAGACTACTCATTCGTGGGAAAATCAAAGGAAGTATTGAAATATGACATTCTGAAGGTCAAGGAAGATCAACTTACAACTCACCTTCCCCCATAGCAAAATACCTTGCAAATATTAACCTAATTATTTTTTTTTAAATACTTTAAGTAAAAGGGAGGAATCTCAGTCATTTCTTCAAAAGGGAGGGGGGGAAGTGAGGAGGGATTTGAGCTGCAAACATATCAAACAAAAGAAATACAAGAAAAGCAAATAAGTACTGTTAGAAAGAAAAGACTGAGCAATTAAGTCAATGCTTTTATGCTTTTAGGGCTAGGTAAGACTCAGGTTATTTGTTGTTTGTTTTTGTTTTCAAATTGTTTGAGAGCCATTGAGAGAACAAAGAGAAGCGAGATGTGATCAAAAGAATCTAAGAGGAAAAAAGAGCTAAAGGAAGGAGAAGGAACTGAATTATTATTTCCTGGACTAAAGAGCCTCTTCCTTTATTACTGATTCAATACTTTGTGTGGTAAGACAGTTCAGATGAAAATTGCTTAAATGGGGAGAAGAAAGGGACAGGACAGGGGAATAGTTACTTGGTCTGGATTCCAGATGATGGGACTGTACAGTGGTTGTTGCTGTTTAAGTTCTTTTATTGTACATTAAGAAGTCATCTTTGGAAGAAAAGCAAAAGAAAATTGAGTCATGGGACCTGGATGGGCAATTGGACTCCATTTATGGAGAGAGAACTCTCTGGAGACAATCAGTGTATTTCCCCTGAGATGCAGAAGTGGGAAAAGATTACATGAGATCTTGAAAGGGTTCTTTTCAAGAAAAAGTGGACATTTCAAAAAACATTTAAATAGGGGTCATGCTTCTCAGGGTTGCTTCATACTCTGAGGAGGGCAGTGTCTACGGCCCTCCACCCCTACCCCAATATAAGTCACAGAAAGAAGGCAAACTGGGGCATTTACTTGCAAAAGTGATATATGCAAGACTTAGGATAGGCAGATTGTGAATGAAATGATGAAGTAACTCAGAGCCTCTGACATGGGATATAGAATGCCTTCCAAAACAGTCCAATATATCTTTTATGAATTAATAATTCTTTGTGAATTTCTGAAGTGAAAGCCCTCAAAAGGCCCTTCAACAAACACAAGTAAAATTAAAGAATGTTATGGAAGAGGAGTATGAATGAGATTCCTAGTCACAGTAAGAGGAGGGTTAGTAAAAGGAGCAAGCAGGATCTTTGTATTCCCCAAACTTCATCTAATATGAGGGTCATGGAAAGAATAAAAAATATATAATTGCAAATCCCATGAGTGGGAGATCAGATTCCAGAGTAGCCTAGAAGGAATAAGGAAGTAGATGCATCTCATAATGGAGTAATATTTTGTGGTTGTTCAACTCTTTGTGACCCCATTTGGGGCTAGTTTGCCATTTCCTTCTCTTACAAGGAAACCAAGGCAAACAGGGTTAAGTGACTTGCCCAGGGTCACACAGCTATTAAATGTTTGAGGTCAGATTTGAATGCAGAAAGATGAGTCTACTTGACTCCAGGCAGGACCAGCAAGCTATCCATTTTGATACCTAGTTGTCCCCAAAGGAGTAACATAAATGAATGCTATTCAAACTCAAAGAGTGGGTAATGGGAAGGAAGAACTCTGTGCCACACTCTTATTTAGTTCAGGAAAGAGAAGTCTAAAAAAAAAAGAAAAATAGAATTACGAAAGTAATTTAAGCTATAATAGAATAATGAGAGGGAATGAGGAGACTCTGTGGGAAGCGAAAATGGAATCAAAATAGTATTCAGGACACTACTTGACTAACCATGAAAGATATAGACCATCTATCTGTTATCACTCTTTTTTTTTACTTTTGTAAGTTATTTCCTGAGCAAATTATAATAAGTTCAAAAGCAAAATAAACTCTCTAACCAGGAGCATACCCTCCCCACTACATACCTAGTTGGTCCCTGGGAAGAGTATTACTATAACTATAAACTACTACAAAATATTCCATCCACCAAGTTTACTTATGGGTATTATAGCTGATGAATGAGTAATTCTCTTGCTTGCCAGAAATGGCATCTCAGTTGTGGGGTCAATGATGGTTGGGGTGAGTAAAGTAGATCATTTTTCAAGACTGGATTCTGTCTCTAATACTCATTTACCTAAGATTAGGTAAGAATAAAACACAACAGAGACAACAACATGGCAAGCAGTTAGTGAGTTATAGGTTTCATTTAGTATACCCTATGTTTGGGGGCTTGATACATTCAGCACGATGTCATCTACATCTATAGGAATTCAACACTTATGGAGAATTCCTTTTCCATTTGGACTCTTCCCTAGACATCCTCCATGAAAATTGCAAACACCTATGCCAAGTCTACATCTCCTTGGATTTTTTTCTTCAATTGGTATTACCAGTACTGTTGTATTTATCAAGCAATCTTTTATGTTCTTAACATATTCATGGGAGACATTTTGCTGAAGGAGAGTATTTAATATAGAATTCTGCTCAATCAAATAAAAGGGTATTTTGGCTCAACAAATAGTAAGAACAAAGGCATCTATTCTTTATGCTTTTCAGTTAATTGCATGGATATAAAAGTGTGGTCTGTTGTAGAATATTGTTTATGAAAATGTATCTCTTTCTAATGTTTTTATCACAGATGCCTTCAATACATGTGTAAATTGTTCTCATAAAGATTTTACAGAAGTGAGAAAGTAGATATATGGCTTAGTAATTATTGAAACCTTTTTGATAAGCTTTTGAGGGGTAGCAATGACATCCTTCATTTTCCAAGTCATTCAGTATTTCACTTTTTTCTTAAGTATTTTGAAATTCAGTCCCTCAGTGACTTCAAAGTTGTGTCATCTTCAGCACAGAAGTCATTTATTCCTCTGTGTATACTTGGTCTGGTCCAGTTATTTCTCCCATCTTTGTTTTCTTTAGAGCTAGGAGTAAGCTAATGCTGAATCAACTTTTACTGGCTCACAAATTGTTAAATTTCCAGTGCAAGTATTCATACCTAAGAAATAGACAAATGCCCTAAATTAGGACTCAGTTTGCTGTTTTGGTGATTTGGAGACTTAAAAAAATAATGGAGAAAGCATTAATAATGCAAGTTAAACTTAAGAGCATGCCATGCATACATTTGTCCTTCCCCCACCCCAGCTAATTATTAAACATTTACCAACAGGTTGTTATATAGGGTATGCATTACACTAGGGATTTGAAATTGCATTCTAAATATAGGACCTCCACTCTCTTTGATAGAAAAAATTGTTTGTTGTTGAAACAATCAATTTTTTCCAATCTTCATTCTCCTTCTGGTTTCATCCTTAAATGTTCTCAAGATAATCTGTATTAATTGTCAACAATTTAAGTCAATAAACATTTATTAAGTACCTACTATGTGTTAGGCATTGTACTAAGTACTGGAAATGCAACTGCAAGTAAAAAGAAAAGTAATCCCTGCCTTCAAGGAGCTTACATTCTAATGGGGAAAGAAAACACATAAAATGAAGCTGAATGTGAGGGGCAGGAAGGTGAAGGCACCAACAAAGCCATAGTGGAGAAAGAAGTCCAGAGCATGGCTGACCTGGGCACTTGCCTTAAAATTGAGGTTCTAGGAGAAATTGACCAATAAGAGAAAGGGACAACAGGGGCAGAGTGATCTTCCAGTGTGGAAAGGCTTCTGGGTACTGGTGAAGAAAGAAGTTGAAAGAATAAGGAGTGGAGCCCAGAGAAGAATGAAGGAATGAGATCTCATATTTTAGGATCAGGAAAAAAAAAGTCTCCAAGAAAATCAGATTATATATTTTTAAAAGAGATTACCCTTAGTTCTTCCTATGGTCCCAGCTAAAACAAGCACAATTTGAAAAATCCACAGAATTTCACAATGTGTATTTGATCAATGCCAGTTGTCTAAATCGTCCTCAACTGCTGTGGTAGAATAAGGGAAAGGATTTTCTTTAATTCGGAGTTTAAGTCAAGGACAGTCAGGTTCTCCTTAAGGACTTCATTATCTCCTGAAGTTTGTTGATTTGAGCAAATTAAAGCCATCTTGAGTTCAAATTAAAGTACTAGGAGACAATTCCAAGTGAATTTGATAAATAATAGGTTCTCCTCCTCTTGTTCCAAAAGGCTAATGAACAATCATCCAGTTTTTGTCTATTTTCTAAATAACTCTTGAGCTTTCTAGGGCAAAGAAGATCCCCAGTGGCTTCCTTCATAACTGGACATCATGCTTCACTTTCCGAAACATTTTTTCTTTGCACCATTTATTGCTATTTTATGAGGCTATACTGACCATGATTTTCCCCTATCCTCATCTATAAGATTTTGCATATATGTTCATATTCCAAACTAGAATTTGGCATCTGGCAAGGTAATTAAATATATCTGCTGGCTGAAGCAGTTTCTAGGCTCTTTTGGCCTCCTTCTTGTAGTGATTGATTTACAACAGTTAGACATTTATGGGAAATGTTAATGACCCATGTTAATATCCCCTTTTCTCATTTTTCAGCACCAGTAGTTCATTAAAATAGGTAATATTTGATTCTTTCTTCTAATTTTGTATTGATTTTTATCTTCTGACATAAATGGTATAACTGTACATAGACAGCTGATATAAAAATTCTCCTACATTTTCTCTCTTGATATATGGTTGGTTACTTTTTTCTGAGGTTTATTAAGTGTTTGCCATTATTTCCCAATTCCTTTATTTTTTAAAAGTATGCATAATATATAGGCACAAGGATTCAGTTTAATAGAGACCTTTGACTTCATTTGTTTCTCAATCCTGATCATATTTTGCAACATACTTTTCTATATCCTTTCCTATGCAAATCTTTAAACTGAACTTACTGAATATGTAGGTATTTGTTGATTTAATTTGAAGGGTTTTTTAAACCAAGCTCACCAAATTTTTCATAGAATTTCTCTACCTCATCATCCTCTACACCAGTAGCATGACCACTTTGGCCCCTGGACAAGGATCGTATATTTAAAATATGAACACTTAAGCTAATGTGCATATCTAAACATTATAACATGAAAAATGTATGGTTCTTAGCACTCTCTGCCTCCTTTTCTGTCACTCTACTGTCATCACTGCAGAAGGAGAAGCTAGCTGTACAGGACTAAGGCCTATATTGCATTTTTCTTTCTTGTGAGGGTTGCCATGGCTCCCAAATTCATCACCTATCGGGCAGCCTATCTGCAATAAGCTTCTCTGTACTTAGCTAAGCTGATTGATCCTCAGAAATCAGGCATGGTCTGTGGCCAAAACCATACACAAAGCCTCTCCCTCATGATAGAAACTTCCAGAGCTTGATCTCTTGCTGATATATCCTCTGAGAACTCAGGGTCATCTCCATGCCACAGTAAGGCATCATGTAGGACTTCTTCTGGAAAATAATGAGCTAAATCTAATAAGATAAATTTCATAAGGATAAATATAAATTCCTACAATTGGGTTCATCAAATAAACTGCACAAAGACAGGATGTGGGAGTTGTGGCTAGACAATTGTTCACATAAAATGCATCTGGGGGTTGTAATGAATGGCAAGTTCAATATGAGTCAAAAGTAAACATAAGAGACAGAAAAAAAACTTGATGCAATATTAGGTTGCATTAAGAGAGGCATAGTGTCCAGAAATAAGAAAGTGATAACCTTGCTGTACTGCATGCAGACCACATCTAGAATATTATGTTCAATTCTTCACATCATATTATATGGACACTAACAAGCTGGACCATATCCAGAGGAGAGTGACCAGCATGAGGAAAGCACTAGGTACCATATCATAAAAGCATTCATTAGAGAAACTAGGAATGCTTTAGCTTGAAGAAGAAAAACAGAGTATGGCGGGGCAGAATATATTTTCTATCTCCAAGTATACGAGGAACCATTATGTAGAAGAGAGATTTAGTTTCATTCTGCTCAGGAACAGTAGGTAGAAGCTTTAGAGTTAAATTTAGGCTCAACTTAAGTAAATGCTTACTAATAATTAAAGTTACTCTAAAGTAAAATGGATTTCCTTGGGACATGATGAGTTATCCTTCACTATAGGTCTTCTGGCAGAAGTTAGATGTCTCCTTTTGGGGAACATCTTCCTGGGTATTCCTATTCATGTATGGGCTGTACTACTTGGCCTCTGAGGTCTCT
This sequence comes from Petaurus breviceps papuanus, assembly GCF_028583685.1. Taxonomy (NCBI): domain Eukaryota; kingdom Metazoa; phylum Chordata; class Mammalia; order Diprotodontia; family Petauridae; genus Petaurus; species Petaurus breviceps. Next base: position 42,180,493 of record NW_027185798.1, read on the forward strand.
TACAACTCAGATTCTATGCTTTGCCCAAGTTAACAAACACAGGAATAGATAGAGTATGACCTGAATGTTCCAGCACACCCTAAGCGAGCTGTCCCATTGATTCTTCTTCTACTTCTGCCCCTTAGGTCAAAGACCAATATGGTGTCCCATATTCTATATATGCTTATAGCCACATGGCTAGTCAATGAGAAAGCTCAGATTCCAACCCCACTTCTTTTTTCTCAAAATTCAGTTATTGGGTTGGTTGGTTGCTTGCTTGCTTGATTTTTTCCAGAAAAATTTTCTCGTGCAAGGTGTTGCCCCTCTTGTATGTGAACATTTTGATGGCTGGAAGGGATAGAAAAAGAATTTTGTGAAAGGTAAACTGATAAAAAAAATAAATTTGAGAAGAAATAGACTCTCGGGTAAAATGATGAGGAGAGACACAGATTGTTCTGAGGACCAGAAAGAGAACTGCTTCCCTTTTGACTATACTTAGATGACCTGTTTGAAGCAGAATTCTGACTGAAGTAATGATTTGGGGGCATTTGAGATTCATGAGCTCATTTGTATGTGGCTGTTTTTTTGTACGTGTATGTTTCAGAGTTTTGAAGGTTATCACTGAGAACCTATGACTCAAGTCACTGGTGACTATATGAAGATTATATGAGAACTGACAAGGTTATACTTGACAGAAAGGTGTGATTGTTGAATTTTATATTTTAAGTGAAAGATAGGTCATTGTTTAAGAGAAGGCATAGATGTGAGACTTTTAGAAACCAAAGAAGCTGCAAAGGGAGGAGGAGGAGGAAGAGGAGGAAGAAGAGGGGAGAAGGAAGAGGGGGAGGAGGAGGAAGAGAAAGAGGGGGAAGAAGAGGAAAAAATAGAAAACAGAATTCACAAGAAGTCAGAGACAGAAGGCAAAGAAGACTGAGAAAAACCGTGAATGAGTAGACAAAACACAAAAGTTGACAGGAGCTGAACTGACAGGAAGGTTTTGCAGCTGTGTATCTGAGAGCCTTGCTGATGACAAGACCAGTATTGTTTTGCTGAGAGCTGATTGGCTCATTGAAAGAGAGCCAAATCCTGCCTCATGCTCTGTGGAGAGCTGTTTGGGCTTATTGCTCTCTAGCACCATCTATAGCCTGAGAGAAAGGAAACCTCTCTAGAAATTGAGGGAATAAGATTAAGCAATGAGGAAACAAAACTATCTCTCTTTGCAGACAACATGGCAGTATACTTAAAGAACCTTTGAGAATCAACTAAAAATCTCGTTGAAATGATTAACAACTTTGGCAAAATCTCAGGATATAAAATAAACCCATGTAAGTTATCAGCATTTCTATATGTTACCAATAAAAACCTATAAAGAAAAAGATGAAAAGAAAAATTCTATTTAAAATAACTTCAGACATTACAAAATACTTGGAAGTCTATCTGCCAAAACAGACCCAGGAACTATATGAATATACAAAACACTTTTCATGCAAATAAAGATAGACCTAAACAATTGGAGAAATATTAATTGCTCATGGGTAGGTTGAGCCAATATAATAAAAGTGACAATTCTATCCAAATTAATTTACTCATTCAGTGCCATGTCAATCAAATTACTAAAGAATTATTTTATAGATCAAAAAAAATAATTTAAAAAACTCTTTGGAAGAATAAAAGATCAAGAATTTTAAGGAAATAAATGAAAAAAAATATTAAGAATGATGGTTCCAGATTTCAAACTATATTACTAAGTTGTAATTATCAAAACAATCTGGTACTGACCAAGAACTAGAGTTGTGGATCAGTAGAATAGAATAAGTACCCATACACTGTAGTTAATGACCATAGTAATCTGGTGTTTGATAAATCCAAAGATTTAGATTTTAGGAGCAAAAACTCACCATTTGACAAAAATTGCTGGGAAAACTACAAAGCAGTTTGGCAGAAACTAGGCATAGACTAACATCCCACACCATATACTAAGATAAGATCAAAATGGGTACATGATTTAGACATAAAGTGTGATACCATAAGCAAATTAAGGGAGTGTGTCAGATCTATGGATAAGGGAAGAGTTTATGACCAAAGAAGAAATAGAGAGGATAACAGAGAATAAAATGAATAACTTTGATTACATTAAATTTAAAAAGGTTTGTGCAAACAAAACCAATGCAGCCAAAATGAGAAGAAAAGCAGAAAACTGGGAAAAAAGAAAGCAAGTTTCTCTGACAAAGGCCTCATTTCTCAACTACGTAGGGGACTGAATCAAATTTATAAAAATATAAGTCATTCCCCAGGCAGTTTTCAGAAGAAGAAATGAAACCTATCTATAGTCATATTTTTAAAATGCTCTAAATCACTATTGGTTAGATAAAAGCAAATTAAAATAACTCTGAGATACTACTTCCCACCTATTAGACTGGCTAACATGACAGAAAAGGAAAATGACAAATGCTAGACGGATATGGAAAATCAGGAACACTAATGGACTGTTGGTGTTATAAACTAGTCTAACCATTCTAGAGAACAATTTGAACTATACTTAACTGTCTATAAAGTCGTATGTACTCTTTGACCTAGCAATACCACTAGTAATACTAGGCATGTACCCCAAAGAGATTAAAGGAAAAGGACCTATGTATATAAAAATATTAGTATCAACTCTTTTTGTGGTGGCAAAGAATTGGAAATTGAGGAGAGGTCCATCAATTGTTCTTATTGTTCATCCTTGGTTTTCTAAGAGGACCAATGAGATCATGAGTAATGTCTTGACTCACATGTGAAATGGATTTAAAAGAAGCAAAGTTGCACAAAGTCATCAGCCTCACCCTTCTCTTCCAGAGTCACCAAAATCCAGTGGCAAGACAAAAGTCAGGATGATTGGCAATGGCCTAGGATGCAGTATAAGACCTTAGAGTCTTCAATATCTAAGCACTCCACAGTGCCTGTTTCAGCTGCCTTCATGGCATTGGAACAAACTGTTCTTTGCTCATCTATTGGGGAATGGTTGAACAAGTTGTGGTATATGACTATGGTGGAATAGTATTGTGCTATAAGAAATTACCAAGCAGGGTGTTTTTGAAAGATTTATATGAATTAATGTAAAGTGAGCAGAACCAAGAGAACAGGGTATATAGTAATAACAATATCGTAAGGATGCTCCACTATGAAAGATTTAGCTACTCTGAGGGATACAATGATCCAAGACAATTCCAGAGAACTCGTGATGAAAAATGTCATCTATCTCCAGAGACAACTGATGAACTCTGGAGTATAAACTGAAATTTTTTTTCACTTTCTTTATTTTTCTTGCTTTTTTGTAACTGGCTAATACAAAAATACATTTTGTGTGATTTCACCTACATAATTGATATCATATTGTTTGCTTTCTCAATGGGTAGGAGAGGGGCTAGAGGTAGGGGGAGGATTTGGAACTCAAAATTTTTTTTTAAAAGGATGTTAAAAATTGGGTGGTTAGGTGGCACAGTGAATAGAGTACTGGCCCCAGAGTCTGGAGTACCTGACTTCAAATCTGGCCTCAGACACTTAACACAAAATTAGTCATGTGACCTTGGGCAAGTCACTTAACCCCAATTGCCCTACCTTCCCCTCTCCAAAAAAAAAAACAAAAAAAAACAATGTTAAAAATAAATATTGTTTTTAAAAATCACACTGACAATGGGGTAGGATCAAAGATTTCAAGTTGAAAGGGACCTTAAAGACCCTGAGTCCAACTTTTTTGTATTCCAGATAAGGAAACTCAGGTTAGGGTCAGCTAGGTGGCACAGTGAGTAGAGTACCAGCCCTGTAGTCAGGAGGACATGAGCTCAAATCCGGCCTCACACACTTAACACTTACTAAATGTGTGACCTTAGGCAAATCACTTAATCCCAACTTCCCTACTTTCCTCCCTTCAAAAAGCAGAAAAAGAAAACTAAGGTTCAAAGATTTTAAATTACTTATTCAAGACTACATAGGTAGTGGGTCTCTGAGGTCCTACACCAGTATTCTATCCTCTACATACCTTTCTCAGTAAAGAGAGGGAGAGACAGAGACAGAGACAGAGACAGACAGAGAGAGAGACGGAGAGAGATGGGGAGAGACAGAGAAGATAATGGGAAAAACTAGAAAGGAGCCAAGGAGAAGATACAAAAAAAGAGATGGGCAAAAAATAGTCCCTGCCTTCAAGAAATTTATATTCTAATGTGAAAGACAACATGTACATGAATAGATACATATAACACACATATAGAATAAATTGGAGGTAATCTCAGATGCAAGACACTTGCAGCAATAGGAAAGGAAAGGTCTCCTGCAGAATGTGAGCCCCAAAGGAAGCCAGAGATCATAAGAGGCAGAGGTGGGAAAGGAAAACATTTCAAGATTGGGGAGATTTGTAGAAAACTGTAAGTTGTTATTGGTATTATGTTTCTACAATAATGGTTAGAATTTTTACAGAGCTTTAAGATATGCAAAGTACTTTACAAATATTATCTCATTTTTATACTCATAACAATCCTGGTGGGTAAATGCTATTCTTAAGCCCATTTTACAGATGAGGCAGATAGAAGTTGTGACTTACCAAGGATCACAGAACTAATAAGTGAGTCTGGATTTATCTCAGGTCTTCCTGACTCCAGATCCAGGGCTCTATCCATTGCACCATATAGTTCTTGTGTTACCTACCCCAAGGAACCAGAAAAATGACCATAATTTTGATTAAGCTATGGGAAAACTGGCACATTGAAGCACCATTGGTGACCCTGTGAATAGATACACCCATTATAGAAAGCAACAAAAAATTATAACAAAAAGTTACTAAACAGTAAGTGCTCTTTGACCCAGTTATACAACCATTAGAACAAGAGATTAAAGAAAGAATAAAAAGTCTTTTATGTACAAAAAAAATATTTTAGTGACTATTTCTGTTGTGGCAAAAAAAAAAAAAGAGAAGAGAATGTACAATTAAGGAATGGCAGAGCAAGTTGTAGTATATGAAGATGATTAAGTAGTATTATGCTGATCTAACAAAAAGTGTAAAACCAAGCACAAGCAGCTTTCCAGAGGACTTTTGCTGTGAATAGCTTTCAAGGTTCTGATTACACAGTATAGTGAACTCTCTATTCAGTAAGACACTAAGACAAAACATTTACAGAAAACAAAGCACAGCATTCAGAATGTTATAACTTCACAATTTATCACTAAAATGACCACATAGTTTTCACCAAAGTGGTAACATAGTTTTAAACAAAAGATAACATTTATTTAGTAAGTCCTTCATTTAGTAAATCCTTAATTCAATCACCCTTAAGGAGGCAAGCCTCCTTAATTGACACAAAGTACCAAGGGCAAAGTCCTCCACCCATGGTGTGCAATCAAGTTACAATATCATCAGTCACTATACAGTACCCTCTTTTAAAATATATTTTTGGGGGCTTTATTAATTTGTTCATTTACTTTTAGTTTACAAGATTCAGCTCCACAGCTCTTTGAGTTTCAAATTTTCTTCCCCTCCCCCATCCTCCATGGCAGCATAAAATGAAGTATAGGATCTTCAGATACTTTCACATTAGACATTAGTCAGGTTATAAAGAAGGATTGTATCAGATGGATTGAACAATGGGAAAGAGGAAACAAAACCAAACAATAAAAAGAAAGAGAGCAGGTAATTTGCCTCAATCTGCATTCAAGCTCTGTTCTTTCTAGTTCTTTCTCTGAATGTAGACATCTCTCTCCATCATGAGTCTTTTTGGAGTTGACTTATAGCCCTGCATTGCTGAGAAGAGTCCAGCCTATCAAAGTTGGTCGTCACACATACATTGTTTCTGTAATTGTGTACAAAATTCTCCTGGTTCTGCTCTTCTCACTCAGCATCAGTTTGTATAAGCCTCTCCAAGTAAATATGAAGTCCATCTGCTCCTCATTTCTTATGGCACAACAGTATTCCATTACATTCATATATTATAACTTGTTTAGCCATTCCCCAATTGATGGGCATCTCCTTAATTTCCAATTCTGTCACCACAAAAAGATCTACTATAAATATTTTTGTACATATGGGTCTTCCCCCCACTTTAATGATCTCTTTGGGATACGACCCTAGAAATGGTATTGCTGGGTCAAAGGATATAAAATTACTTATAGCCCTTTGGGCATAGTTCCAGATTGCTCTCCAGAATGGTTGAATCAGTTCACAACTCCATCAGCAATGCATTAGTGTTCCAATTTTTCCACATCCTCTAGAACATTTATCATTTTCCTGTTTTGTCATCTTAGCTAATCTGACCGGTGAGATGTGGTACCTCAGAGTTGTTTTGATTTTCTAATCAATAGTGATTTAGAGCATTTTTTCATATGCTTATAGATATCTTTAATTTCTTCCTCTGAGAACTGCCTATTCATATCCTTTGACCATTTATCAACTGGGGAATGACTCATATTCTTATAGATTTGAATCAATTCTCTGTATATTTTAGAAATGAGGCCTTTATCAGAGACATTGGTTGTAAAAATTCTTTCCCAATTTTCCACTTGCCTCTTAATCTTGGTTACATTGGCTTTGTTTGTACAGAAGATTTTCAATTTCATGTAGTCAAAGTTATCCATTTTGCAATTTATAATGCTCTCTAATTCTTGTTTTGTCATGAAGTCTTCCCTTCTCCATAAATCTGACAGGTAAACTATTCCTTGCTTTCCCACATTGCTTACAGTATCATCCTTTATACTTAGATCATGCACCCATTTAAACTTAATTTTAGTATATGGTGTTAGATAATGGTCTATGCTCAGTTTCTGCCATACTATATTCCAATTTTTCCAGCAGTTTTTGTCAAATAGTGAGTTCTTATCCAAAAAACTGGGGTCTCTGGGTTTATCAAACAGTAGATTACTATAGTCATTGACTGCTGAGTCTTGTGTACCCAATCTACTCCATTGATTCACTGCTCTATTCCTCAGCCAGTACCAAGTAGTTTTGATGACTGCTGCTTTATAATACAGATTAAAATTTGGTATAGCTAGGCCACCTTCCCTAGCATTTCTTTTCACTAATTCCCTTGATATTCTGGAAGTTTTGTTCTTCCAAATGAATTTTTTTACTATTTTTCTAGTTCTATAAAGTATTTTTTTTTGGTAAATTGATTGGTATGGCACAAAATATGCAATTTAATTTAGGTAAAATTGTCATTTTTATTATATCAGCTTGACCCAGCCATGAACAATTGATGTTTTTCCAATTAGTTAGATCTGACGTTATTTGTGTGAAAAGTGTTTTGTAGTTGTGTTCATATAGTTCCTGGTTTTGTTTTGGCAAGTAGATTCCCAAATATTTTATAATGTCTACAATAACTTTAAATGGGGTTTCTCTTTCTATCTATTGCTGTTGGGTTTCATTAGAAATATACAGAAATGCCAAGGATTTATGTGGGTTTATTTTATATCCTGCAACTTTGCCAGATTTATTTATTGTCTCAAGTAGTTTTTTTTACTTGATTCTCTAAGTATATAATCATATCATCTGCAAACTTAGTCTCGCTCTCAAACTTGGTCTGTTCTTTGCCTAATTTGATTCCTCTGATTTCTTTTTCTTCTCTAAGTGCTACTGCTAACATTTCTAGTACCAGATTGAATGAGAGGGGTGATAGTGGACACCCTTGTTTCACCCCTGATCTTATTGGAAATGCTTCTAGCTTGTTCCCATTACATATAATACTTGCTGATGGCTTTAAAAAGATGCTACTTATTATTATAAGGAAGTCTCCATTTATTCCTATACTTTCTAGTGTTTTTTTAATAGGAATGGATGTTGTACATTGTCAAAAGCCTTTTCTGTGTCTATTGAGATAATCATGTGGTTTCTGCTGGTTTTATTGTTGATATGATCAATTATACGGATGGTTTTCCTAATATTAAACCATCCTTGCATTCCTGGAATAAATCCTACCTGATCAAAGTGTATTATTCTTCTGATAAGTTTCTGTAGTCTTTTTGCTAATATTTTATTTAAATTTTTTGCATCTATATTCATGAGGGAGATTGGTCCATAATTTTCTTTCTCCTTTTTATCTCTTCCTGATTTAGGTACCAGTACCATGTTTTTGTCATAAAAAGAATTTGGTAGGACTCCTTCTTCACTAATTTTCCCAAATAGTTTGTAGAGTATTAGAATCAATTGTTCTTTAAATGCTAGATAGAATTGACTAGTAAATCCATCTGGCCCTGGAGATTTTTTCCTAGGGAGTTCCCTGATGACTTGTTCAATTTCTCTTTTTTGAGATGGGGTTATTTAAGTAATTTACTTCCTCTTCAGTTAATCTGGGCAACTTATATTTTTGTAAATATTCATCCATTTCACTAAGATTGTGAAATTTATGTGCATACAACTTGGCAAAGTAATTCCTAGTTATTGTTTTAATTTCCTCTTCATTGGAGGTAGATTCACCCTTTTCATTTTTGATACTCATCATTTGGTTTTCTTCTTTCTTTTTTTTTATCATATTGACTAAGGGTCTATCAATTTTATTGGTTTTTTCATAAAACCAGCTCTTAGTTTTATTTATTAATTCAATAGTTTTCTTAATTTTAATTTTATTAATCTCTCCTTTGGTTTTCATTATTTCTAATTTAGTATTTAATTGTGAATTTTCAATTTGTTTTTTTCTAGCTTTTTTGAATGCATGCCCAATTCATTGACCTCCCTTTTCTCTAATTTATTCATGTAAGCACTCAGGAATATAAAACTTCCCCTAAGAACCACCTTTGCTGCATCCCACAAATTTTTGTATGTTGTCTCATTATTGCCATTCTCTTGAATGAAGTTACTGATTGTTTCTATAATTTCTTGTTTGACCCACTCATTCCTTAGGATTAAATTGTTTAGTATCCTATTAGTTTTTAGTCTATCCTTCCATGGCCCTTTATTGCATACAATTTTTATTGCATCATGATCCCAGAAGGATGCATTTAATATTTCTGCCTTTCTGCACCGAATTGTGAGGTTTTTATGTCCTAGTACATGATCAAATTTTGTGTATGTGCCATGTACCATTTAGAAGATGGTATATTCCTTTTTATCCCCATTCAGTTTTCTCCAAAGATCTATCATACCTACTCTCTTTAAAATTCTATTCACTTCCTTAACTTCTTTCTTATTTATTTTGAGGTTGGATTTATCAAGTTTAGAGAGGGGGAAGAATAAGGTCCCCCGCTAGTATAGTTTTGCTATCTATTTCTTCCTCTAATTCGCTTACCTTCCCCTCTAGGAATTTGGATGCTATACCACTTGCCGCATATATGTTAAGTAATGATATTGCTTCATTCTCGATGGTACCTTTTAGCAGGATATAGTTTCCTTCCTTACCTCTTTTAATTAGATCAATTTTTGCTTTTGCTTTATCTGAGATAAGGATTGCTACCCCTGCTTTTTTTTTTTACTTTAGCTGAGGCATGATATATTTTACTCCAGCCTTTTACCTTAACCCTGTGTGTATCCCCCTGTTTCAGATGTGTTTCTTGTAAACAGCATATTGTAGGATTATGGTTTTTAATCCATTCTGCTATCCACCTCTGTTTTATGGTAGAGTTCATCCCATTCACGTTCACAGTTATGATTACTGTCTGTCTCTTTCCCTCCATCCTATTCCCTCCCCTGTTTATGCTTTTATTTTTCTCCCCTTCTTCCTTCCCCTCCTTAAGAGTTTTCCTTTTGAATACCACCTCCCTCAGTCTTCCCTTCTTATCAGCCCCCCTCCCTTTTCCTCCCCTTCCCCCTTACTTCTTCCCTCCCTTCTAACCACCCCCCCTTCTCAGCCCTTTCCCCCTCCTACTGCCTATAGGATATGATAGATTTTTATACTTAATGTAGTATGTTATTTCTTCTTTGAACCAACATTGACAAGAACAGATCTCATGCAAAGCTCCTCTCCCTCCCCTCTTTCCCTCTATTATGATATGTTTTGCATCTCTTCTCAATAGGGTCCTATACTTAACTGGTTTTGTTATTCTCTCCTTGCACCAGAACCAAGGAGGGAAAAGCTCATATAACGCTCATCTCCCTCCTTCTTTCCCTCTACTATATTGTTTTTATGCCTCTTTGTGTGGCATAATTTGCCCTTTTCTGCTTCATTCTTTCCTCTTCCTCCATTGCAGTCCCTTTGTAGCCCTTAATAAGGTTTGTTTTTTTAATCATCATTTTGTATAATTTATACCTGTACCCTCTATTTGTCTATAAACAGTTTGCTCTTATTAAAAAACAGGGTGTGTGTGTGTGTGTGTGTGTGTGTGTTTTCCTTGTTTACTTTTCTATGTCTCTCTTGAGTCTTGTAATTAATTGGAGGTTGAATTTTCCATTGAGCTCTGGCTTTTTCATCAGGAAGGCCTGGAACTCCATTATATCGTTGAATAACCATCTCCTTGCCTGGAAGAATATGTTCAGTTTTGATGAGGAGGTGATCCTCGGTTGTAACCCAAGCTCTTTTGCCTTACAAAAAAATTATATTCCAGTTCCACCGATCTTTCAGTGTAGAGGCTGCCAGATACTGTGCAATCCTCACTGTGGTTCCATGATATTTGAATTGTTTCTTTCTGGCTGCTTGTAGTATTTTCTCCTTTACCTGGTAGTTCTGGAGTTTGGCCACATTTCACGGACTTTTCAATTTGAGATGTCTTTCAGGAGGTATCTGGTAGATTCTCTCAATTTCTATTTTACCCTCCTGTTGTAGTATCTCAGGGCAGTTTTCCTTGATGAGCTCTTGGAAGATGTTGTCCAGGCTCATTTTTTCATCATGATTTTCCAGTAGGCCTATAATTCTCAGATAATCTCTCTTGGATCTGTTTTCCAGGTCAGTTATTTTTTCCATTGAGATATTTTACCTCTTTTTCTAATTTTTAGTCTTGATGTTTTGTTTGACTGATTCTTGGTTCTTCATAGAGTTATCCACTTCAATTTGGTTGATTCTAGTTTTTAGCAAATTATTTTCCCCTGTTAGTTTTTGGAGTTCCTTTTCCATATCACACATTTTTCTTCTTAAAGAACTGTTTTCTTCATTGTAATATTTTTCTAATTTTGCAATTTTGATTTTAAAAGAATTATTCATTTTATCTTCTATTTCTCTAATTTGGTTTCAAAGTTCTTTTTGAGCTCATTTAAGAATGCTTTCTGTGCTTGAGACCAGTTCCCTGTTGAGGCTTCAGCTGTGAGTGTGGAGCCAGCACTGTCTCCCCCTGAATTTGGTTCCTCCCTCTCACAATAGTAGGACTCCAGAGTCTTTGTCTTTCCAGTCTACATTTTACCCATTTTGAGGCAGAGCCCTAGCCACACCCTTCTTCTAGGGTTCCCAAGCCTTTACTGTTTAAAGTTTTGCCCTGGGGCAATAATTATTATGTTTTCAGGGTAAGAGGGGGAGATTGGAGCAGCTGGGGTTCATTCTGCCATCTTGGTCCCTAGAAGTCCAGGTAGGGACTTTTTAAATTTCTAATCTGTGGATTGGTAGTCCCAGGAGTAGCTGCTGCCCATTCCAGGGGCCCTACATTTGACTCTTACCCTGCTCCATCCAGTCCCAGCCCTGTGGTGATAGGCCTGGCAGTGGCCCTTGTGGTTGGTGGGTCAACTTGTTGCCACATTGATCAGGCCTCGTCCTGGCCTATGCACACCCTGGTGTCCAGGCCTCTGTGCTGGCCAGGGTCATCTCTACTCAGTACCTTCTTAAGGGGGTAGTGGAAAGTACAAAGGCCATCCACCCCCAGCTCACAAGTAAGTTATAATCTCATCTGTCAGTCTTTTCATTTTGACTCAAGGAAGGCTCTCAGCTTCTATGGTTCCTCTTCCATGGTCCCAGCTCCTACCTGAATCCACCAAACTGTCACCTGGGTTCAAAGGCAAGCAGCTCCCAGTTCCTTGTCGAATTCCCATTCCATATTGAAGCTAATAGTGTCCAGCCCCCCTCAAGTCCTTCACAGTTTCTGTTCCTGGGAAGACAAGGCTTAACAAAGCCACAATAACATTCATTTACATTGCTGGAATCCTCATCAAAATCATGTCCTGCCTGTGAAATTAGCATAAACCCAAAACAGACAAAGTAGTGACACCACAATCATGCTTCCTCTGGCAGCTCCAGCTGGCCCTCAGAAGTCTTCAGCAGAAGTTTTGGCTAGAAGATGCTCCACCACCATGAGCTCCATCCTCAAAATCAAAATCACTTTCTCCTTGAAATTCTGGCTGGTTCTTGGAAGAAGTTCTGTCACCACAAGTTCTGTTCTCAAAATCAAAATCACTTTCTCCAGCCTGCAAGAAGTTCTGACTCTCCAGATTGTATTTTTCTTTATATAAGGTATTAGCTCCTCCCTATTCTAGCCCTTCCTGTTACATAAGCAACAGGGATTCATACCTTTTGTTTCTTAACAGAGGCTTGATATAATTAACTTGAAACTAAGTGCTAAGTACCTGTTAGCTTGCCAATGAAAGGGGATCTTCAAATTCAATTACTATTATAAAAAGTATTAGATAATTTCAAAAAGAATTACATAAACTGATGCATAGTGAAGTGAGTAGAACCAGGAGAACAATTTATACTATAACATCAATGTTATAAAAATGAACAATTTTGAGAACTTTTATAGTGATGAAGAATAAAATAATCAGAACCAGGAGAATAATTTCTGCAACAACACATACTATAAAAGCTATAAAACACTATGAAAATACTACACTATGCTCTAAGTACTATAAAATAAATCTATTAAAACCAACTACTTTGAAAGCTGTAAGAATGATGGTCAATATAATGGCTACTCATGATTCCAGAGGACCTATGATGAAACATGCTGATGAAATATGTATGTATATATGTATTCATATAGGTATATGTATATGTATGTACATATACACATACACACATATATAGATACATATACATGTGTGCATACACACATGAGTGTGTAAATCATGAAAGTAATTTTTTTGTTTGACTATGCAGATTTATGTAATGGGAATGCAAATTTGGAAGATCTTCCCTGCCCCTAGGCTAAAGTGCACCTGAAGCCTGGGATGGGAGGCTTGTTTTTCAGTAAATACTTCTTGATTGGCCAGTGAGTCAATAAGGTTACATTTTCTGAGCCAGGAGAAGGCTATATAAGCCCTGATGTGTAGCTTTGTTTTGGGGGCTCACTTTGAGAAGTGTTCTGTGATTTGATCTGTATTCTGGGAAGCCGTTGTCCAGGGCCCCCCTGGCTTTGAAAAACCCAGATGCTGATTTGGTATGGATGTAATGGTTGGACAGTTTGGAAATCTGTCTACTTGATCTGTTTCTGTCTTGATAATTCTGCCTGTATGCTTTGAAGTTCGGAGTGCTGACCTCTTTCCCCTGAACAAGGTAAACGATATATGTCTGACTGATTAAAGTAAGCTTGTTAACCCATTTTGAGTTGCTTTCCTTTAACAAAGCAGATCCAAGAACCTGTGTTGGCAGACACCCTGGGGAAGCCGGGGTGCTTGCTGTTACAATTTATTATAAGAAATTTACCTTTTTTTCTTTGTTTTCAATGGAGTAGGGAGTGAGAGAGAGATTTGGGGGTTATTTTGTCTTTTAAATAAAGAAGTATTTTTTAAGTAAAGAAGTAAAGTAAGTACAGATGTGAAATGTTGCATTAATTTTCAAACAAGGTCACTCACTGCACTATTAACTTTACTTAATTGCTTTCCTTTTTTTACAGAACTTTCACAAAATGGGAGTAATCCACAAATGTTTGCAAAATAAAAACAAAACATGTTAATAAAACTTAAATGTAAAAATGAAAACAAAAATAGAGATGAAAAAACCTTATGGAACATCTCATTTATTCCAAGGATAAAGACACCTAGAGAGGTCCAATGACTTGAAGTCACAGAGGCAATAAGTAGCAAAGCTGAAATTCACAACAAACATCCTTGAACTCCACATCCAACTTGCTTTCCACTGTACCTCGTTACTCCTTGGACATAAAGAAACCTCATGAAATGTTTGGTTGGCTGAATGAATGGAGAGGGCTCTGCTCCAGAGGTTCTGACCCTTTTGGACACAGATGGTGCTCTGTTTTCTGTGAGGCCTCAGAGATTTCTTTCCTAAATGATCTCCATACAAAGAATCCCAGTATTGAACTTTGAGAATCATCACAGAGCTTTTCATACACATTCATTCAGTTTAAGAAATTTATATTGAGTGTCAACTATAAGGGTAAGCATGTTCTATAATGTGCATGGCAGTGGGCAAGGGAGCATGGCATTTAGAATCAAGAAGACCTGAATTAAACCCCAGTACTTCCACTTACTAATAATATGACTTTAGAAATTCATTAAGCTGGGTGGCAAAATGGATAGAGCACTGAACCTGGAGTCCGGAAGACTCATCTTCTTGAGTTCAAATCTGACCTCAGATACTTACTTGCTGTGTGACCCTGGGCAAGTCACTTAACCTTGTTTGTCTCAGTTTTCCCATTTGTAAAATGAGCTGGAAAAGAAAATGGCAAATGCCAAGAAAATCCCAAATAGGGTTATGGAGAGTTAGACACAACTAGAAAATGACTTAACAACAACAGGAATTCACTACACCCTGAGGCTCATTTTTCTCCTTTATAAAATGAGGATATTGGACCAGATCATCTCTATAATCCCTCCCAGATCTGGCTTGTATGACCTTTCCTGAACCTCCATTTCCTGATCTACTAAATGGGAATATTAATACCCAACAAGATTATAGTTAGGAGCAAATTAAACAATGGATATAAGGGTTTGTTTGTTTTTTCCACTCAGAATTTTATTTGGAAACATCACTGTGAGCCCTGGCTCAGTGCCACATCACCACTGGAAACACATGTTCAACATGTTCCCAAGTCATACAATTCTTACTAATACCAGGACACTACAGCAATCTTGAATTTTAAATGGTCATATTCAAAGAATTCTCAGAACTCTACATTTAACCCCACAGTGCAATAATCTACCCATATATAAACTTAATATGTAGCAGTGGAAATTGAAAATTCTTGTTCCATAAAAATTTTGAATGTCAAATCTTTATAAATAAATGTCCATTGAAGAAAAAATGACAATTCTAATTCATCTTTATCCATAGAGTACTAACATCAAATGGGTAGGGAGATTATACAACAGCCCTGCTGGCTCCAGGAGACCTGAGGCCTAGTTGGGCCAGGGGTCATCAAATTTGGTGAAGAGATTCACAGACAGAAGAGTCACTAAGACATTGCACATTTACAAGACAAATTGACCAGACAACTGCACCAAGTGTCAGGCCATTCATTGTGGAGTGAATTGAGAGGGATTGGGGTGATTCCAAAGAGTTCTTTACATAATACTGCAGGGGTGAAAGCTGGAGGTAAGACACTTGGGAAAAGGGAGAAAAAAGAAATGGAAGAGAATGAGGGCCACAATCAGACCATGCAGGCCAAACACCTCAGAGAGAATCACAGGATCATCCCCACAGATAGTCATCATCCCCCAACACCAACATCACTGTCAAAGTCAGCTGCCACTTCCCTCAGCCCTGCCCCCAGCTTATGGAAGTTCTGCAGCAGAATCATTCCTAGGGTTGAGAGTTGGCGATGAGAATAGCCATCATCAACCAGTAGACACTACCAGCCATGACAACAGGCATGATTGATTTCATGATGAGCTCATGTCTCATGACCGACATGGCTGCAGGGACACTTTTTACCATTCTATAAGCTTCATTAAGAGCACTAAAGACCCTGGCCTCCAAGGAGCCCATGACATTGAAGAAAGACCTGTATGCTGGGCTCTCAGACATATCTGCGCAGGTCAGTCAATCCAAAGACAGAAGGGAAGAGGGGAGAGAGGCAAGGGAGAAAAGACTAGAGAATGAGTAGGTAGGTAGGACTGCATGAACTCAGGAGACCTAAAGGGTATTTTTAACCTAAAAAAACCTATATAAACATGCACTATTATGTAAGATACAATAAAGTGAGGACATTCAAAAAAACAGAGTGGATAACTATTAGTAGAAAGCAGTTGGGTGACAGAAGAAGAAGCAAAAATAATAGTCATCAGAGCATACTACAAACAACCTGGCCAGAAAGAAGAAATAGATTAGGAGTTTGAGAAACTAATCACAAGTCTTTTGTTGCAGGGGCATGAAATATTAATGGAGGAATCCAACATCTGCTAGCATTCTCTCTGCCAAAAAAAATCACCTATTAATTTCTTGGTTTGTTTTAATGGTAATAACAGCTAGCATTTATGTAATTTGTGTATTTTATGTAATAAGCTTTAAGTTTTGAAAAGTGCTTTATAAATTATTAACTCATTTTATCCTCACAACAACTTGGGAAGTTAAGTGCTATTATTATCCCCATTTTGCAGATGAGGAAACTTGAGACAAACAGTAGATAACCTTTAATTAAGGAGTGCATAAATCAATTTCAGTACATGAATGTAATGGAATATATTATTGCACTGTAATAAATGATGAGCATGATGAATGTAGAGAAGTATGGGAAGATCTTCATGAACTGATGCAGAATGAAACAGAGCCAAGCAAACAATAGATATGACTACAGCAATATAAATGGAAAGAACGATCACACAAAGAACTTAAAATAAATATTGCAATGCTATATAAAATAAACATGGCTCAAAAGAAGAAATAAAAAGATACTTCCTCCCCACCCTTTCCAGAAGTGGGAGATCCACAAGTGTTGTACATTGTACATATATTCAGACTTTTTTCAATATATTGATGAGTTATCCTGATTTTTCCCCATCTCTTATTTTTGCCTTTAAAACAATATTTGTTATATAGGATGACTCTCTGAATGGAGGAGGTGAAGGAATACTGAGGGAAATGATAATGATATAAGAAACCAAAAGATATCAATAAAAACTTATTTTTTAATAAAAAAAAAGATCACAGAACAGAAAAGTTGCCATTGGGCTGGAGAAAGCCAGATATTTCTAATTAATTTATTTTAATTTGTTTTTAAATTAACAAGCATTTATTTTTTCTTCTTCCCACCATTGGGGGAGAGAGAGAGAGACAAAGAGACAGAGAGAGACAGAGACAGAGAGACAGACAGAGACAGACAGAGAGAGAGAGAGAGAGAATCCTTGTAATAAATATACATAATAAAGAAAAATAAATTCTCACACTGGCCATGACCAAAAATGGATGTTTTAGTCTGCATTTTAGTTGCTTACCACTCTTTCAGGAGGTAACATGCCTAATCATTATTCTTCTGAAATCATGGTTCTGGAATCATTTTGTTGATATGAATTCTTAAGATCTTTGAAGATCTTCACTACATGAACTTGACTTCCATTTCTGAAAAAATTCTCAGGTTTATTATTAAAAGGATTCTTCATGACCTAGAAAAGGAATCAGTGATCATAAAGGGCCAGCATCAATTCAGCTAAAACAACAAAGAAAAAATCATGACATGATTTGGTATATTAGTACCCCAAATTCATGGGCTATGTTATTGCTTTCTAACAGGTTTTACCATTTTTTCAGAAGCTTTTTTTTTTTTGCTTTTTGGAGGGCAATTGGGGTTAAGTAACTTGCCCAAGGTCACACGGCTAGTTTTGTGTGTGTGTGTGTGTGTGTGTGTGTGTGTGTGTGTGTGTGTGTGTTAAGTGTCTGAGGCCAGATCTGAACTCAGGTCTTCCTGACTCTGGGGCCGGCGCTCTACTCACTGCGCCACCTAGCCACCCCTTCAGAAGCTTTTTTTTTTTTTAGAAATAATGACTATACTGAGCCTTCCAAAAAGAAATATCACACTGGTTTCATTTCCATGTTTGACATGATTGCTAGACCACATCACTCCATGCTATATACTTTACCTAGATTTTAGAAAAGCATGTGATAAAGTCTCTCATGCTGTTTTCATAAACACAACCAAAAAAAAAAAATGTGGTTTAGACAATAAGTAATACAGTTAAATGGCTTCCAAACTCTTTGAAAAATCAGACCCAAAGAGTATAAGATTTATTAATGGTTAGATGTGAACTTGGAAGAAAGACTCTAGTGGAGTGCCCCAGGGACCTGTCCATGACCCTGTGCTATTTAATAATTTTATCAATGACTTGGATAAAAGCATAGATGGCATGCTAATCAAATTTTCAAAGGGCAAAAAACTAGGAGAGATAGGTAATAAGTTGGATAAGAGAGCCAGTATCCAAAAAGGTCTTGACAGGATGGAACACTGGACTAAATCTTATAAGATGAAGCCTAATAAGGGTAACTGTAATGTCCTGTGCTCAGGTTCAAAAAATCCCCTTCATGAAACAAGGTGGCAGAGGAATGGCTACATAGCAATCTGTCTGAAAAGGTCTGGGAGTTTTAGTGGACTACAAGCTCAACATGAATCAGCAGTTTGAGAGAGCAGCCATCAAAAGAAGCTAATCTCAGGCTGCATTAAGAAAGTCAGATCATTCCTGGAAATGTACTGAATTCAGTTCTGGGTATCACATTTTAGGAAAGACACTGATAAACTGGAGAGTCCAGAAAATGACCAAGATGGTGAAAAACCTTAAGGTCTTTTTATCAGCACTGATTGGAGGAATCTGGGGTGATTAGCTTGGAGAAGAAAACACTCAAGGGCATGTGAAAAAGAAGGCTTAGACCTACTCTGGTTAAACCCAGAAGGCAGGACTAGAAGCAATGAAGAGAAGTTGCAGAAAGGCAGATTTCTTACTCAATGCAAGAAAAACTTCTTCACAATTATAGCACTACAAAAGTGGAATCAGTTAATCTGCATGAAGGAGTTTGAGGTCGCTAGAAGTCTTCATGCAAAATCAAGATGATCAAGATGATTGCTTGTGAAAGATTTTGTCGAGTTTCTTGTTCAGGTATGGGTTGGATTAGATGGCCTCTGAGATCTCATCCAACCCTGAAATTTTATGATTCTGTGATTATTACTGGTTATATAAAGTACATTGCATCATAGGCAGTAGAGGAGCTATTTAGATTAAAAAAAAAAAAAGACAGAACGCTTGCCCTCAATGAGTTTATAATATAGCAGGAATTATGATCTGTATAAAAATAATTATAACACAGAGTTGGAGAGATACATCTTTCAAACATAGGCTTGACCAGATCCATATGTGGCTCTAACTGAGCTCATACATGTAAATACTTTCTGGATTTTTAATTACTTCCAACATAGAAAACACATTTAGATCCCCTTGCCAGTCATTTTACGTCTCTTACCACTTCAAACTGCATTGGAGAATGAGTTTTACTGCCACAGGGGACAGAGAAGAGAACTAACAACTATTTTTTTAATTAAGTTCATATTTGATACCACTCTCAGGTGCCCTGCATCTATTTGTAATAAATGGAGCTGAATTTGTTATTACTTGGAAATTGATTTCTCTGTCCCTCCAGCACATTTTTGTTGGCTCCACACCTTTTAGCCACAAGATCATCCCAATTTCCCCACCAACTATCAAAATACACCCAGGTCCTTTCTAGTAAAATCTTTTGCAGTCTCACCCTTAAGCCTACCTGTGTCTAACCATAATAGGTCTGAATTTAGGAGTATTCATGAGATAGAGTAGAATAAGGATATAATGAGGGGCGGCCAGGTGGCTCAGCGAGTAAGAGCACCGGCTCCAGTGTCGGGATGACCTGGATCAAATCCGGGCTCAGATACTCAGCACCACACCCAGAAATAACTGGCGGTGTAACCTTGAGCAAGTTACTTAACCCCTATTGCTTTAAAAAAAAAAAAAAGAATAAGGATATAATGGGTCTGAATGACAATGGAGATGGAGGTTGTGTAAATCATATCCTGCAGAGAATCTTTACCCAGACTTTAAGTGTTAATTGACCCTGAATCAAGATTTTCACTTCTAGCCTGTCCCTTAATGACCTAGGAACAACTTCTGCCTCTTAATCTGGGTTTTGAGAATTCTGCTTCTCACCCCACCCCCACCCCTAATAAATGTGATTTATACCTCCTTGTTGATTCAGACTTTCTCCTGTGGACTCTGATGTATTCATTTACTAGGGGACCTGATAGAATGGGAGTTTGAATTCCTAGCCAAGCTACCACTATGCTGTGGGCCAATACAGGCATACGGGGCAGAACATTCCCAAGCATCCTAGCCAATAATCAGTCTTTGCTTAAATGTCAACACAGAGCCAGCTCATCCTAGAAATTCATGCTTGGGCTATTTTGAAACAATACTGCTTATTTTCATGTATATGGATAGCTCAAAGGACCATGGATTTCAAGCTAAAAGAGCTCTTTTACCATTTGTCCACAACTAAGATGTAGCAAATAATTGTTGAGCATAATAGTTTTATGTCAAAATGGGAAAAAATTCTCTTTGTATAATCTCAATCTTGGATTATTCTGAAACATACTGTTTTCCAAAGCCTGGAGAATGCTCTTCCACACAGGACTCTGACTCTAGGCTCAAATGAATCTAGGTTCAGTCTTCTTGGATTCGGACCCCTGAAAGAGAAGCTAGGTTTTTCTTGAACTGTCTGGATCATTTTCTCCCATCCTAGAACAGAACTCCAGGGAAAATCTCTAAAACAAAGCTTAAATATGATTCATGTATAGAGTTTTCCCTAAAAAAATTAATAATATCTCTTCTAAAGAAAAGGTACTCAACATACAAAGTAGATATAAGGTATAGGACAGCTATTTATTTCCTCCTTTGTAAAACACACACACAAAAGATTCATAAGTACATAGTAACAAACACTTAAACCTTGAAATAGTAACCTATCAGTCCTATTGTACTTTCCCACAAGGTTAGGGGGTCATCTCCAGTCATCCTGATCTATATCAGGCCACTGGACCTAGATGGCTCTGGAGGAGAGAGTGAGGCTGGTAGCTTTGCACAGCCCTGCCTCACTTTAATCTAATTCACTTCAAGTCATAGTGGCATCATCTTCCTGAGGTCATGGTCCTCTTCAAGAACAAAAGATAAACAGCAACAAGAACTTAAGATAACTTTGTGGAACTGCCCAATGGATAATTCACGTTCACCTCAGATCTGTACTACCCAAGTAATTAAAAAATACAAATCCTCTAGTCAGCTAAGAAAGCTATTTAATCCTTCCAGTTACTAAATCCTCCTGGTAGTAGAGTCCTTCTCCTCTGAAAAGTTAGTGTGGAAATTGCCTCCTGCTAAGCAACGGTTCTGGAAAACTTGAACGCATTAGGTTATTCAGAGTACCAAAAATGTCCATTTCTCTGAATCATTCTTCACTTAAGCCCCAGTCTCAGTCTTGCCTGTCCAAGCACATGTTTTCACCTCCATGTACATTCAGTTGCCATTGTTGATAGGGGAATGTTTGGAAGTGGAAAGGGAATTAGAAGGCTATGAAAAAGATGGCTTTGGCTGCGTCCCAGCAAAAAGAATGCCTTGAAAGAGACCAGAATCCTTTTCTCCCAAATCCTGATAGCCCATGGTAAACAACTTTTCAGGTTCAGTTATCAATTCTCTTTTCCACAGCCTATAGTAAAAGGTATATGCAGCAATCAACCAGGAGACATATCGTTTGGTCCTAATAATCCTGACAATCAAAGTATATGCCCTGCCTTCTTCGTGGAGCCAAAGTATACATACCTAAACCAATGGAAGGAGTCACATTCCAACAGATCAGAGGGCTCCCCTCCTCACACCCTTGTTATTCTAGCAAGCTCTTCCAATCAAACTTTAAAACAATTAAAAGGTCCATAAGTTGGGGTGGCCAGGTAGCACAGAGAGTAAGAGCACCGGCTCCAGTGTTAAGAAGATCTGGAGATCGAATCCCAGGCTCAGACACTTAGCACCCACCCAGAAACACCTGGCCGTGTAACCTTGAGCAAGTTACTTAACCCCGATTGCTTTAAAAAAATAATAAAAAAAGAAAAAAAAGGTCCATAAGCCTCTCCTAGGCCTATAGTCATACTGGGACCTCCCCTAGGAGGAAAGATAAAGAGTTGGATTTTTTTAAAGGAACACTCTTTAATTAACAAGATTGTTTTTCAAATGGAACAAACATTTAGACATTGATGCACACTTTGAATTTGAATCTAGTGCACACTTTTGCCCTAAAGACACAATGTAGTTTTATTGAGAAAGTAAGAAAACTTAGTAGATTTTTACTAAGAAAAGTTCAAAATTTCTCCTTTCCTCTACTCTTCCTCTCAACCACTTCCCAGCTAAGCATTCTCAGGGAGCAGAATGTGCCAATTGGGTCAAAGCATTACCACCTACTCAAGTACTTCCCTCAAGTACCAGGTGAAAAGAACTGAGAACCTGAAGTCCAAGAGCCCCAGGACTAGCAATGGTGCCCGTATGACTTAATCCACTTCCATCCTCACCCTTACTCCGCCCCCCCCCAAACTTCCACAGCCCTAAAAGGAAGCAAGACCTACAAGAAGGGACCCAGCAACCCCACAACCACAAACACCAACACCACCAACTAATGACTGTCAGCAATGGGAGGATAAGCCCTAGAAGCCCAGGAAGAACAGATTCCTCCCAGATCAATGGCCCTGCTTCCCAATGGTCTAGCCCCCATGGCCATTGTCCAGGGAAGTAACTTTTGCAGAGATATAACCTGTAAGCACCTCTGCAGGTGTTGTAGCCCCTACCTCCTCAACCACCACAGCTACTACGGACATAGGAAGCAAAGCTCTTATCACCGAAGACTTTGATAATACATCAATCAATGTCAAAGGCAGCTGTGTGGTGTGGTGGATAGAGTTCTGTGCTTCTCAGAAATATTCGAATCCAAATAGAGCCTCTTGGGCAGGTCACTTCACTACTGTCTGTCTCCATTTCCTCTACGAAATGGAGATAATAAGGGCATCTGCCTCCCAGGGTTGTTGTGAGGATCGAATGAGATAATGTTTGTCAAGCACTTAGCACAGTAACTGCATGACACACAGTAGGCATTTAATAAATGCTTATTTCTCTTCAGAATCAGACACAGTTTTAACAATGGAATTGACACTAAAGAAGATTGATTACCATCTGTTTTGCCTCTGTACCCTAAGGACCATGGGATTTTTCCATCTGACTTGCATCTGAAACCTTTCGTGTGTGTTGTCTCCCTCATTAGAGTTCCTTGAGAGTAGGGATTGTCTCTTTGTATTCCTGGCTCTCAGCACAGTTGCTTCATATGTTGTAAGCACTTAATAAATTTTTTTCATTCATTTTTCCCCAGTCCTAATTTTCTATCTCTATCCTTTCTTCTTTTTTCCCTTCCTTCTCTTATTTCCTCCCTCTCTTTTTTTTACACTTATATAGAATAGTGAAAAGTATACTATATTTGAAATCCCTTTAGATTATAAGCTCCTTGAAGGCAGAGACTGTCTTTTGATCATTGTCATCATTGATTTTATCTCCAGTGCTTAGTACAGTACCTGAAACATAGTAAATGTTTAATAAATGTTTGTTGAATTGGAGCCAGAGAATCTATCATCTAACTCCATCTCTGCAACTTACTTGTAGGACTTTAGATAAGTTCCCTCCCCTCTCTGGGTCTGAATCTTCTCATCTATGAAGATAAGAGCATTGAACTAAAGGACTTCTCAGTATCCCTTCTTGTTCTATCCTATGGTGGTAGATGATTTCAAAGGTATTTTCCAGATATCCCAAATCTATGACTCTCTTTGTTTTTCTCTTTCCATTCCTTCTGCAAAGGTGTGGAATTACACCCCAATTAATATAATCACAGAAGGATCAGACATCTCAATTAAATCAATCAACTAATGGTTTAAACTAGATATTAAGAAATTTCCCCCACATCCTACTATAATATATAAATAAGTCCTTAATCCATTTGAAAAGGTTATAGTGTTTTAATCATTGAATAAAGGCAGATGTTGCTACACAGGAAATATCTTGTGATTGGCTGAAAGAATCAGACACACTTCAGTGTTTATGTATAAAAATAAGGATAAGCCCAGCAGTTGGCCTTTCAAACAATGGACCAGTCTTAGTGGCAGTGGAGCTCAAATTTCAGAAAGTGAGGATTTCCAGAATCAGAGCCAATTTCTCCTGCAGATGCTACAAACACAACTACTAAAGACTCAGAAAGGAAAGTTCTTGCCACCAAAGTCCTTGCCACTGTCAAATAGTTCAACAGAAAGTGATGTGATTTAATCAGTGTGAATGATATTAGAGAGAGGCACTAACATCTACTTTGCCACTGCACCCTAAGGATGGCAGGACCTTTCCATCTGACTTGCAACTGAAACCTTCCATATGAAGCCTCCATTAGAATTGTTGTTTATCCTTCATTCTCAAAGAGGACCATGACATCAGGAAGGTGATGCCATGACTTTCAAGTGAATTGGATTTAAGTGAGGCAGGGCTGTGCAAAGTCACCAGCCTCACTCTCTCCTCCAGAGCCATCTGGGTCCAATTGCAAGATGCAGATCAGGGTGACTAGAGATGACCCTGAATACAGGGGGGAGACCTTGGCCTTTTTAAGCTAAGGTCTTTCCCAGGTCTCAGTTTGACTGAGGCAGCACCCATTCAGTGATTAAGGCTAGGTAAGAAATGAGGGAAGGAAGGAAGGAAGGAAGGAAGGAAGGAAGGAAGGAAGGAAGGAAGGAAGGAAGGAAGGAAGGAAGGAAGGAAAGAAAGAAAGAAAGAAAGAAAGAAAGAAAGAAAGAAAGAAAGAAAGAAAGAAACAGAGAAACAAAGAGAAAGAAACAAAGAAAGAAACAGAGAAACAAAGAGAAAGAAACAGAGAAAGAAAGAGAAAGAAAGGGAAAGGAAGGAAGGAAGGAAGTCCCTCCATTAGAATATAAGAGCAAGGACTGTCTAATTTTTATCTCAAGTACTTAGTACAGTACTTTGTATATAATGGGTATTTAGCAAATGCTTTTTTCATGTATTCATTCAAAAACTAATTAAGTAGGGCTGGTCATTAGTGAGAAGTACACTGGTAAGGGCTTCTGAGTAACACAACCACCACTCAAAGTTACCCGGTACCATGAGAGAGAGTATTCAACCCTTGTCTAAGGACTTGGCCTGATTGGCAAGGCAAATTAGGAAAGTAACCGCAGAGGGAATGTTATACATCCTTTCACCTCTCCTTTTCTCCTTCTATACCTCTCTTTCCTTTTCTACTTCTCTCCTTCCTTCCCTTTCTCTTTTTCCCTGTCCTTTCCTTCTATTTTAGGAGAATATAAGCTCCTTGAGGGAGGGAATTGTCTCATTTTATATTTGTAACCTCAGAACCTAGGGTGGTATGTGACCTATGGTGGGCACCTAAATATTTATTAATTGATTAATCATTTTCTCCTCTCCATTTTTCTTTTTCTCTTCTTCCCCTTTATTTATTGTTTGGAAAAGGTTTGCTAGACTATTCACAGGAAATGTGCCCTCTAATTAGTCACTGCCAGTTCAGTGGAAAATGATTTTGTTGCTCTGGGGACAGAGTACTGACCTGGAAAAAACTGACCTGCATGGAGCTGGGTTGGGCTGAACTGGGCTGGGCTGGGTTGGGCACCCAGCAGGAATTCAATGAATATTTCTCAACTAAAATGTTTAGTGATGATTATAGTTTCAGACACAGTGCTCAGGTTCAATGCAGATAAGAATAGTTCCCATTATAGGACAGACTTCATGTTCTGTCTCAGTTGCCAGCTTGAATGGGACTCTTTCAGTAAAAAACTGGGCATCTTTCCCAAATCCTACAGACAAACAGCACTGGGTATGCTTTTCAAGGGAATAACAGTAGCCTGTGCCCCTGGAAATTATCTAATAGCCTACTCTATACCATAAAACCAGCCCAATCTTAAAGAGAGAGGGGCAGATACTCTAGAATATGTCAGAACTGGGACTCAACTTCAGGTTTCCTTACTTTGAGAATCAGACTCTTTTAATGGAGCCACATGGGTATGATAAAAAAAAATCATGCTCTGATAGGACCTGGTCTAGACTGTGCCACTTAGTAACTAGGTTATTCCAGGTGAGTTATTTCCCAGAATCATGAAAATTCAGAGTTGAAAAAAATCTCAAGATCCACCTGTTATCTGACCAGGAATTCCCTCTACAATACCCCCTGAGAAGTAGTTAGCCAAACTGTTTGAAGACTTCCTTTATCAGCCACTGATAAGGTTGGGATCTCCCAGGGTTCCTTCTCTGTCTTGGAGGTTAGCATGGTTCTTTCCCTAATAGGCAATAAAACTGTACCAAGACTTCATTGGGGGCAGCTAGGTGGCACAGTGAATAGAGTGTTGGACCTGGAGTCAGAAAGACCTAAGTTCAAATCTGATTCAGACACTTGATAGCTGTGTGACCCTGGGCAAGTCACTTAACCCTGTTTATATCAGTTTCCTCATCTGTAAAATGAGCTGGAGAAGGAAATGGCAAACCACTCCAGTGGATAGTTTCTTTGCTAAGAAAACCCCAAATGGGGTCACAAAGTGTCATACATGACATAAATGACTCAACAAGACTTGCTTGGCTCAGGGAGCTAAGATCCAAGTCCCATTGCACTTAATGCAGCTTCCTGTTGGCCTCAGAAGTGTGTCTTCCTAGTCATTTAAGTACATAAAAAGATAGGCCCATGTGAAGAAGGGGCCCTTCAGACCTCTCCAGTGTCCCAAGGCAAATCATAACATCTTTGTTTACTGACCAGATTAGTTTCTATAGGGAGGCTGGGAGGACCAAACTGAGGACCCTGCTTGTGCTCTAGCTGAGTAACCCCCCCTGTAATAACTATAGAATGACCTGCAAGTATCCAACATTCCAATATTGGACGGAAACACCAGGGAATGGCCTGAGTCAGGCTCAACCCAGATTACAGTCCAATATACTTCTGGAGAGTTATAACCTGTTAAGATTTTTTGGATCCAAATTTTTGCCACTTAACATAACATCCCTTTTAACTTAACATCCCTTTTAGTTTTGTATTATTTGCAAATTTGCTAGTTATACCACCTATGCCTTTAAGTCATTGCCAAAAATAAATAGTCCAAGAACATGAACAACTTCCCTGGGATACTCTACTGGAGCCTTCTTTCCAAATTGTCATGAAACCATTAATGACTACTCTTTGGGTCCAGTCATTCAACCAGTTCCAAATCCACCTAACTGCTATCATCTAATGATCATCTCTACATTTTTTCAGAATAGCATGAGATTTTTCTCAAAGTCTTCGCTAAAAAATCTAGGTCAGCTACAGCCATAGAGTTCTCTTGGTTTAATAACCTTGTCAAAGGAAACGAGTTTAGTCTGGCATGACCTCCTCTCAGTTATGCTGACCCTTTGTGATCATGCTTTTCTGTTCTTGCTCCTCACTAGATACTCCTTTAAAGTCTCTCACTAACCTATAATTTGCAGGCTCTTCTTTCCTTCAGTTTCTTTTTTCTTTATTCATTTTTAAACTTAAACACAAAATGAGAAAAGAAAAAAGAATACTTCCATGTACACAGCAGAACATTCAATATAAAACAATAAATTTTCATTTCACAAAAACCTATGTAATAAATCCTACACAATGTTTTTAAAGCAATCCAACCTTTCCGTGCTTCTTTATAGATTTTCCTTTGTTCTCTGTTGGATACTTTTTATTTTATTTTTTTCTCCCTCCCCCCAGCCTAGAGAAGGCTACAATTAAATGTGAATATATATACACATATACATATCTATAAACATACATACATATAAATACACATATACATAGATGTAAGACCAAACTACACATATTTCTATTTGTCAGTTCTTTCTCTGGAAGTGGATAGCATCTTCCTTCATGGGTCCAAGTCTTTCCATCTTTTTCTAAATCAACCAGCTCATCATTTCTTATATCACAGCAATATCCATCACAATCATATCCTATGTGAGGGACTTCTATAAAAGTTTTTTCCCAATTTTCTGCTTTCCTTCCAATCATGGCTACATTGGTTTTATTTATACAATAAATTTTTAATCTAAAATAATTGAAATTATCCACTTTATACTTCAACAATGTTCTCACCTCATAATATAGTTTAAGGTATGGTACTTCGGAATCTCCTTCCTTTACATTTTTCCTTTAGTTACTTAGAAAGTCTTGACCTTTTGCTCTTCCAAATGAATCTTTTTAATTTTCTCTAATTCAGTGAGTTAATTTTTCAGTAATTTAATTGGGATAGCATTGAATAGGTTAGGAAAAAAAATGTCTTTTTTTAATATATAGGGAACACCCTGCTAGGAAACTGCTCTTAACAATTCAGGTCAGCACCCATTCTGTTCTTGTTTAGTCATTCAGTCATGTTCAGCTCTTTGGCACCTCATGGACCATTGCACACCAATGCTGTCCATGGGGTTTTCGAGGGAAAGATACTGGAGTGTTTTGCCATTTCCTTCTCCAGTGGATTAAGGCAAACAGAGGTTAAGTAACTTGCCCAGGATCACACAAGTGAGTCTCTGAGGTTGGATTTGAACTCAGGTTTTCCTGACTCCAAGACCAACGATGAGCCACCTAGCTGCCTCCTAAAAATGTCATTTTTTATTATATTGGTTTTACCTACCCATGAACAGTGAACATTTCTTCAATTATTTAAATCCAACTTTATTTGTATAAAGAGTATTTTACGTTTATCTTCATGTAGTTCCTGTGAATGTACTGGCAGGTATACTTTCAGGTATTTTATGTTGTTTAGTTAATTTAAATGGTCTACTGAATAATATTAGTGAGAGAGCATTTTTCTCTTTTAATTAAATCTATTTCAACTGTAAATTTTCCTGAGATCATGATTACTACCCCTGCTTTTTTTACATAATAAATTCTACTTTAGCCCTTTATTTTATCTTTGTGTGTGTGCCTCATTTTTATTGTGTTTCCTAAAAATGACATATTTTTAAATTCAGAATTTTAATCCATTCTGTTTTCCATTTCCATTTTATGGATAAATTCATCCTATTCTCATTCTAAGTTATAATTATTTGTGTATTTCCCACCATCCTATTTTCCCTCTCTATCCTTCTTGCCCTATTTACCCCCTCTTCACTCACTTCTACCTCCTACCTTGCCCTCCTATTCCTTAACTTACCCACCCCTCTAATAGTTCCTCCCTCATCCTTCCCCTCACCCTACCTTTCTAAGAGTTTTTCCCTTATCCCTTCCCCCTCCTAATTCTTAATCTACTTCTAAAAGTCCTGCCTTTATTCTATCCCCTTGCCCTCTTATTTCTTTCCAAATTTAGAAGACTTTTATAGCCTTTTAGATGTACATGTAGTTCCCTCTTTAACCCATTTCCAATGACAATAAGGTTCCAACACGACCAGCCCTCCCCCTCCACTTGCTTCTTCTGTATGTATCAATTTGTCCTTTCATGCTTCATTTGTATGAAATAACTCCTTTTTATCTTTCCCTATACAGTTTTATTTTTTTTAAATCATCCCTCAGTACACAGCTCAGCCCAAGCCCTTCTTTCAAACTACCCAAATAATGATGACTGTCATAAGAGTACTGATAACATTTTCACATATAAGAAGTAAACAGTTTGACCTTATTGAGTCCCTTACAATTGGTCTTTAATGCTAACCTTATATTTCTCCTGGATCTTTTGTGACAAATTTTTCATTAAGTTCTGCTCTTTTTGTCACAAATACCTGAAAGTCTTTCAATTCTTTAAATGTCCATTTTTTTTTCATTCAGGATCATACTTAACTTTGCTGGGTAAGTTGCCCTTAATCATAACCCCAGCTCTTTTGCTCTGTGAAATATAGTGTTCTAAGACCAATGGTAGTTCAGCATAGCACCTGCGAGGTCTGTGTAATCCTTATTGTAGCTCTGTGATATTTAAATTGAGCTTTTTTCTTGTTGCTTGCAATATTTTCCCCTGAATCTTGGAGCTTTATAACTTGTCTATGATATTCCTATAAGTTTTCCTTCTAAGATTTCTTTCAGGTGGTGATCAGTGGATTTTTTTCTATTTCTGCTTTATATTCTTGTTCTAGAACTTCAAGGCAATTTTCCTTAATTGCTTCTTGCAATATTATATCAAGATTTATTTTTCTATTGAAATTTGCAGGTAGTGTGACTATTCTTATACTGTCTTTTCTTAATTACTTGATCTCCAGATGAGTTTTTTTTGCAAATGAGATATTTCATATTCTCTTATACTTTTTCATTTTGTTCTATTATTTCTTGGTGTCTTATAATGTCATTGCTCAACTTAAGTTTTTGATCCTTGTAAAGCCATACACAAGCAACTTTCCAGAGGACTGCTGCTGTGAGCAGCTTTCAACGTTCTGATTACATAGTATAGCAAACTCTCTATTTTATTCAATAACAAATCAGAGCAAAACATTCACAGAATATCAAGGTACAGCATTCACAATGTTACAACTTATCACAGAAAATCAAAATACAGCATTCACTATATCACAACTCAACAATTTATCACTAAAATGGCCACATAGTTTTCACCAAAGTGGTCACATAATTTTATACAAAGTACATTCATTTAGTCAATCACAAAATCCTTAATTCAATCACAAAGTACAAAAGTCAAAGTTCTCCACCCCTAGGTCAGAGTAAAACATAATCTTCTCAGTCAGTACACAGTATCCAAGTCAAGTCTTCTTTCAGCTTGACTTGAGGCTGGCTCTCAGCTTCCATGGTCCCAGCTCCAAATGTCACCTGGGTTCAAAGACAGGCAGCTCCCAGTTCCTTGTCTAGTTCTTTGTCCAGTTTCCATTCTATATTGAAGTTCACAGTGTCCAGGCCACTTCAAGTCCTTCACATTTCCTGTTTCTGGGAAGACAAAACTTGACAGAGTCACAATAATATTCATACATATTGCTGGCACCATCATCAATTCACTATCTGCCTGTGAAATCAACTCAAACTCACCAAGGTCTGAGAACTCAACACAAATCATCAACATAGAAA
This sequence comes from Petaurus breviceps papuanus, assembly GCF_028583685.1. Lineage (NCBI taxonomy): Eukaryota > Metazoa > Chordata > Mammalia > Diprotodontia > Petauridae > Petaurus > Petaurus breviceps. Next base: position 42,211,326 of record NW_027185798.1, read on the forward strand.
TCAACACAGACAACCAAACAAGGTCCCAGAGGTCAGCACAAATCATCAGTAAAGTTCCAGGACTTCTGTAAACATACAACAAGAAAATCCTCTTTCAGCATTTCCACTAAGGTCCCAGGGCTTCTGCACAAAGTATCACAAACAAACATCAACACAGACAGAGCAGACAAATGGAGTGCCAGGATACCACAAGTTTTCTCCTTCTTGACTCTGCCACCACAAGAGTCCTCTTCTCAGTTCTGCTGTCTCTAGCCTAGAAATTCTCCTTATATATGGTCATTAGTTCGTCCCCTTCCTGTTGGAGGATTTCATGAGTTCTAGGGTTCACAAGTTGTGGGGTTCACACATTCTGTTTCTTAACAGACTTGATACAAGGCTCAAAAGAAACTTGAACTGAAACAAGGTGTTAATTCACTAGCTGACACAAGTGAACTACTTCTGTGCTTGCCATTACAATCTTCTATTCTCAGTTGGTTGACTTTCTTTTCATAATTTTCTTGATTTTCTCGGATTGCTTTTATTTTTTTATAATTTTTCCTTGATCTTTCTTATTTGATTTTTATCCTTTTTAAGTTCTTCCAAGAACTCTTTTCAGACTTGTGACTACTTGATATTTTTTGTTGAAAAAGGAATGGCTTTTTTAGCTCCACTATCTTCCTCTGAATATGAACCCAGATCTTCTCTATCCCGGTAGTAGCTATCTACGCTTGCATTCCTTCTCCCTTGCTTACTCATTTTTATTTTTACCAGCTTATTATTATAATCAGCTTCTAGTCCCAGAGTGTGGGGAATGATGTCCCAGGCCTCATGTCCTTCTAACTGTCTTTTTCTGAGCTCTGCCCAGGGGCCCAACTATGGTACTTTTCTCCAGCCCTAAGCCACAGCAAGGGCCCTGAGCCATACTGTTAAATGCTCATGTTCCCTGTCATCTCTCTGGTGGCTGCAAACTTTAATTGTCCTCTCTGCCCTGGAACTGAAACCAGGGACTCTGCTCACGTCCAGCAGGTCCTGCCCCTCTGCTACCACACTCACCAGGCGTGGGCTAGCCCCTTCTCCCCCCCCAGCTGCAGCCCAGGGCCTCCTTTGGTCAGCACAGTTGTGCTTAGCATCCCTGGACAGTGGAAGGTCCTTCACTCTTCTGCTACTCTGACTTCTGACACACATGGCTCACTGTCCATGAGGTGAAAGTTTCTGAGGCTGAGGCTCCCTCCCAATCCAATTCCCCCTCCCCCCATGTTTGTTGTTCATTGATTCTGCAGAGGCAAGTCTTTCCTGGGGTCTTCTCAAGTTGTCTTAGGAGGACAATTGCTTTACTCCAACTTGTATTTATTTCTGCTGCACTACGTTCACTTTGAGGTGATGTTCTGTCTTTTTCTGTGGTGGAAATCTGGAGAGCCTAAAGTTTTCTGACCTACTCCACCATCTTCCCAGAATCTTCTTTCCTCTAGTTTCAACACAGCTCCCTTCTGTCCCCTTGCTTCAGGACTGAGAATGATTCCCAATATTATGGTTTAATATTGTTCTAGATAAAGATACAGGCAATAGGGATTCAAGTTCAAAATGCTACTTACTAGCTACATGACTTTGGGAAAGCCAGTTTCCTTCTTTGCTCCTGAATTTCCTCATCTGTGAAATGAAGGAACTGGACCAGATGATGTCTCAGGGTCTTTGTAGCTCTCTATGAATCAGTTTCACTTCAGCAGCAATTCTAGCTGGACACAGATGAAGGAAAGTATTTGCAGTAGATTACATATATGCTTTTCAAAGGGTGATTTTCTAGTTGTTGGCAGATAATCTGAATATTTTGCCTTTTAAAGTATGGGGGTAGTGAGAGAAATAAGGGTAGGATAGACAAAGTAGCCTCTTTTTGTAGGGGGGAAGGCAGGGCAATTGTGGTTAAGTGACTTTCCCAAGGTCACACAGCTAGTAAGTGTTAAGAATCTGAGGCCAAATTTGAACTCAGATCCTCTTGACTCCAGGGCCGGTGCTCTATTCACTGTGCCACCCAGCTGCCCCTAAAGTAGCCTCTTGAAGACTCTAACTGGTAGCCATATACCATGGGCATCTATTGGCCTGTTGTATAGAAGTAGTCTTACTTTATATCTGAATATCTAGTGACCCTGATTCACAACATTAAATGCTACCAGTAGCTCCTTTCCCATGGGAAAAAAAATGAGGTAGCAGCTCAAGATTCAGACAGTTTACTCAGGAGAGCTAAGGTTTATAAGAGACAGAATAAATAATTCATTTTTCTTTTAAAAAAATGTCTTTTTTATTCAGTTCTTTTGCATTTATATGACAGTCCTTTCCAGATTTACCACACTCCCCTACCACTGGCCCCATCAAATCCTCCTTGGTAGAAAAGAAAAACAATTAAGCAAAATCAATTGACACAGCAATCACATCTGACTGTGTATGCAGCATTCCCGCCTGGGGCCCCCCACCTCTCTACCAGGAGGAAAGTGTTCCTTTGGTGATTACTTGGTGCAGGTGTTGTTGTGTCAGACTTGATGCCTTCCATTCCCTTGGTCCTCTGCCTCTAAGAAGAATAGTTTTATGTACCGTTCCTTGGGTAAAAGCCCAAGCTATAGAAAAAAATGTTTCTTCAACTGTTCTCCTGGAATAAGATTGATCTTTAAAATTACTCAGAGCTGGGCTTCCTTTAAGTATGTTTCCATTACATTATTGAAAACATTGTGTATATTGTTCTCCTGGCTGGGCTTCCTTTGCTTGTCTCAACAGAGGGAAGAATTTAAAGGAAAGAGGTCGAAATGTGATCTCTAGAGCAGATGGGCGAAATACCCAAGCCAAGAGCTGACAAGGCAGGGGAGACAGAGGAATCTTCAATCCCCCCAAACCACAGGCACTAAAAATAAAGAATCATTCCCTCCCAAGCACTCTCCTGCTCCCTTTCCCATCCACACTGAATGTACAAATTAATCCTTATTGACTCCTGCCCCTTTGCAGAGTTGGTCTGGAAAGGCTGCCCTCAAATGTTACCATCAGTGCCACAACCACATTCCTCGCTGTGAACATACCCCCTAGAGCAGCCAGGCTCTGGGAGCTTTCCTTAGCCACAAGTCCTGGGTGGGAACATCCAGTGATCTCAACTGGATTTTGAATGGACGTCATGCCCCACATTCTCTCCCTGCCCTGTTAGAAGCATACGACAACTTTTCCCCAATAACCAAGAGCAGGGAGGACTCAGTGACAAATGGCAATTCACCCCACTGCATGCCACCAAAAACAATGAGCTCTGAGTATAACTCAGCCCTAGAGGAACAAGCAGGCAGCAGTGTTCTGCCTGCCAGCAGATGCCAACGGAGATCATTTATGTTCAGAATGAATCACTGGGACAGCAGCCACAGTCCAACAAGGTGGCTTCTCTGCTGAAGCTTGCTTCCATGAGCTGGGCCCATCAGTGTCAAGTGGTAGAGCCTGTAATCCACCCCCCTCTCCTTTCCAAAGGGAGTTTGGGGAATATCAAATGGTAATAAACCAAGCTCTGAGACCAGGAAGTTTTCCTCCACAAAACACTGACCTCACTCTGCAGTGACCAAATACAAAACAGTTTTCACTCTTCTCAAATCACAGAGTTCTTATGTGTTACTTGTAAGACAAAGAAAGTAGCTCAGTGGATAGAGAGACAGGTCTGAAGTCAGGGAGACCTGAGTTCAAATCTGGCCTCAGACATTAGCTGTGTGACCCTGGGTGAGTCACTTCACCCTGTTTGCCTCACTTTCCTCATCTGTAAAATGAGCTGGAGAAGGAAATGGTGAACCACTCCATATTTTTGTCAAAAAACAAACAGACCCAAATGGGGACAGGAATAATTAAACATAACTGAAGTGACTGAAAAACAAGATAAAGAGAGAACAATACCCTATGAAATGCAAAGAACTGTGTAGGCCCCCACACCACATGGAGCATAGGATTGTCTGTGTGTGGTTCAAAGGGAGACAGAGTAGATATCTCTGGTCTCTTATCCCCCCATCCTCCAAAGGAGACTTTAATTCCTGACAGGAAGTGAAGCTGGAAGTGGGGGCCAGAGGCCACCGTTCTGATCTTCTCAGACAGAGGAAGTACAGGGCCAGAAGGAGATCTGCCGGCTCCCTCAAATATTATTAGTCTAGGAATTTTCAGGTTTGATCTAATTTCAGATCACTATTCATTATTTGGATAAGCAGGACCTCAAGCTTTATATCCAAAGCTTGACTCCTTTTCCCACCAAATACCAATTCCACAATGAATACTCATAGCAAATCATGAAAGAAACCCATTTATCCAAACCACAGCAAAATAGAAATCAGAGAAGGTATGCATGAGAGAATATATACCAGACAGCACAGAGTGAAGGAGCTGCTCCCATTGGGAGAAAGGCCACTCAGTTCAACGGAGTTAAAGAGTTTCATATCTCAACCAAGGGGAAATTCCCCAGACCCTCTAGTGTAGCAAAATGCAGACAGGGACATGGTGGAGACTGCCAGCTCCTCTCATGTCTTCCGAGTCTTCTCCTTCAGGAACCTGAAGTGGGGTTGGCCTCGTTCATCTTCCTTCTTCAAGTTGGAAGCAAAAACATCTGAAGTGGCTGCAGAACCCAAAGCAAACAAAATTGAAGATAAATCACAGAAAACTAAAGAGTGCTCTCTCTCTCTCTCTCTCTCTCTCTCTCT
>NW_027185798.1:42216398-42223898 GCF_028583685.1 Petaurus breviceps papuanus
GTCTCTGTCTCTCTCTCTGTCTCTCTCTCTCTCTGTCTCTCTCTCTGTCTCTCTGTCTCTCTCTGTCTCTCTCTCTCTCTCCTCTGTCTCTCTCTCCTCTTTCTTTCCTTCCTCTTTTTCTCCTCTTACTCTCACCAACTCTGCCCCACCCCTTACATAGGCATGGGACATGGCTCTCCACCAATAAGGAGAGTCTCATGCCAATGGGCTTTGGGACACAAAAGTTACAAAACACACCTCCCTCCTGCTTTCTAACACACATATCTATTTTTGAGGAAAACTTCTGATCTCTGTACCCTCAGAGTTGAGACCAGGCAGTGGTAGGTCATAGATGAAACCACTATCCTTCCAGTCACCCAGGTTAGCAATGTTGGAATCATCCTTGGCTCTTCCTGCTCCCTTTTCTCCCACATCCAATCAGTTGTCAAGCCTCCATAACACATCTTGTATCTTGTATCTTGTATCTAACCCCCTGTCCCCTCCCTTGTCGTCTCTTCCTCACACAGTCGCCTCCCTAGTTCAGGCCTTCATCCCTTCTTCTCCTGAGTGGACTTCAGTCTCTCTGCCCTCCAATCCCTTGTTCATAGAACTGCCTTATAGTCTCCCTAAAGCCCACGTCCAATTCTCTCACTCTCATGATCAAAACTCTCCAGTGTCTCCCTATTGCCTCTAAATAAAATAAACATTTCTCAGCTTGACATTCAAATCCCCTCATAATCTGGCTGCGGCCCACTTGTTCAGGTTTACTGTATTTATTCCCCTTCATGCATTCCACATTCTGATCACATAGGCCTCCTTGCTAGTGGTCAAACTCAGTATCTCACATGCCACCCCCATGCTATGTCTGGAATGAACTTCCTCTTTTCTTCTTCCACCTTAGAATTCTTGGCCTCCTTCCAGGCTCAGCTTACACACCTCTTTCTATAGAAAGTCTTCTTGATTCCCCATTCCCCCCCACACACACAGTTGTTGGTACTCTTGACCTTAAATGATCATGTATGTGATTATCTGTTTACATGCAGAATACATGCTCTTTGAGGACAGGGACTAGACTGTATTTTGTCTTTACACCTAGCACAGAGTCTTACTGTAGGTGTTTAATAAATGCTTGTTGGATTGGAATAGATTCCAGTGCCATCAATAGCCCCTTGCTGCTCAGCAATGATGGAGTGAACCCTTTGAATCAGGCCTCAGAGAGCCTAGTTTTCTTGTACTCTTTCTGCTATATATTTACTACCTGACCTCATACAAGTTAGTCAATCACTCTGTTTCCTCATCTGTAAAATGAGGGGATTGGTCTAGATTCATTCCAAGGTCCTTTCTAGCTCAATCTGTAGTCCTTTGATCTCAAGAGTTACTTTCTAACTCCTTTGAATAGGGAGGAGTTGGCAATCAGGACTCTTCCTCAACTCTTCCCTCTAATTGGTCCTTTGTGGTTGGCACGGGGCCCAGACAAGTCTGGGAGGCCAGAGGCCTCACCCAAATCACAGACAGACTTTTATTCTCCCAGAGTTCAGCTTCCCTACTGGGCAACCTCTGAAACAGTGCACACTTTGTCATCTCTATGCAAATCAGAAACTGACTCAAAAACCAGCCCAAAAGTGACTCAAATCCCAGATCATAACCTTTACAAAAATAATTGTTTAAAAGGCAACCTTGCTTATTTATTCTATTTTAAGTGTAGCTAAGGGATAACAGGCCATCTTCTGCCTTGAAATTTAATGACAGTCCCTACAGAGAACCGAAAATGGGGAGGGGGGGAAGAAAGATGGTTCTGATTATTTTCTCTCTAGAATCATTAAGAATCCCTCTTTACAGATTGGCACAGCCTTTCCATGGCCTAACACCCTTTTTCTGCCAGTCCCTCCCTTTGCGCAAAGCAAGAAAAATTCATTTTTAAATAAGCCACAGAATATTAGTCATTCAACCGCATTTCACTTAGAGGTTTTTAATATCAGGAGTTACAGTAAATCACCTCTGAGCTGTAATCACATGAATCAGGGATCTATCTAACAAGGCCCACAGAGCAAGGTTCTGCTAATGATGAGGCCAAGGCAGTTGGAGGGAGCTTGTTTATTCCCAGAGTCTGAGGGAGAGCAAACTCATTATCCAACCCTTGGATTAAATTATGTGCAAAGCAAATCTCTCCCTTTGCAACTGCCAGCCTCAGCCACCGCAGAAACCCAAACAAATCAGGCCTAAGCCCACAGTCCTAGCCACCTGCCTGAGTCCAGGCTGGTGAATAATGAATGTAAAAATGCTTAGGTAAAGAAGTTCACACACCAAACTCCCTAGGCTCGGAAGGTGTGGGGAAGATTCCACCAGATGCCCAGTGGGAAGGACCAGAGGGTGGTAGCCTCACATCTCCTAGATCTCCTTCTGATCTCCTTGCTAGGCCAGAGGGGTTATTTCTAATTCATGACAGAATCTTAGACTCTTAGAATAGGCAGCTTGATTGGGTGACAAGCACACTCAATTAGAATTCAAAGACTACTGGGTTCAAATTTTGGCTCTGACATCACAGCCGTGTGGCATGTTTATGAATAGAAAACTCATTCAGCCTTTTTGAGGCTCAGTCTTCTGGGCTGTCTATAATACAGAGAAGTTAAATCTCACAGCTAGTATGTGTAAGAGGCGAGGCTTCCTGACTCCAAGGCCAAATCTCTCTCCATTACTTCAAGGTTGCCTTTCCCAGGTTGCCAACATCCCTTCTAAAACATGGCAGTAAGAACGTGATGTCATACTCTACATGTGAACCGACTGGGGCAAAACCCCAGAATCCTAGGAAGCTGGAGTTAGAGAGCCCCTTAACTACCATCCAATCTAATCCTTTCATCTTACAGATGAAAAAACTGACACTGAAGATGCTCATTAGCAGCATTTGCTAACAAGCATTTATTGAGCACTGTCCTAGACCCTATTGGAAAATACAAAAGAAATAAAAGACATGATCCTTGACTTGAAGGATTTTTTCAATCTAACTAGGAAAACAAAAAATGCATAATTTAAGTAAGCTAATATCTATCTCAAAGCAACATAATGAGATGTTTCTTTCTCCACTGTCTCTGACTCTCCCTGATTGTGATTTCACCACCGCGATTCAGCTGCCTTCTCATCCTGAAATATCCCCCTGTGATTCTGGCCTCCTCCCACTGGTGAGCTCCTTCTCACGCCTCCATTTTGGGGAAAGGCCCAGGATAACCTATTCTTCATCCTCCTCCTTCCTGAGCTATTGCCAGACTTTGCCCCCACGTTGTCCATTGCCTTCTAACTCTGCTATTTTCAATTCCCTTTCATGTGTTAAATGTAAGTTCCTTGAAGGCCGGGAATGTCTTCATTTTTATTTGTCTTCCTGCACTTAGCCTATTACCTGGCATATAGTACGCACTTAATAAATGCTTGTTTGGGGCCTGGTTTCGTGTGGCTTTGTGACTATGTTGTTCCCCAAGGCAATCCCTTCCAGTTTACAAATAGGTTTGGCAACTTCAGGTTCAAAGTATTCTGTGAGTCTAAATCCACTTGAAATCACAACTCAGTCTTCTACGGATCTTTACTAGTCAATCTAAGAATGCTGTTAATTCAAACCAGAGGCAGTTACGTGTTCTCCTAAATGTCTTTATCATCAATGGTAAAAGCAGCATGAACACATGAATAACACATGTAGAGAATACATGTGGCAAAAGGGGCCAGAAGGGTCCACACGCTCCACATAAGCATGGAAGGGACCACACATAAGTTAGAAAGCATTTATTAAACACATGCCATGTGGAATATATGTCCTAGGTAGAAGTGTAAATAACCCCATGGACACCAGAAAAATGCTGATGACCTCTGGTGATATCCATACAGCCCTCCCATTTGGCCTGCTTCCCTCTGGTCTCATCTATCACAGAGTCTCTGCTGGATAAGATAAGTTCCTTAACCTTTTAATGACATGAGGCTACTCACTAAGGTGATTAGTTGCATAAAAGGTGCTTACCTAAATTAGTAGAGGAAGTTTCCTTATTAGGAGTTCCCTTTATTAATGAAATCACAGATCTGGTCTCCCTCTAAAAGCTAGACCTAGTAATTATCCATGTAGAAGCTACTCTTCCAACAAATTGCTGATGGTTCTGGGGTTCAGTGTCCCCAAGCTGCTCAATTCCAAACCTCCTCTTTTATGCAAATTAATGTAGGGGTATCAGAACCAAGATGGTGGAGTAAACCTAACAATTTTGCTGAATTTTCCTAAAACACCTGCTCTACAATTTTTAAAAAAAATTAACCAAATTCAATTCTGAATAAAGGAACTGAGGAAAGCCCAAAAAAAAAAAGTCACAGTGGGTCATTCTTCCAGCCAGGGCCACTTAGGAAGACAGAAAGAGTGTTCTATGGATGCTAGGGTAGAGGTTGGCTAGGAACAACAGCAGAAATGGCTCCAGCTGTGGGATTTGGGCTATAACAACAGCAAGGGCAGTAAGGTGATTGAACACCTGTTCAGAAAGAGAGCCTAGTAGACCCTTGTACTAGCACTGGCAGCAGCTCTGCAGCCAATTATCCCATTCAGGTCACAGTTCCAAAGCATAGAGGAGTAGTCACAGCTGGAGGGGGGGCACTTACCTATGTGAGAATCAGAGCACATACCAGGAAGGCAGTAAACAGACCCCTCCCCAGATCATACCATGTTGGAAGCACAGAAAACTTACAGGCCCCTGGACCAAGTTGCAAAAGCAGCATATATAAAAGAATTTCAGGCCAGATATCCCCACCACCTGATATAAGCAGAGATTTTTAAAAGAGTAAAAAAATTACTGTAAAAATCAAATAACAGCAATAGAAAAAGAATTGGGGAAAGAAATGAAAGTGAAACAAGAAAATTATGCAAAAAAAAGAGTTAATTTGATAAAAGAGGAACAAAAAAGGTACTGATGAAAATAACTCCTTAAAAATCAAAATTGGTCAAATGTTAAAAGAGGTATAAAACCTCATTGAAGAAAATAACTCCTTGAAATTTAGAAATGGGCAAGTGGAAGATAATGACTCTATGAGACATCAAGAAATAATCAAATGAAGCCAAAAGACTGAAAAATAGAAGAAAATGTGAAATATCTCAGGAAAAAAAACTGACCTGAAAAATAGATTGAAGAGAGATAATTTAAGAATCACTGGACAACTTGAAAGCCATGATCAAAAAATAAAGAGCATAGACATAATACTTCAAGAAATAATAAAGGAAAATTGCCCAGATATCTTAGAACCAGAAGGCAAAGTAGAAATTGAAAGAATTGACCAATCACCTCCTGAAAGAAATCACAAATGAATGTTGGGAGAATGAAGGAAGGTACTAAAGCAAAACAAACTCAGGAGACACCATAGGGGGAAAAAATAACAGAAGTTCTGAAGTCACAGGACATGGGTTCAAGTCTCACCCCTGTGTGACCATGGAAAAGTCACTTATTCCCTTTTCCTCATCTGTAAAATGAGAGAGATGAACTTTCTCATTAGTTGACCTCTGAAGTCACTGCCAGCTCTAAATCAACGATCCTATTAGTCTACTGCCTTGTCACATCCCTACACTTTCACATGCATATCCCATAACCATGCTGTTTCAGACTCTGGGCTCACCTTTGTATTCTTTTTTTGGATGGGGGAAGGCAGGCTATTGGGGTTACGTGACTTGCCCAAGGTCACACGGCTAGTAAGTGTTAACTGTCTGAGGCCACATTTGAACTCAGGTCCTCCTTACTCCAGGGCCAGTGCTCTATTTACTGTGCCACCTAGCCACCTCTCACCTTTGCATTCTTATGTATAAGTTCTGTGAGGACACAGAGAAAAGGACTGATGACATTTGGGGTAAGACCAATCAACCAATCAAGGAAGACTCCTTGGAGGAGGTGAGTCAAACCTTAAAAGACTTAGGGAACATCTTAGAACCTTGCCAGTATTCTGACATTCAGACATAGCATTATCTGCCCTTCTGCTTCCCATGTTAGGTATGTAGCACCTGCAAAGGGACGGAAGTGGATTGTAGACAGAGGGGCTGACCTCAGATTCAAGACAGTGCTGCACATAGAGTTTGGAAGGTGGGAGAGAGGCAGACAGAGATAGAGAGAAAGACAGAAACAGAAGGAGGGAGGTGAGGGGATAGAGACAGGGAAAGAGAGAGAAGGGAGATAGAGACAGAGAGACAAAGAGAAGCAAACAGGAAGACTGGAAGCCAGAATTATTTCTCCTAACCCAGGTGAGCAAAACCTTTAAGGATTTCCTCCTCCTCCCTCATGTTTCTCAGCATGAGCCAGAAACAGTTCAAGCTGTAAGAAGCATTCATATGCATTTAACTACCCACGGCATTGCTAGCCATTAAACTGACCCTATGCCCCCAAAAGGAAAAGATCCTAGAAAAATCACATGATCATGCTGACAGTTTTTCTCTACACCTAATTGAAAGAAAGTGCTTGGGAAAGTCTAGGCTCTCTATGATTTTCAGAGAGTAAGTGCCCTTCTGCACCCCAACTCCACCTCTTTCTGAATGACTGTGATCATCCCATTAGCCTAAAAGGCATAAGTGGTATCAATTTCCTCAATCCAAATAGCTCTGAGCCTTTAACTCCTGGAAAACTCCACTTATTCCCCAATTCTACTTTATTTCACTAAGTTCTAGAAACATGACCTTGGCACAATGGGGGAGTCATAGGTCTCTGGAAAATACACACACACACACACACACACACACACACACACACACACACACCCCAGTTAGTTGCAGAAAATAAAGAGCAGTTGATGCAGTGTTTAACTATGAAAATGCAGCCATGTCTGATTATCCCTTTATAGAGTGTGAACAAGTTTACCTTTAATTGAATTGAAAGGGGTAATGCTATTGGCTGGCAATTGAGCATACCACTAACGGCTCCTTAAAAAGCTAAAGCTCACCCACTCTGTATATGTCCAGGCAAGAGCCAAGAGTCAAGAAAAAACCCAGTCTCTCTCTCTCTCTGTTTCTCTCTGTCTCTGTCTCTCTCTGTATTTCTCTGTCTCTATTTCTCTCTGTCTCTCTATTTCTCTCTGCTTCTCTGTTTCTTTCTGTCTATCTGTCCCTTTCTGTCTCCTTTATCTTTATCTCTTCCTCTCTCATCTCTTTCTCTGTCTGTGTCTGTCAGTCTGTCTCTCTCTCTTTGTCTCTGTCTCTCTCTCCATCCCTCTCTCTCTCTCTGTCTCTCTCCCTCTCTTCCTCTCTCCTCTATTTTTCTCTGCGTCTCTGTGTCTCTATCTCTATCTCTCTCTGTCTCTTTTTCCCTTCCTCCTTCCCTTCTTGCCTCCTTCTTTTCTTCCTGCCTTGTAGCAGAGCTGACCAGTAGGAAAAATTCAATCTAGCAGTTCACAGTGCAGTTGAAGAAACACAGAGAGGAAGTTACTTGAGGCCAGAAGCAGGTGAAGGAATATGATCCCTGACATTGGAGAAATCATCTGATTCAAGGGAGGATTCACTTTCATAACTGAGAGTAAGAGTTGAGCTGCAGA
>NW_027185798.1:42228898-42240929 GCF_028583685.1 Petaurus breviceps papuanus
TTTACTAGCTGTGAGACCCTGGGCAAGTCACTTAATCCTCTTTGCCTCAGTTTCCTCAACTGGAAAATGAGCTGGAGAAGGCAATGGCAAATCATTCTGGTATCTCTTCCAAGAAAACCCCAGTGGGGTCATGAAGAGTCTGACATGATTGAAACAGCACAACAACAAAGATACTATAGCAGACTGAATATTGGATTTGTAATCTAAAGACAGAAATAAATCCCAGCTCTGCTGCTTAAGAACTGTGTGACCTCAGACAAGTTGCTTGAAGTTTCTGAGTCCTCAGCTTTCTCGTCTACAGGTAGGGCAAGGGGATTTGTTCACCCTCCCCAGATTAGTTGATGTCACATAAAATATGGGGCAAATTACACAGGTAATGGAAAATTGATTTGTTCATGAAGTGCAAAGACATGTTGATTCACTGATATCCCTTTAGGAAGTGTGAAAAGATTCTTAGATAGAACTGGAAGGGGAATTTGGCAATGGATGGGCAAAGACTAGCCAGCCTCCTGGAGGCCTTTAAAAAACTAAACCTGTCAACCCTAGAAAGAGTTAAGAGGTGGAGAGTTTAAGATAGTTTGAAGCAGGGAATAGCTTTGTGGACTGTGATCCCTGTGTTTCTCTGAGAAGGCAGGGGGAGGAAGGGCCATGGTATCTTGTGAAAGAGCTAATTACCCAGTAGAAGACACTAAACTCTTCATGCCCTTTGGCCTAGTGATACCACTACTAGGCCTATACCCCCAAAGCCATCAAATAGAGAGGAAAGGAATATATATGTACAAGAATATTGTAGCAATTCTTTTGGGGATAGCAAAGAACTGGAAATTAAGGAAGTTCCCATGAGCTGGGAAATGACTGAATAAGGGAGATATATGAATGTAATGGAATATTACTGGGCCAAGAGAAATGATGAAAGGAATGACTTTAGAGAAACCTGAGAAGGGATGTGAGTGAAGTGAGCAAAACCCAGAAAATAATTTACAAAATAACAACATTTTACGAAAACAATAACTTTGAAAGACAAAAATTCTGATCAACACATAGTAACCAACCATAATTCTAGAAGATCAATGACAGAAAAAGGATAAGCTTAAGGTGAAGAATGAGACACTCATTTTTAGATAGTCAATGTAGACATTTGTTTTGCTTAACTATGAATATTTCTTAAAAGACTTTGTTTTTTTTTCATTTGGGTACTCAGAAGTAGAGATGGGGTGGAATTAGTTAACGATAGGGTTGCCAAGAAATAAAAGATAAAGAAGGTGAAAAGTCACCAAAGTGTTTTATCATTGCACCAAAGAGAAGAGAAAGGACAAAAAGAAACACAAACAAGCAGAACAGCATTGAACGTTGCATATCAAATTTACTAAATACTTAAAACAGGGACTGCACATAAATATAACAGAAACTCACTATTTCAATTACAATCCTCTTTTTCTGTTCTATTTTGCATATGAAAATGAGTTTTATTTAGTTTTTGTTAAGTCCAAAATGAATGAATAAATAACTACCTGTGAACAAGATGGGCATATACTTGTCAGGTTTACTCAAGAGGAAAATTTGGCCTAGAAACTGGAGTCTACCAGCTGGTACTTGGAAATAGGAATGGGGTCAGTATCAGGAGCTGCCCTGGGTCCCTGAGAAATCACCCCTGCTTTAATTTCCTAGATACATTCCATCTGGACTTGGAGAATCTTGAATAAAAAGATTTCTGGCCAACAGACTGCCTGAACAGGAGGCTGACCACTCAGCTTTCACATACCTACTCCAGCAAAACTCTGAAAATCACACCAGACCAAATAATGATAAAAAAAAAAAAATTCAAAGAAAAACTACAGTGACTTCTTTTACCCCAGAACCACATAAGATGTCAACATAAAGCTCGAGTATGATAAGAAAAAGGGCCACCAGCAAAGCCAGCACTAGCAAAAGAGGAGCTTCCTAGCACAACCAACAAAGGCCTATAATGAGAGAGAGAAAGAATGAAGGGCTTTCCTGAGAAATCCTCAGGGTGATCAAAAGCATCAGTGTGGGGACCTTTCAAGTACTGAGTGGTGGCAAAGTTCATACAAGTACAACCCAAGTCCAGGGGAATGGAAACCCAGAACACTGTGCCAAATGCCAGAGAGGATCCTGAAAATCCGTCAATTTGAACTTCAGTGACCTACGGGAGTCTAACCTTAAGATGTGGAGATCAAAGCAAGAACCCAGAGTGAGACCAAACAACTACCCCACCCAAAAGCATAGAGAAGGGCAGAATCTGGCCCTGGCACAAAGCCTGGATTCTGAAACCAAAGCTGGAGAGATGAGTAAATCAAAGAAAATACCAATCACCATCAAAAAATTATTGCAAATCTATAGGAATCCAAAAGAGAAAGAGTAAGTCCATAACTGCAAGCAGAGATTCAAAGCAAAAAAATTTAATTTGCCACAGTCTATGTACACCTAGAAGAAATTAAGCAAGAGATTTTTAAAAGGAGAGAAAAGCTATAAAGAAAATTAGAATATTTTAGCAAAGAAAATGGTAATCCTACCCAAGAAATGGATTCCCTAAAAACTTTAATAGACCGAACAAAAATCAGTGACAGCAAGAAATGTTAGAATAAATTCAAAACTTGCAAAAATAGACAAAAATACATATCTGATACTTTTTTAAATGGGTAAGGAGGTCAAGGAGAGATAATCTAAGAATCATTGAACTTCCTGAAATCAATATGTTAAAAAAGGAAAAGGAAAAAACTTGGACACTATATTTCAAGAAATCACAAATGGAAATAACCTAAATCTATTAGAACAAGAGGGAAAAGTAATATTGAATACTTCAATCACCTCTTGAAAGGAACCTCAAAAGGAAAAATTTCAAGAATATCATAGCCAAAATCCAGAGCTCCTACATCATAGAAAAAGTACTACGAGAGGCCAAAAATAAGTTCAAGTAACAAGAAACTACTGGTAGAATCAAACAAAATCTGGAAATTTATACCATAAATGAAAGATGATCTTGGAATGCAATATTCCAAAAGGCAAAAGATACAGGCTTACAACCAAGATAACTTACCCAATAAAGATAAATATAATCCTGGCGGAGGGGGATCCTGGAGGGGGGGGGGATGACCTTTCTGATTAAAAGATCAGAACTGAGTAGGAACTTTGAACTATAAACACAAGAGTCAAGAGAAACTTAGGAAGAGTTTAGCAATTGGAAGGAGTTTTATGATGATATAGTGCTAACATCTAGTAGAGGGAAAAAGAAACAAATATCCCCTCAGAAAAATAATGTCATCAAAAGATAGAGAGAGTTCAATAAGAAAAACTTGGGGATGAATTTGATTCTGTTCTGAGGGTTTGAAGTGTGAGAGGAAGGAAGGGAAGATAAAAGGAGGAATGGTTGTTGTCCTTTGTTCTTGAAGAGGACCAAAATGGCATCACTATGTTAGAGTCAAGTTACAGTGTGTCCAACTGTGGATGATCAGACCAGTATGAGCTAGGAATGTTCTACCACAAATCAGACAAAAATAGTCCATTTGAACATTTGGGATGGATCCTCTAAATCTGCACATCTCATGTTTCTTTTGATCTACTTCAATTCTGTTTTGTTCATAGAGCACAGCACCTTCTCTAATGTAGGCACACCATGCTGAGAGGTCCTGTGCCAATGTCTCCCATGTCACATGATCAGTTCCAAAGTTCTTAAGAGAGACCTTGAGAGTGTCCTTGTATTGCTTTTTCTGACCACCATGTGAACACTTGCCCTGTGTGAGTTCTCTATAAAAGTCTTTTTGGCAAGTGTACATTTGGCATTCGAACAAGGTAGCCAGCCCATCAGAGTTGCACTCTCTGCAGTAGAGTTTGAATGCTTGGTGGTTTAGTTTGAGTAAGGACCTCAGTGTCTGGTACCTTATCCTGCCAGGTGATCTTCAGAATCTTCCTAGGACAATTCAAATGGGAGTAGTTCAGGTTCCCAGCATGGCGCTGGTAGACTGTCCAAGTTTCACAGGTATACAACAATGAGGTCAGCATAACAGCTCTGCAGACCTTCAATTTGGTTGTCAGTCTAATGCCTTTTCCCTCCCACACTTTCCTTCAGAGCCTCCCAAGCTCTGAGCTAGCTCTGGCAATGTGTGCATCAACCACATTATCAATGTGTACATCCCTGGAAAGTACACTACCAAGGTAAGTGAACTTATCTACAGCATTCAAAACTTCCATATTTGATGTGACTGCTAGCTCACATATGGATGGCATGGTGGTGGCCGATGGGGCACCTGTGCTCTTTTTTTTTAAGCAATCAGGGTTAAGTAACTTGCTCAAGGTTACATGGCCAGTTATTTCTGGGTGTGGTGCTAAGTATCTGAGCCCGGATTTGATCCCCAGGTCATCTTGACACTGGAGCCAGTGCTCTTACTCACTGAATCACCTGGCCACCCCTGCACCTGTGCTTTCTTGGTGTTAATTGTTAGGCCAAAATTAGCACAAGCAGCAGAGAATTGATCCATACTCCATTGCATCTCAGCCTCAGAGGCTACATTGGAATGCACAATCATCTGCAAACAGAAAATCATGCACCAACACTCTCTCCACTTTGCTCTTGAATACATTAGTGTAGAAAGGAAAAATAAGGGATGGAACTTGCTATTTCTCATAATTGGAATTCATAAAGAGTATATAAAGATGGAGGAAGGGGTGAAGAGAGGGAATGGGCATCAAATGAATTTCTGCATTGTGTGAAACAGACAAAAGAGGACTGAACACATATACACACAAACATTTGCTGTAGAAATAATATCAAATGTGACAGGGAAACGTGTTGGGAACCTAGGAAGGGAAGAGATAAGAAAGAGTATAATACCAGGGAGGTAACAGTCATCGGCAAAATGAACTTCTTAATCCCATGGGGGACTTAAAAGAAAAATTAGAATCTAAGGGCGTTACCTTAGATTACCTCTTAGAAAATTGGGGAATGACTAAACAAATTGTGGAATGAGAATGTAACAGAATATAATTGCACTGTAAGAAATGACAAAAGATGATTTCAGAGAGTCCTGGTTAGTATGAACTGACTCAGAATGAAGTAAACCCAACCAGGAGAACAATTCATACGAGGACATTGTATTTATATAAGCAATATTGTTGAGAAAAACAATTTTAGAAGACTTAAGAACTAATCAGTGTAATAACTTACCATGTATCCAGAGAACCTGCAATGAAACATGTTGCCTACTTCTTGTCACGTCATATACACAGGGTCCAGAGACACACATTTTTGGACGTAAACTCTGTATCGATTTGTTTTGCTTGACTGCTTACTTATTGCAAGTGGATTTTTTTTCTTTCTCAGTTTTTAATTTGAGGAATGGGGAAATGGGGGGAATCATGATAGTGATTTTAAAAAGGCTACTATGACATATTTATGCAACACCATGTTATGAGAATTAAGTTAACTTGGTTTAAGCCTAAGGATCAGTATAATTGCCCCTAAGGTACGCTTGGTTCTGTCATCTTAAGCTTTAAGATTATTTTACCTGAAAAATTCTGAGTTCTGTCACAGTTATTCCATGCCCCCAGTTAGGAAGATTCCTAGGAAAACCACTAGGTAGAGTCTGGTCTCTCTAATCCATCTTACCTTTATGTCTACCTCTAGCTGACCCAATTGACCTGTGTGGTTGAGGCCAAATTTAGTTTACTAGAAACAGTAGGATAACAAAACAACATATTATATAATAGTGTTTGCAGATCAGGACAGGCATCCAGGAAAGTGGGGGAAGGGGAAAGCTGACCTTTTCTTGGGACTCCCCTCTGTCTGATCCCTCATCTCTGAGATGCTTTTAAAGTCAATGAAATCTCCCTGAAATTGCACTCCTTGCTTACTTCAACCTCAGATGCTCAAACCCTCTTCCAATTCAGAGATGGCTTCTCCCTTTTCTTCAAATTGTTTAGGTCATGACCCAATCTCTCAAACAATAGCTTTGATGGATTCAAGGATTCATTACAGGCTTTGTTCACACTCACTTCAGATGGTTTGATTCAAACATGAAGTGTTCTCACATAGTTAAGCTACTAGAGCTAAATGGAATGGGTTTTTCCCTTACCTCTACCCTTTCTACAGAAAAGAGATTGAGGAAATTCAGAAAGAATCATAGACAAGCAGGACTGTTTTGAAAGTACATATGGGGGGGGGGGGCAGCCAGGTAGCACAGTGAGTAAGAGCACCGGCTCCAGTGTCGGGATGTCCTGGAGAATCGAATCCCAGGCTCAGACACTTAGCACCCACCCAGAAACACCTGGCCGTGTAACCTTGAGCAAGTTACTTAACCCCAATTGCTTAGGGGTGGCCAGGTGGCTCAGTGAGTAAGAGCACCGGCCCCAGTGTCAGGGTGACCTGGGGATCGAATCCGGGCTCAGACACTTAGCACCCACCCAGAAACACCTGGCTGTGTAACCTTGAGCAAGTTACTTAACCCCGATTGCTTTTAATAAAAAATAAAACAACAACAAAAAAAAGAAAGTACATATGGAATATTATACATACATACATATTAAGCAAGCAGTACAAATTGAAGATTTATGGTTTCGAATAGAATTCTCTTGTGTTCTGCTGTGTGCATTGAAATGCTCTCTGTTTTTGGTGTTTACATTCAGAATTTTACAAAGGAATAAATTACTTTTTTTCTTCTTTAAAAGAACTCTATCAAACAGTGTCAATGAGGTTTGAAAGAGGGGAAAGAAAAGAAAGCAACTGGGATCTAAAGGAATGCCTTAGATTGCCTCTTAGACAATTGAAAAATGGCTGAACAAATTGTGGTACATGGATGTAATAGAATGTTATTGCACCATAAGAAATGATGAAGGAAACAATTTCCAAGAATCCTGGGTAGTATGAACTGAAGTAGAGGGAAGTGAGAACTAGAAGAACAGTTTGCATGATTAAAACAACATTATAAAGAAACAACTTTAAAGAATTTAGAACTCAATGAAATGATAAGCCATGATTCCAGAAAACCAAAAATAAGGTACACTTTCCACTTCTTTGCCAAAGAGGTGATGGACTTAAAATACAGAATTACATATATATTTGTGGGATAGAGAAAGGGGGCTGAGGATCAATACTCAAACACCCCAACTGTCCGTGTCTCCTGTTCCAAAGTTTTCAGAAAGATGGAGGACAATCCTGGCAGTGAGCAGAGAAGGTTATGGCACCACTAGGATGCCCACTGAACTTGCCACCCCAGGGATAGATCCAGATAAGTATAATTTCAGAAACCCTTCCATGTTCAAAGAATAGAAGGATCACTTGAAGAAGAAACATTGTAAATACTGAGTAAAGAAAAGAGCCTCATACCAATGGGTTTTAGGACTCAGGTATATAAAGTTTTGCATTTAGGTAAAAAAAAAATCAATGGTGAGAGGACAAGAAGTACAGAGATATGTTTTTAGGCTTCTACTATGTGGATTGTTTCACTTGACTATACTTTTTTTTTGCAGGGGGAAGGCAGGGCAGTTGGGGTTAAGTGACTTGCCCAAGGTCACATGGCTAGTAAGTATCAAGTGTCTGAGGCCAGATTTGAACTCAGGTCCTCCTAACTCCAGGGCTGGTGCTCTATTCACTGCACCACCCCCGACTATACTTATTTTTCTCAGGTTTTCCTTTCTCTAGGTTTTTAATTGGAAGAGGTTCTAAAGGGAGTTAACAAAATTGATGGAGGGGAAAAAGAGAGCCATTGAAACATTTAAAATGAACAGGAGGAAACTCATAAGGAAGAACAGACACAGGACATTTTTGAAAGTAATATGTTTGGGGGAAGCCAGGTAGCACAGTGAGTAAGAGCACCGGCCCCAGAGTCGGGATGACCTGGGATGGAATCCGGGCTCAGACACTTAGCACCCACCCAGAAACACCAGGCCGTGTAACCTTGAGCAAGTTACTTAACCCCAATTGCTTTAAAAAAAAAATAAAAAGGAAATATGTTTGGGGTGGCTAGGTGCCTCGGTAAATAGAGCACCAGCCCTGGAGTCAGGAGGACCTGAGTTCAAATCCAGCCTCAGATACTTAACACAAAAAAACTAGCTGTGTGACTTTGGGCAAGTGACTTAACCCCAATTGCCCAACTCCCCCCTCCAAAAGAGCAAAAGAAGAAGAAAAAAAGAATAAAAAGAAAGTAATATGATGAATTAATCTTATAATTTTAAAAAATGACACAATTGGAGACCCATGGTTTTATAAAGAATACTTTTTGTATTCTGCTGCATATATGGAAATGCTTTCTATCTATCTATCTATCTCTATCTCTTTCTGTGTGTGTTTTTAAATTCATAATTTTTTTTATTTTACAAATTAATGACTCAAATACAGACTGAAGTAGGTGTGGATTGACAGAAGGTCATATGAAAAAGGCCCAGGCAATTTCCATATGAGTCTACGGTGTGAGAAGGTAGCCAAAAAAGTAAAAGCAAACTTAAATCTTATTAATAGGAATATAATATCCTGCTGTATTTTATCCTGGTTGAAACACAATTGGAATATTGTGTTTAGTTCTGCAAGCTACACTTTAGGAGGGACATTGACAAACCAGGGCATTAGTTCTGGACATTGATCCAGAAGAGGACAACCAGCATGATGTGATAAATATCCCCATGCTTTCCCAGATCCCCTGTTCTGCTGGGAATATTGGTCTAGTTATTGGAATCTTTCTGCTGCTGCTGATGATGCTTCTGCTGCTGTCAGTTGCATGAGCCACATGCAGCTTGGATTTTAAGCTTACTAAACCCAACTAGGTCTTTGTTGGAGTCAATCCAGAAGACCTTTGCCTTTGGCCCTATGTTTTTCTCCTTTCCTCATTTTCTGAATCATCCTTTATCACTGCTTGCTCAACTTGAGACACCAAGCCCTCTGATGGGGTCCATGGTCCTATTTAGCCCCCTGGCTTTAGAGATCTGCATAACTCAGTGCCTCGTTATCTTTTTCCCTTCCTTTGTGGCTGCCATAACTGACTACCTAGTCTGATATCCAGACCTTATTTGCCTTCTTATCTCTGCCAGCCATATGCTGCAGCCCACAAGTCTGTGTTTCCCAGGGTTTATTTAGAAACAAAAAGAGTGTACAAATTGAGAACAATACACCCAATAAGGCAATTCAAAGTACATATAAAATAAAATTATTTAATCCCGTAATAGATGGTACCTAAACTTTCTAACCTGATTTTAAAAGAAAATTCTCCATGCCCAACCTGACCCATGGCCCTCTCCAGGTCTGGAGAGACTCCCAAAGATAAGTATCTTCCACATTAGAATACCCCCTGCTGATTTATGATTGGCCCACCTGGACACTCCATTCAAACTGATTGGTCTCTTCAAAGGTTCAAGGTTCCCTCTCAGTCAATCAATAAGCTTTGTGATTGCATGGCAGGCTTTCAGCTATTCTGCCCACATTCCTACCTAATCACCTACTAATTTTTCCTCCTCTGGAACAAGGGGAAACAAGGAAATTCAAAACTGGCATTTAAAAAAATACCTTACATTACCTACAAAATAGAATACAATGCCCTTCCAAATGTCTACAGGTGGGCCCTTCCAAATGTCTACAGGTGGACCCTTCCATCACAGATGGTAAGGGGATTCAAGTCCTTTTTAGGAGGTTAGCAGAGGAACTCTCATATTTACTTGATAAGTTTGCTAAGTGGTGGCCTTTGCCACTTTTAACTGCATCTCCCTTCAGATGAGGAGTTCTTAATCTCTCTAGTCTCAGCTCCCTTTGGCAGTCTGGTGAAGCCTATGGACCCCTTCTCAGGATCATGTTTTTAAATAATTGGAAGAAATGTTCAATTTCAGTTCTAGGTTAGTAATAACAAATATGTAATTTTGTTTTCCATCCATATTCATGGACCTCTCTCCCCCCCAAATCTGCCCATGGGTCTCAGATTAAGAACCCTTGATATAAAGGATATCCACATCCCTCTTGGTACCTCCCAGGGGAAGGACTTCAGTGACAGAGGCTGCAAAAAAAATTGGTTGCCTCAGACTCAGGAGGATGGACTTCCACCAATCCTACCCATTGTGCTAGCCTATAACAGGAGACTTCATTTAATTGCTTTTCTCCTTTACCCTTCTGACTTTATTCTACCACAATTTGTACTTAGGATGTGTTTCCTTTCTGGGGAGAGTTTAAATCCCAGGTTGGCACTACCAGTCTAAAGGAGAGCAGGAGGATTATAACCCTGTTGGGAAGTGGGATCATTCAGAGAAGAAAATTATGTTGATTGTTTATGAACTAATATGAGTCCCTGCCTGTGTTTTCTGCACCTTTTTAAGAACTCCTGTGAATGCTTTACATCTTCTGTTCTATTCAAGGGTGAGAAATAAAGGCTGTCCTCTACCCAAATCCATTTGCTAACTGGATTGCTTCTATGGTACCTGGGGAGTCCTTTCTCCCACTTCTGTGGAAACCTATACATGAACTATATCCTGAGATTTCCCAGAAGAAACTCTGGGTAGAGGCATAACTCTCATGATCAGACCTCATATATAAGTCCAGGGCTAAGGGACCTATGCTACAAGCTACACATTGGGATTGATTAAAGGCACCAGGATGTTTAACCTTGAGAAGAAAGGATTTGAATGCAATATACTTTATCAGGTGGCTAGGTGGCGCAGTGAATAGAGCATCGGCCCAGGAGTCAGGAGGACCTGAGTTCAAATCCAGCCTCAGACACTTAACATTATTAGCCATGTGACCTTGATCAAGTCAATTAACCCCAATTGCCCTGCCTTCCCCCTCCAAAAAGCAAAAACAAAAATGAAAAAAAAAACCAATATAGTTTATCTAATGACATGATAGTTTGTCATGTAGAAGTTATTGTTCAGTCAGTTCTGACTTCTCATGACCCCACCTGGAGTTTTATTAGCAAAGATACTGTAGTAGTTGACCATTTCCTTTGTCAGCTCACTTTACAGATGAGGAAACACGCAGAGTTAAGTGACTTAGCCAGGTCCCACAGCTAGTAAGCATCAGAGGCCAAATTTGAACTCAGGTCTTCCTGACTCCAGGCCTAGTGCTCTAGCCACTGTGCCACCTAGCTGCCCATTATTATTATTATTATTATTATTAATTTTTATTTTTATTACCATTACTATTACCATTTCACACAGGGTTACTATTACTAATGCAAGCACTGGGATATATAGTTCATGGACGACCTTGATGCTTTCTTCCTTGGGTTGGGTTGTTAAAAAGCTATTTTTGCTTCCTCACTTGCCCATTATAAACACACAGAACATACCTTATGACTGATCATTGGTGGGGAATTTATGGGCTTTCAAATGAAGACTGAAGCTCAGTCTAAATGAGATTAGCCCTTTCCCGTGCAAAATGAGTGATACAATTAACATTTCCCATGTGCCTCCCCTTACCTCCTTCATTATCCACAAGTGTTTCTAGTTTACATTTTTAATTGGCCCAGTCAAAGCCACTTTTAAATGCCTAAGCAATAAACCAGCAGAAATTCTCCCTGCCCCCAACCTGGGCAAAAAGAGAGCATTGAGAGAGAGAGGAGAGAGAGGAGATCGTGTTCAATGTGATGCCAGGAATATTGGAGTCCAGATCTCTGCTCGTATGCTCTGGAATGGCCAAGTTTTTCAACCTCTCAGAGTCACCTCTTCTTTATCTGTAAAATGGAGAAAATGCTGGCACCATCTGCATCATGGGTATTTTTTAAAGAATAGTAAGCTTCCTGAAGCTATATAAATGGGTGTGGGGGCGGGGAGGACCTGTGAGCTCAGGGGAAGGAAACTTGACAGACAGCAAGGAATGGAGGCAGTACCTATATAGATGACGTCAGTGGTCATAGTATTAGAGATATAGAGCTGAAAGAAATGGTAAATGATACCTAATCCAATGCTTTCACATCTTAAAAAGAAGAAAACCACGACCCAGTGTCAAACAGAGGCATCAGGAGCAGGATTTGAACCCAAGTTCCTCCGATTTCAGAGCCAGTACTCTTTCCACTATACCTGACACATACCGTGTTTCCCCAATAAT
>NW_027185798.1:42241029-42263519 GCF_028583685.1 Petaurus breviceps papuanus
CCCCCCTCCCCCCGCCGTGAAACGCACGCCGTGCCCCGAGCTGCATCCAATCAGAGCTGCAGCAGTGAGTGCATCATCCTGTTCTTTATTGAATTCATTATTGAATAAAGGTACATTTTTTTGTTCACATTTACCTGTTTATTAAAATTGCTGTCAATGTTCATTAAAATAAGCCCTCCCCTGAAAATAAGCCCTCTGGTGTTTTTCTGTCCAAAAAATAAGACAGTGTCTTATTATCAGGGAAACACTGGTAGTAAGCAACTCATGGATGCTTCCTGACTGACCTACAGATAGACTGACCATGTTACTTCCTCTTTTGAGGTATTTGCACACATTGTTTTCCTTGATCCTCTCAGCAATTTTGTGAGTTGGAGCGGAGGTTGTTATCCCTGTTTTATAAATAAAGAAACTGGGCAGCTAGGTGACACAGTGAATAGAGCACTGGCCCTGGAATCGGGAGGACCTGAGTTCAGATCTGGCCTCAGATACTTAACACAAAAAACTAGCTGTGCGACCTTGGGCAAGTCACTTAACCCCAATTGCCCTACCTTCCACCTCCAAAGAAAGAAGGAAGGAAAGAAAGAAAGAAACTGAAGCACAGAGCATTTCAAGAACTTGCTTGTCCGAGGTTATACAACTGATTAGCAACAAAGCCAGAACACAAGTACCCTAAGTTCCCAAGACTTCAGGCCTCCTGATGCATAATCCAATACTCTTTCCAATATATTATGCAGACACCCTTCTGAAAAGGAAGTCAGAATAGGGGAACAGTTGACACATCTGACAACCATCTTGTTTTTTGTTTTGGGTTGTTTTTTTTTTTTTTGCAAAAGTCCCTATAGAGTCAAATTCAGCTGTTAAAAGGAAAAACATATTCAATCGAAAAGGAAATAAATAATGCTAAAATCAAACAGATATTGCCCAAAGGCTGCTGCATTGAAGATCCCATCAATGTCACCAGCAGAAAAATGAAAGAGGTCAATAGTGATGTCTATTTGGGGGTATGTCTGAATCATGGAAATAGCTTTGAGGGAAAAGTGTATTGGGGGGAAAAGGGAGCAGACCAGGCAAGCTCAGGCAAGATGAAAACATTACCTCAGGATGAGCAGTCACTGATTTAAAGAAAGAGAAAATCATTTACCACCATCAAGCTTGCTTCCATGATGCCTAGATGGGGAATGTATTATGCCTGCTTATACGACTGTGCCAGAGAAATAAATAAAACAATGAACTGGCAAGATTGATGTAATACAGGGGATTTGGAATAGAGGAAGGGGAAGTAGAAAGAACAAATTCCATTGCTATTTCTTTCTAATGTCATAAATGTTAGCTCTTGGTTTCTGGCCACAGCCATGGAAAGGCATTGATGTAATTTCTCATCCTGAGGGATGGCAGACTTAGAGAGGGGGGATCATGTGGTTCGATGAAGGGGGGGTGTCCTGAAACTTTCTGGAGTCTTCTGAAGAAAATAATGGGGTTTCTGAACTCTCACTTCCTGTGCAGAGGAAGAGGGGATTTCCTGGACAATGCTGAGTACTTGGCAAATTCAGGACTCAGCCTTCTAGGGAGAAGGGAAGGAGGAGAGGAAGAGGAGACAATAAGTATCTTATACAGCACTTCCTAAGTGCAAGGCACTGTACCAAATACTTTACAAATAGCATCTCATTTGATAAGATAAAATAAGGTAAGATACTGAAAGGGAGGATGAGATGGGATGAAAGAGTTCTTTGGCAGCACCAGCCTTGTGGGAAGAAGATATTTGAGTTCAAGGTCACACAACTGGAGGAGCAGCAAAAGACTCAGCCATGAAAAAACTATCTCTACTTACTGCCTCTACTTCTTCCTCTCCCTCACTCCTTGCAATCTTGTTTCTGACCTCATCACTCAAATGAGACATGTCTCTCCAGAGTTACCAATGACTACTTAATTACCAAACCTAACAATGGCCTCTTTCAATCCTCATGTATCTTGATATCTCAAAGCATTTAATACTGTTGATCATCCTTTCTTCCTGTCTCCTCTCTAGGTTTTCATGACCCATTCTCCCTGTCTCTGTGTCTCTGTCTGTCTGCCTCTGTCTCTGTCTTTCTCTGTCTCTCTCTCTGTCTCTCCTCCTCCTCTTCCTCTCTCCTTTCTCCTCTTTCTGTCTCTGCCTCTCTCTTCTCTCCTCTCTGCCTTTCTCCCCCCTCTCTTTCCACCCCTCTGTCTGTCTCTCCCCCTCCTCTTTCTCTGACTCCCTCACCCCCCCCTCTCTCTCTCTCTCTGTCTCTCTCTCTGTCTCTCTCCCCCCCCTCTCTCTCTTTCTTTCTCTTCTTCCTACCTGACTAATCATTTAATCGTTCTTCAGTCTCCTTTGATGGCTCTTCATCCATCTCCTTTTCCCTAATTGTCAGTGTTTCTCAGGGTTCTGTCCTATGCCTTCTCTTCTCTTACTACATTCTTTCTCTCAGTGACTCATTAGCTCCCATGGGATTAATGATTATCTTAAGGCAGATTAAGAATCCAACCTTAATTTTTCTCTTGAATTCCAGTCCAGTATCATTGACTCCCTATGATGAGATTTTGAGCTCATCATACCCAAAATCCTCCTCTCTTCCTAATTTTCCTATTCCTATCAAGGACACCATCTTCTCACCCAGGTTCATAGCCTAGTCATCCTCAGCTCCTCCCTTTCCCTTTCTTCATGTACCCAATCTGTTCCAAAATTCCCACAACATCCCTTGTACTCCAACCTCCTCCCCACTCACATGACCACCACCCTAATTCAAGCTACTACTACCTCTTCCGTGGACAATTAGAACACACTCTTTATTGGTCATCCTGTCTGCACTCAGCTGCTTAAAATCGAAGTCTTACTCCTCTACTTAATGAACTCCATGGCCCCCTATTATCTCTAAGATTAAAATCATGCTCTTATGTTTAGCATTTAAAACCCTTCACAACATGGCTCAAACCTACATCTGTAGGCTTATTACACATTACCACCCTTAACATACTCTCCAGTCTAGACTAACTAGCTTTCATATTGTTTCTCACATACCCTCCACCTCTCATCTTTGTATCTTTGCACCAGCCATCCTTCATGCCTATGATGCCCTCCCTCCTCAAAATGCCAATCAAGTGTCATCTCCTACATGAGACCTCTCCTGCTCCCCTCATCTGATATTATTTCCCCCGGCAAAAAATATCTTGCCTTCATTTTGTAACTGGGTACATGGAGAAAAGGGAAGTGAGAAGCTGAAGATGATTCTGAGGTTATGAACCTGGATGACTAGGTATTTTGTATATATTTACATGTGTCCAAATATAAGACCCTTAAGTGGAGAGACCATTTCCTTTTTTTTCCTTGGTACCCCAACACCAAACACAGTGGCTGGCATATGGTAGACTATGGTAGGGTTTACTAAACTATGACTGCCAGAATCAATCTCACGGTGTCTTGTTTGTTGTTTCTAAGACCCTTTTTATGATGTGTATTACATGTAGGAGAGGATATTTGCAAAGGGCTTATGATGTGGTTGAGATAGTTATAAAGTGCTTAGCTCAGTGTATGGCACATGATAGGTATTTAATAAATATGTGTTCCCTAACACATTGTTGGTGGAGTTGTGACCTGATCCAAAAGTCTTAGTGCAATATTAGGCTAAGTTTTAAGCTAAGATTGTACATATATGAGTACACACATTTATACATAATTGGATTAATAATGAAAACTTTCCTTTTCCCCAACATTAGGATCTTTGTTTAATGGAAATAGGTTTCCCCCATCTTATGCAGAATTTGAGATAGTATTCATATATAGAATCCAAAAGGGAAAAGCCATAAATATATCCATCTGTAGGTTTTTGATACTCACTTGAGAGAACAATCCAAGGCCATCGTCCTGGTAATAGTCAGGAAATTTGAAAATAGAACTCCCTAGGAAGATTCGTGCCTATATTAATTGGTTGCTATTCTGTATACCTATTTAGTTTTAATTGCTTATCTCTTCATTCCTTTCACACTTAAAACCAGCAGAGAAGGTCTTCTCTCCTCTCCCCCATTATAAATTCATAGATAAGTATCCACCTGGGCTCAAACAGCCCCATAACACTGTAGATGAGATCCTTCACAATCCCCCTACTTAGCATACTTAAAGTAGATGGAGGGAAGGGCATTCCAGTTCTATGCTCCACACCAATTATAGTATCCAAAATTTCCCAAAGGGTAGATCTGGAAGAAGCAATTACAGAAAACACTTTGCTGCCAATCACTCACCACCCTGGAATCCCCCAAAAAGGAGGGAGGATCCCCTAAAACAAATTAAAGACAGTATATTTCCTGTACAAAAAGGCAGCTAGGTGGCACAATGGATAGATCATTGGGCTTAGAGTCAGGAAGACCTGAGTTCAAATTCAGTCTTGTTACTTACTAGCTGTGTGACCTTGGGTAAGTAATCTCTGTCTGCCTCCGTTTCCCCAGCTATAAGATGGGGATAATAAAAGTACCTACCTCTCAGGGTTGTGTGGATCAAATGAGGTAACATTTGTGAAGCACTTAGCACAGTGTTTTACATGTAGTAGGCACTATATAAATGCTTATTCACCTTTTCCTTCCCCCTAAAAAATGGGACATTTCCTGTACAAAAGGGGTGAGTTAGGAGTTCCTCTTTGGAGCTTCCATGCCACCTCCCCTATCTAGACACAAATTTGGAGCCCAAGTGCCCCATGTAAGCTCTAGCCCTCCTGCAGCCTCAGTCAGCTGTACAGAATATCCTTTATATTATGTGGACACATAATTTGAGGGCACCAGTTTTCTCCTTTTTCTCTTCCTTGCATAATCACTCATTGCTACATATTTCCTCATTTGGAGAGCCCTTTGCCACCATGCGTAGGAAATGAAATGAATTCACAAAGAATTCCAAGAATTCACACAGAGAGGCTTTACTCAAACTGCTGCAATGAGTCACCCTAATTCCTAGGTGGTTAATAAGTACCAGCTGATTGATTGATACAGGGGAGCAAAACACCTGGAGTTTACCCTCTGCTTTTACTGACAGTTATTTGGACTTGAATGGGTGTTGCCTCAGACAAAATGATACCTGGGAAGGACCTTAACTTAAAAAGGCTATGGTCTTCCACTGCACCTGGGGCCATCTCCAGTTATTCTGATCTATATCTTGCTACCAGATTCAGATGACCCTGGAGGAGAAAGTGACTCTGGTGACTTTTCACAACTCTCCCTCATTTAAATCCAATTCACTAGCCAGTCATGGCATCAAACTCTTGATGTCATGGAGCTCAAGAACACAGGCCAAATAACAACAATTTGGACAATGTAATCATATAAGAAAGGGATTGCTTCTCTAGAAACCCCAAATTCATTTTCTTTCTGAGGGAAGTTGAAGCCTTTAAGGCAATATTATAAGGTTAAAGGACTCTGTGTGCCCTTGAAGAAGGAAGTCAAAGAAATGTTAAGGAAGTTTCTTCTCTAACAACTCCAAATTTGATTCCCTCTGGAAAGCTCAAAGTACAGCATGGTTCTCTAAGTCTAGGACCCTGAGATTTGCTATAAAGGGAAGAAAGTTGTAGTGAATGGGCTACTGTTAAGTTCTTTATGTGTTTTTAATATGAATTTCTGTGGGGTGAAATAAAGACTCCTATTATTACCTTAGGTGTCTGCACAAGACCTGGGGAAGTTTTTACCCACATCTATGGAGAACTAGATATGACTTATATATTCTGAGATTTCCCAAAAGAAACTCTGCATGGGGACAAAATGAGTCAATATGTGATGATTTGGGAGAGGGGAATGGAACGGGGTGTGCTGCCCCAAGACTGAAATCAGTCTATGCAAACCCAGAACCTGGAATATTGGTTCAATGATTGGACTAGTTTTTTTTTTTCCACTTAACTTATTATCCTCACATTTTAAGTCCTAAACTGTCTCCCTCCCTCCCCACCCTACACTAGAGAAGGCCACCAATTGACATAGATGTGTGTGTGTGTGTGTGTGTGTGTGTGTGTGAAACCATACCATGCATACTTCTATTTATCAGTTCTTTCTCTGGAGGTGGATAGCACCTTCCTTCATACGTCATGTATTGTTGATTTGAATATTTATAATTCTCAGAATAGCTTAGTCACTCACAGTGGTCCTGGTCTATATCTTGCCTCTGGACCCAGATGGGTCTTCCCATCTTCCAACAATATTATGTTACTATATACAAGTTCTTTTGGTTCTGTTCATTTTACTCTTCATTATTTCAAGTAAGTATTTCCATGTTTTTCTAAAATCAACCAGTTCATGATTTCTTACGGTATAGTAGTATTCCATCACAAGTACCACAACTTGTTCCGCCATTCCCCAACTGATGGGCATCTCTTCAATTTCCAGTTCTTGGCCACCACAAAGTGATTGGACTAGTTTTTAAAAGTTTTATTGATGTGTTTTGTTTTTACCTTTCATTTACAAATTGCTCCTACTTCATAAGAGGTCTCTTGTAACAAAATAAAATAGTAAAGTAAAACTAATAGTACAACAATCTCATCTGAGAGGGGTGGCCAAGTAGCACAGTAAGAGCACCGGCTCCAGTGTCGGGATGACCTGGGGATCAAATCCGGGCTCAGATACTTAGCACCACACCCAGAAATAACTGGCCATGTAACTTTGAGCAAGTTACTTAACCCCAATTGCTTTACAAAATAAAAAATAAAAATAAAAAAATAATCTCATCTGAGAGTGCATACAGCATTCCATATCTCTAGCACCACCACCCCCAACCTCTTAATTTTTTTTAATTAACAGAATCTATTTTCTCTCTCCCCAAACTCCCATCACATTGAAGGAAAAAAATAAAAAACATATGCATAGTCAAGAAAAATGTATTGTTTGGGGTGGCTAGGGGGAACAGTGAATAGAGCACCAGCCCTGGAGTCAGGAAGACCTGAGTTCAAATCTGTTCTCAGACACTTAACACAAAAAACTAGCCATGTGACCTTGGGCAACTCACTTAAACCCAATTGCCCTGCTTTCCCCCTCCAAAAAGAAAAAAAGAAAAAGAAAAACATATTTGCTAAATGATTGTATACAAATAAATAAATAAGCAAACATATAGCTATAGATATAGCTATGTCTCATTCTGCACCCAGAATCCTTCATGCCTCTGTCATGGATAGGATGTTTCATTATCAGTCCTCTGAAATCATGAATGGTAAATATATTGCTCAGTTCTTTCAGATTTCAAAGTTGTTTTTACAATACTATTGTTATTGTGTGCATTATTCTCCTGGTTCTGCTCATTTCATTCTTTATGAGTTTTAAAGCCCTCAAAATTATTTTTGATAATATAACTATCATAGGATGAATTGTTCTAGTTCTCCTGACTTCACTCTGCCTCAGTTCATAGAAAATGTTTATGTCTTTTCAAAGTCATCTATTTCCTCATTTCTTACTGCAAAATAGTACTCTATAACAGCCATACCCCACAACTTATCCAGCTATTCCTATTTGTTGGACGTCCTCTTAGTTTCCAGGATTTTTTTCTTTTTTTTTTTTTGTCACACCAAGAGAGCTGTTATAAATATTTTTGAACATATAGGACCTTGTATTCTTTTTTTAAATCTCTGTTGGGTAGAGGGTAGGGGGTGATCTCTGTTAGTTCTAGCAGTGGTATAGCTTGGTCAAAGGGCATGCCCTAATTTAAAAAATTTTTCTGTATACTGTAATTCCAACTTGCTTTTAGAATGATTGTATCAATTTACAGGTTCACTTACAGTATATCAATGTGCCTATTTTCCCAAAGCCCCTTCAACATTTATCATTTTCCTTTTTTTGTCATCTTTGCCACTCTGATGGGTGTGAGGTGGAATCTAAGAATTGCTTGAATTTGCATTTCTCTAAATAGTAGTGATTTGGAGCATTTTTTCATATGGCTATAGATAACTTGGATTTTTTCCCTTGTGAACTGTCTGTACATATCGTTAGACCATTCAGCTATTGGAGATGTTTCTTTTTCTTATAAATTTCTTATAAATTTGAATCAGTTCCTTATGTACTTTGGAATTGGGAACTTATGAGAGAAACTTGCTGCAAAAATTTTTCCCAGTTAATTGTTTCCCCTTTAAATTTAGCATTCTTAAATTTGTGCAAAACTTTTTAATCTTAGGTAATCAAAATTATTCATCTTCTGGGATCCTTTTTCATCCTTGTTTGGTAATGACTTTTTCTCCTACACATAGAACTCATAGGTAATTTTTCCATGTTTCTCTAATTTATTTATGTTGTGACCTTTTATATCTATTTTATGTCATGTGATTACAATGAGTCTTTATCCCAGGTCTGTATAGTTATCAAATAGTAGTGAATTAGATATATTTGCCTCTGGCTTGTTGTATATCTAATCTGTTTCACCAATTGATATCTCTATTTTTTAAAGCACAATGAAATAATTTTAGTAATTACTGCTTTGTTGGAGATATGATACTGCTAGGTTCCCTTTTTCCCTATTTCTTTTTGTTTTTTTCTGTTGAGATGCTTGATCATTTTTTCCTCTATATTAATTCTTAAGGTACAGATTTAAGTTACTTCTGCCTAAAAACTTCAGTAGCTTTTTTGCCTTTAGAATAAAATATATACTACTTAGCCTGGTGTTTAAAGGCCTCCATAATCTAGCTATCAATCAACCCTTTTTCCAGCATTTCATATTACTACTCTTCAAAATTCTGTATTCCAGAAATACTAGCTTAATTGCTGTTGCCTAAACTCAGCATTCCATCTCTAGTCTTCATGCCTTTGAATTGACTGTTCCCTTATACCTGGAATATACTCCCTTCTCACCTGTCAGAATCCCTAACTTCCTCCATGGCTCAATTCATGTTCCACTTCCTATAAGGAGGCTTTTCCTGATTCTCCCAGGTATTAACATTCTCCCTCTCCTTCATTTTATCTCACATTTGCTTGTCGCCCTAACATCTTCCTCTCATTCATAGATTCCCTTTGTTTAAGGTATCTTTTTAGGTCAACATCTACTCAAAACCATAATTCACAAGCCCCCATCAATGTTTCTACTTATAATAGACCAAGCAGATAATACATTAGCCCAAATCAAAAGACATTTAATCATACAGCATAGCAAAAGAAATGACAAAAGATTCCTCCCCCCCAACCCATATACCCAGGAAGCATACTCTCTTGCAGGTTACCATACCACCAATGGCTAAGGGGACAAATACAGGAACAAGCATGATCTGAGAACTTGCATGAAGGGGTGCACACATAGGGAACACATGGTGAAAGAACACCTGAGGACAAGATAAATCACATCATCAATACTATCATGTTGCTAATATTTCCTAGTGATGCCATCAGATGAGCTACTCTCTTTAATGAGCTAAGGTCCACTGCTCTTTGTTGGCTACTACACATTCTTCCCCATGGAGAGAAGTGGTCTCTTGGTTCCTTAGTTTTATTGTGTCCAAGATCAAATACAAACTCTTTTGTTTGAAATTTAGCTGTGTAGAGTGGGAAGAAATTTGAGGTAAAGAGTCCAAATAAGAGCCCATTGTAGTAATCCAGGTGTGTGGTGTTGAGGGCTTGAAGAAGGCCATGTGAATGGAGAAGAGGAGATGGATCCTAGAGCCATTATGGCCATAGAAGTGACAATATTTGGCAGCTGATCAGATATGTGGGGTGAGTGAAAATGAAGATGACATTAAGGTTGTAGACCTGCGTGATTGGGAGGATGGTGATAACCTTGACACTAATAAGGAAGTTTGGAAGAAGGGCTGGAAATCATTTACATAAAGGTGGTAATAGAATCCACGGGAATTAATGAGATCACCAAGAGAGAAGAAGACCCATCTGGGAGTTCCTTATGCCAGTGAAATCATAGTTCCAGGTCCCATCCCTGATGCTTGGCACATAGTAAGTGCTTAAAAAAATAATTGTCGAATGAACAAATGCTGAAGGAATGTGGTTTTGGCCTCTACATATCTCTTCCCTCAGGGCTTTTGAATGACAGAACAAGTTTCCTTCTTAATCTTTTTTCTAAGGCATGGTTTATCAAATGAGATAACAATTGTAAAGCATCTAGCACAATGTCTGGCACGTAATGTTAGTTATTAATATTACCATTGTTACTATTATTATTATTGTCTAAGCTAGGATTTAGAGATGGAAGAGTCCTTACAGATCAATTAATCCAGTCTCTTCATTTTACAAATGAGAAAGCCGTAGCCACAAGAGAGGAGATGACATACCCAGAGGTACCCAGGTAGCACAGAACCTGATCCATAACAAGCTACCAATCCTGGTAGAATGTGCTCTGTTCAATTTCACCAATTTGGTGATATCTTTTGGGACCTGGCTTTGGTGGCTTTGAGCAAGAGGAAGCCAGTTTGGCGGCTTCGAGCAGGAGGAAGCATCTCCCTCAGTTCTGAGTGCCAAACATCCCACCAGAATCCTGGAGGAGATGAGTATAAGGGAGCCAGCTTCCAGAAATCAGACCTGGTTCAACCTTGCCAGAAGCACTTCCTGCCACATGGAGCATGATGGTGAAACTCCTCTTCTGGCTTCCTCTTCCTGTATATCTCCAAACTCAAGCTCATAAGGACATCACCAGAACTGGTGGGCTCTGGTGTAGAATCTAGTCTCTGCTTCCAGGACCCTGATGTCTCCATAACAATATTATTTATGCAGAAAGCCGGAATTACAGGTGTTCAATAAATGTTTATTGATTGATTGAAAAAACAACTGAGAATTAAATCCAGGTCCTCTGATTCCAAATCAGGTGCTTTTTCTAATACCCCATTCCCCATCTCCCCTGCCTACTCCCAGGCCTTGTCCCTCAAACAGCAGTCTGATATTGGTCAAACAAGTGGGGTAAGCTGTAGTCTTTGGGGAGTGGTGGGAGTGGTAAGCCTAACTGGATAAGGGAATAGCAATGGTCTCAGCTCCAGAGAACTGATGCCTGAAAGCCTGGTGTCCTAAAGATGATCTGGCCCTACTTAGCAGGAAGGCCTGACTCCAACTGCACCCAAACGCTCCAAAACCCTGAAGTGGAACCACAGGAATCTTGCCCCCACACACGCACCGTCTTTCCCTTTTTTTCCCCCTCCCTTTGATATAAAGGGTCTATGTTTGTGACTCTTCCTTCTAGTTATTAAAACTATAAATTCAGATTTCATTTCAAAAACAGTGTAGGCTCTTCTGCAGTTGGAGAGCATGAGTCAAAGAGCAGAACACAGCAGGAAGATCCAGCTTAACTTGGCCAAGGTACCAGTCACAGAAAAACCCAACTTTGCTAAGCTTCCTGGGAAAAGAGGGGCCGACAGAAGCTTTGGAAGCTGCTGAGAGGAGGGCAAAGGGGAGCAGCCATTCCAGCACTCCCCTGCCAGGGGAGACTACAGGAATTTCTCCACCCATTCAATGTGGAGGTTCCTCCCGGAAATGTGGATGGCAGCCCATCAACACCTGCCCATTCTATGTG
The DNA here is from genome assembly GCF_028583685.1 of Petaurus breviceps papuanus. Taxonomy (NCBI): domain Eukaryota; kingdom Metazoa; phylum Chordata; class Mammalia; order Diprotodontia; family Petauridae; genus Petaurus; species Petaurus breviceps. Next base: position 42,252,497 of record NW_027185798.1, read on the forward strand.
ACTCTTGGCTGTATTCTGAATCAGCTAGGCATCCTAGCAGATAGAACTCTGGACCTGGTGTCAGGACAACCTGTGTTTGATCCCTCCCTCAGACATCTCCTGTAGCTGTGTGACCCTAGACAAATCCCTTAATCCCTCTCAGTCTCAGTTTCTCCACCAACAAAATGGGGATAATAACAGCATAGTTCCTAGATTAAAAGATTCTTCTAATAATCATCTGAGATAATGTCCCAAAGTCTTAGTGAAATTTCAAGCTATTAAAGCTTAAAATTTTACTGACCTTTTTAAAAATGCCATTAAAGCTTCAAATTTGGGAACTCCCTATATGTAAAGCTCTTTGCCCCCCCCACCATTAGCTCACCCTACAAGGTACACCCAATTGTGACCCTAGATAAATTCCTTAATCCCTCTCAGTCTCAGTTTCTTCATCTGCAAAATGGGTATAATAATAACATAGCACCTACCTCATAGGGTTGCTCTCATGATAAATGAGATAATGTCCCAATGTCTTAGTGCAATTTCAAGCTATTAAAGCTTAAAACTGTACTGACCTTTTAAAAAAATGCCATTAAAACTTCAAATTTTGGGCCCCCTGTATGTAAAGCCCTTTGCACCCCCCTCAGCTCACCCCACAAGGTACACCCAATGTGCTCAAACTCTTCTAACATCCTGATGACACCATCAGAGCATTCAGCTCTCCATTATTATCCCTTGTCCTCAGCATCAGACTGGCCCACTTTCTCTTTCAATCATATATTTCTCTGATGATATCCTTTCTATTTCTTCTCTCATTTATACCAAGAATGTGTTTCATCCTTTGTATCCTTGTCCCCAGCACCTGGCACATAGCTGGTATTTAATAAAGACTTGTTAATTGATTGAATGTCAAGATTGCTATAATTTGGGCTTTGGGCCAAGATGCCTGCCTGAATGGGAGGCAGACCACCTGGTTCCCACATACCTACCCAGAACTTCACAGAAGACTGAATAATGACCAAGAAATTCAGTAAGAAACTAAAGTAAGGAGGGCAGCTAGGTGGCACCGTGAATAGAGCACCAGCACTGGAGTCAGGAGGACCTGAGTTCAAATCAGGCCTCAGACACTTAACATTTACTAGCTGTATGACTTTGGGCAAGTCACTTAACCCCAATTACCCTGTGTTCCCCCCTCCAAAAAGACAAAGAAATAAAAAGAAACTAAAGTAAGGGACTTCTTCCACCCCAGATCTGTATAAGAGGTCATCCAGAAGCTCAAGGGCGATAGAAAAGGGGAACACCAGCAAAGCCAGTGCTGGCAGAGCAGGATCAGAAATGGGGAACATGTAGCCTGCAAGGCTCTGTATCTGGAGGGCTTCCCTGAGCATCTCCCCAGGGCAGGGACCTTAGAAAGCTCCAGTACTTAGCACAATGCCTGGCACAGTGTAAATTGATTGTAGCAAGCAGTAACTAGGATAATATGGAAGAACTCATACCAGGATATCCCTGGCCCAGGGGCCCCAAGGTCCCTAACATTCTATCCTAAAATGCCAGAAATGGCACTGAAGATGCAGCAATATGAAATGCAAAACTAAAGGGAAGGGTCTAAGCCTGATATATGTAGGTCAGTATATAGAGAGACCCAGCGAAAGGCCAAACAGGACTGATCACCCCACCCACCCACCCAAGAGTACAGCAGAGGGCAAAGCCTGGCTCAGGTTCAAGGACCCAATTCAAGAAATAGAGCTGGAGGGATGACTAAATCAAAGAAAACCCTAGATAGCATCAGCAATTATCGAAAATCTATAGATCCCCCCAAATCAGAGACCATCTTCATAATAACTAAAGCAGAGATTCAAAGACAAAAAAAACATTGATTTTTCCACAAGGATTATGTAAATTCCTAGAAGAAATGAAGCAAGAGATAAAAAAAAAGTGAAATAAAAGCTCTGCAGAAAATAATTGGAAGGAGAATGTTGTTTGTCCTTAATTTTCAAAGATGGCCAATGACATCATGGAATGATGTCTTGACTCATATGTGAATTGGATTTAAGTGAGGCAGTTGCAAGAAGTCATTAGCTCCTCTTCTTTAGTCTCCTTTTCACCAGTATAATTAAAATCTAAAACATCTTTTTATTGTCCTTAGAATTCTTCACCAGCCTCAGCTCATTCTGAGGTTTATCACTCCTGAAACTATTCCTATAGGATTATGCCATGATTTTGTGTGTATCCTCTGTTACTTGCCCTTGCTTCCATCATCGGTGTATTTCTTCTTAAAATCTTCTTGTTTGTCCTTCGTTTTCAAGGAGAACCAGTGACATCATGGGGTGATTTCTTGACTCGAATGTGAATTGGATTTAAGTGAGGCAGAGTTGCGCAAAGTCGTCAGCTTCACTGTATCTTACAGTCATGGAAGTCCAGTGGCAAGATAGAAGTCAGAACAACTGGCGATGACCCAGGATGCAATGGATGACCTTGGCATCTTTGATGTCTGACCAAGCTCTAAGTATTCCACAGCACCTTCTTCATCCACTTTCATGACTGTTGGAACAAATTGCTCTCATCCACCCATTCTACCGGGAAAGTCTTCACATGCTTGGGGCAGACATACTTCTAACTCACTGATGGGTTTGAAGCCTGTCAGTTACCTTCAGCCTGGTTCAGCCCATCTGCTGAGATGGTTTACTAGGGTGTAGCCACTGCACGTTCTACAGCTTCTTGGAACCATAGGTGAAAGTTGGGTGAATCAGGTGAACACCAAAGGTGGATGAGAAGCCCTGAAAAGGGCTCAGCAAGCCCCCACACTAGAGATGCTAGATCTCCTGAACACCTCATAACCTCAGAAAGAGAATAAGTAGCTAAAAAAAGAAAGTGATAAACTTTTCCCAAGAAATAAATCCTTGAAGAGTATATAATACACCAAATAGAAATCATTAACTCCATGAAACAACAAGAAATATTAGAACAAAGTCAAAAGATTGGGGAAAGCTAAAGAAAATATAAGGTATATGGTATAAAAAATAACTAACCTAGAAAGCAAACCAAGGGGACAATTTTATAATCATTGGACTTCTTGAAAACCATGTAATAAAAAAACAAAGTCTGGATGGTATATTTCAAGAAACCATAAATGAAAATAGCCCAAATCTATTAGAACCGGAAGGCCATCTAAAGATAGAATCTCCTAAAAGTAACCCCAAAAGGAAAAGTATCAGGAACATCATGGCCAAAATCTTGAGCTCCCATGTCAAAGAAAAAGTACTACTACAAGAACCCAGAATGAAGTAGTTTAAGTGCTAAGGAACTACAGGTAAGATTCACACAAGTCCTTAGTAGTTTCTATGAAAGGAGATCTTGGAACACAATATTCCAAAAGGCAAAAGATATAGGCCTACATCAACAATAATTAACAAAGCAAAGCCCAGTATAATCCAGGATGGATGGAGAGGGCAGAAGAGGATGGACCTTTGATGGAATAAAGAAGTTTCAAGCATTTCTGATAAAAGAGAAAATAGGATCTTTGAAATAAAAACACAGGAATCAAGATAAACCTAAAAGATATAAATGTATTTGTGCAATTGGAAAGAGATTTATGATGATGTTTTGCTAACATTCTAATTGAGGGGAAAAAAAACAAGTATCCCTTCTGAAACTTGATGTCTTCAAAAAGTATTAAGGTAGTTAAATAAAAACATAGATCCTGGGGGATGTATTAGTCCTGTTCTGAGGGTCTAAAGAGAAAAGAAATGCACTAATGTGAAAAAAAGAAAGGAGGCAGAACTTGTTCTTACAATTGAGATGCATGAGAAGAGTAGATATCACTCTCATCTGAAACAAAGGAGAGAAGGAGAAGAGAGGGAGAGAGAGAGAGAGAGAGAGAGAGAGAGAGAGAGAGAGAGAGAGAGAGAGAATTTGTTGTGGAAATATATCAAACTCTAGAGAAACAATTGGGGAGGGAGAAGAGTAAAAGAAGAAAAGTCCCTAATACTGAAGGAAGTATTAAAAAGCAGGGGCAAGGGGAAGAACTAGAATTTAAGGCAGTGTCTTAGTTAGATTGCTTCTTAGGGGGCGGCTAGGTGGTGCAGTGAATAGAGCACCAGCCCCAGAGTCAGAAGGACCTGAGTTCGGATCTGACCTCAGACACTTACACAAACACACACACACACACACACACACACTACCTGTGTGACCTTGGATAAGTCACTTAACCCTAATTGCCCTCCAAAAAGAAAAAAAAAGATTGCTTCTTAGACAATCAGAGAGAAGCTGAATTAATTGTGGCAAATGACTGTAACAGGGCATTATTGCATTGTAAAAAATTACAAGAGATGGTTTTTAGAGAATCCTGACTGTACAAAATGATGCAGAGGAAAGTGAACAGAACCAGTAGAATGTATAGAAAGACAACAATATGGTAAGAAAAACAACTTTGAATAATTTAGGAACACTGATCAATGCAATGACCAACTTTGTCTCCAGAGCACTTATTATCAAGCATTTTACCCACATCCTGACAGAGAGGTGATGGACACAAAAGGCAGAAAGAGGTATACCATTTTGAAAATGGCTATGTGCATTTGTTTTGCTTAACTGTCACAAGATATTTAGGTTATTTTTCCCCTTTCTTTCTCTTGGTTTTTAACTGCAGGGGGTGTTGCAGAACATGGATTAGTAATAGCAATGTTTTTGGCAAAAAAAGAGTCATTGTAGCTTTTTGTAATACACAGAAGATCACAGAAGGAATTTCAGAAGGAAGCACAGATAAGCAAGACAGTTTTGAAAGTAATGTGTAGAATTTGTATGTTTTTTTTTAAGCAAATAGTATGAGATTGAGATGAATTCTTTTGGGGGGTTCTACTTCTGATATTTAATTTTAGAATTCAAAAAATAAGATTGATATGATTTCATTCCTCCAGTAATATGTCCACTCTTTGATAATTGGACAAGAATTTCATATTTAGAGTATCAACAATCAAGTTTAAGTTTATAGGTGGTCTAAAACTGCATAATTTTTAACTCCCTCTAAACCTTTTTGAGGAATTTTCACTATAGAAGCAGTAGGTGGAGCAAGGGGAAAAGAGTCATGCAGGACTGAGGGCCATTTGTTTCATAGTCAAAGAATTAATCCCTTAGTGGCCAGTCAGCCACTGGTTTTCAGAAAGCAGATGCAATTGTGGAATTATTCTTGAAGCTTTTCCAGCTTAGTGAAATTTTTCAGAACCTACATTCAGGTGGCAAAACCTTCAAGAATCAGGGTCATCTCAATGCCCTGGGGAGGGATCAGAGTAGAGGATGCACAGAGGTAATCTATACATAACTATAAAACATTTAATATGTAATAATACATATAAATTATGTGTAATTCATATAGGTGTGTATATATTTGGCACAGACATGTGATTTCCTTGTTTTGATCTCCCTTGAAGAAAACTCTCTCTGCTGATGCAAATGAACGACTGCTCTCCATCTTGAAGCATGGTCAAGAACACTTCAAGGCTGACTTGCCTAAGGTCAAACAGTCAGAGGGAGGACTTGAGCTCAAGTCTTCACTGATTGAGTGCTGCTACTCTAAACACAACAAATACACAGTAATTCTGGAGAAAGATGAGTAAAGAGGGGAGGGGAAATCAAGAAAGTTGGAGCATCAGCTGAGATATGAAGGGAGCTGGAGTTTCCAAGAGGCAGAAGTGAGGAGGGAGAGCATTCCAGAAATAGAACACAACCTATGCAAAGGCATAGCAATGGGAAATGAAAGGTATACAGAGAACAGCAAGTAGTCCCATGGCTAGAAAGTAGAGAGTTAGAGGGTGCATAATCAACCTAGAAAGATAACACAGAGCCAGATGGTGGAGAGTTTTCAATGCCAAACAAAGGAGTTTGTATTTTATGTAAAGGCAATAAGGAGCCACTAAGGCTTCTCGAGAAAAGTCAGATCTCTGTTTTGGAAATAATTTGGCAGCTTTGTGGAGGATGGATTGGAGAGGTAAGAGGCTGCATGCAGAGACACCAATCAGGAAGATCCTGCAATAGTCCAGGTGAAAAGTAATGCCTGGATTAGACTGTGCTATAAATAAAGAGATGGATGCAAGAGATGTAGAGATAAATTGACAAGAATTTTCAACCAATTAAATGGAGAGAGGTGGATGACAGTAAAAAGTTAAGGATTGGGGCAGTTAGGTGGTGCAGGGAATAGAGCACTGCCCCTGGAGTCAGGAGGAGCTGAGTTCAAATCCAGCTTCAGACACTTGACACTTAACTAGCTATGTGACCTTGAGCAAGTCACTTAACCTCAATTGTCTTGCCTTTCCCCCTCCAAAAAAAAGGTTAAGGATGAATATTAGGTTACACACCTCAGAGACTGGAAGAATAGTGGTTCCCAATGACCATGTTACAGCTGGGACTACATATTTACATTACATAATCTCAACTGAGCACTTTCTACTGCAAAGTGATCCTTTTAGACTTTCTTAATTGACTCACTTTCCATAGTGGCCCTTCCAAATGTTTTTATACTTCTTCAAACCTCCCGTGGCTCCTCCTCCTCATACCTTCTCAGCTGAGGACCTTGCCTCACATTTCACTTCAAAAAAATTGAGGCCATTCAGCTGAGAGCTCCCTCTTCTCCCCTGCTCACTTCACATCACTCAGAAGTCTTCTGCCTCCTTCACCCTTGTCTCCACATGAAAAAGGAACCCTTCTCCTAGCCAAGGAAAGCCCTTCCACATGCACAAGTGATCCCATTCCATCCTGTCTTCTTCAACAGAAGTTCCCACTTTCTCACTTATCTTCAATCTCTCCTTGTCTACTGGTGCTTCCATACTACTTCCTACTACAAATACGCCCATATTTCCACCATTCTCAAAAGACTGTCATTTGACTTGGCCATGCTCTCTTGTTCTATATTGCCCCTCTCTTTCATGGATAAACTCCTTGAGAAAGCTGTCCAAAATTATTGCCTCCACTTTCTTTCCTCTCACTATTTTTCTCTGCAATTTGATTTCTGATCTTGTTACCTAACTCAGACTGTTCTCTCCAAAGTTACCAGTGATCTGTCAATCATCAAATCCAATGGTCTTTTCTCAATCATCATCCTCCTTGACCTCTCTGCAGACTTTTATGCTGCCAATCACCCTCTTCTCGACATTCTCTTCTCTCTAGATTTTTGTAGCACTGCTGTCTTCTGTTTATCCTCTTACCTATCTGACCACTTGTTTCCTCTGTTGAATTTTCATCCATGTTCTGTCCTCTGTGTGTATTCCCCCAGGCTGTCCTAACCCTTTTTTCCTTCTTCCTTTATACTGTTTCATTTAATGATCTCATTAGCGCCCAAGGATTCAATTATCAACTCTGTGCACATGAGTCTCAAATTTATTTATCAAGCCCTGACTTCTCTCCTGACCTCCAGTTTCACATCTCTATTAGACATCTCAAACTGGATGTCCCATAAATAGCTTAGACTCAACATATTCAAATTGAACTCATTATGAGACGGCTAGTTAATAGTGGATAAAACACCAGGCCTAGAATCAGGAAGACCTGAGTTCCAATTCAGCCTCAGACATATCCTATCTGTGTAACTCTGGGCAAGTCACTTAACCTCTATTTGCCTCAGTTTCCTCAACTGTAAAATGGTAGGTTTAAAAAAACCCAACATCTTAGGGTTGTGGTAAGGATCAAATGGGATCATATTTATAAAGTGCTTACTTAGCACAGTGCCTGACACACAGCAGGTGATTAATAAATGCTTATTTCCTTCCTTCCATTACTTTTCTCCAAAAAAACTTCTTCCCTTCCAAACTTCTCTCTTCCTGCCAAGGGCACCACCACCCTCCTAGCTTCCCAGGTTCACAACCTTGGTCACATCCTTGACTCCTCACTCTCTCTCTTACCTTCCCCATATCTAATCTGTTACCAAGTTCTGTCCATTTGGCCTTTGTAACATCTCTCTAATATGCCCCCTTCTGCCCTCTAACACTGCCACCACCCTGATGCAGTGTCGGGATGACTGGATCAAAATCCGGGCTCAGGTACTCAGCACCACACCCAGAAATAACTGGCCGTGTAACCTTGAGCAAGTTACTTAACCCTGATTGCTTTAAAAAAAAAAAGAAAAGAGTAGGTCTGACAGTGTCATTTTCCTTTCTCTCCTTCCCCTCGGTAAACTTTTCTGTTTGACTTTTAAAGCCCTAATAACCAACCTATCCCCTTTATATCTCTCCAGTGACACCAACCTCCTTGCCATCCTTCCCAGAAGACACTTCACCTCCTGATTGACTTAGCTTCACTGCAGCTCAGAACTCCATAGTTCAAGCAATGCACCAGCCTCAGCCTCTCCTGGTAGCAGGGGTTGTAGATAAGTATGAACACATCCAGACCCTTTCCAGTTTTCTTATGTTTCACTCTGCAATCCAGTGACACAGGCTTCTTTGCTTCTCTCAACAAATACTCCATCCCTTGACAGGGCATTTTTCACTGACTGTGCCCATGCCTGGAACTCTCTCCCTCCTCACCTTCTGACTTCCCTGGCTTCCCTCAAGTCTCAGCTAAAGTCCCACCTTCAGCAAGCAGCCTTGTTTCAGTATTCCTTAATGTTAGTGCTTTCCTCTAAGGATACCTCCAACTTACTCTATATATCATGTGGACATAGCTAGGTACATGGTTTATCACACATTAGAATGTGATCTCTTTACTGACAAAAATTACTTTTGCAACACTTAGCACGCTGTATGACTAGCACAAAGTAAATACTTAACAAATCTTTGTTCATCCAATGACTGGCTACAGAGAAAGCTTTGTGTAAGGTAGCCAAACAATGGGTCCTAAGAGGTATCTGGAATATCCATAGTACACTTAGTACTACATGAAATACAGTCTGGTTCCTAGCTTACTTCTGGGGTCTCTAAGCTAAATACACAGGAGACCAAGAGAGAAATAGGGGGATGGAAGGGGAAAATCTCTTGAAAAGGAAATGGTCAGAGGACTGTCCTGGGAACCTCTCTGGAGCCAGCTTGTAGGGCAGTGCTCCAGACACAATGAGGTTAAAAAGGGAGGAGAAAGGATACAGCTCAGAGATTGGCTCACCAAAAACCCAGGCCCAATCCCCAAAAGAACACTGGCAAAGAGAACAATTCTACTCAGGCCCCCTCTCCCTGCATCCAGGATTTTTGCAGTGTTGAGTCTGCCTGCCTATCCTCCAAGATTCAGCCACTAAAGTAATTTTCCTACTCAGTAGACCCCAGTGGCTTTCAAATGCCTCCAGGATCAAATTCAAAATGTTCTCGCTCTAACCCTAACCCTGAATTTGAATAGTTTGGCATTCAAAGCCTTTCATAAGCTAGCCCCTCCTGTCTTTCCGATTTTCTTACCCCTTCCTCGCTGACACTGCGATCCAGTGATGTTGGCCTCTTGGCTGTTCCACAAACAAGACACTCCATCTCTTGGCTTTGAATATTTTCTCTGGCTGTCTCCCATGCTTGGAACACCCTCCCTCCTCCATTCCACCTACTGACCTCCCTGGCTTTCTTTCAGTCCCAACTAAAATCCCATTTTTTACTGGAAGCCTTCCTCAAAACGTTTTAATTCTGGTGCCTGCCATCTTTTCATTACCTCCTCTTTGTCCTATATGTTTTGTATATATTTGTCTCTATGTTGTCTCCCCCATTAGATTGTAAGTTTCTTGAAGGCAGGAACTGTCTTTTGCCTCTTTTTGTGTCCCAGTACTTATCACAGTGCCTGGTACATAGTTGATGCTTAATAAATGTGAATTGATTGATTCCTTGGACTAAATTGAGTGTTTTGAACATTTTGCTTTCTCAGACAGATGTTGGAAACCAGTCCCAGTGAGGTGAGGATGTTGAGGAAAAAGAGGAGAATTCAAGGGGTCACAGGGGAGAGGGGCAGAAATGGGAATCAGCCTCCTAGGGCCATCAACTATAGTGTAGGGAGTTGGGGGGGGGAAGAGTGCTCAGCTCCTAGGCTCACAATCAGAGAAGTAGCAGCCGCCTGGACAAACAATACCTGAGAGCAGCTGTCTCCATAGCAGCAACCATTGTCTCTGCTCCCTGCAGCCTGCAGGTCCCCACCCCCCACTCCCCACCCTTGGCTATCCACGATCTCCGGCTCAATGCCGTGAAGGATTGGGGGAAGGGTCTCCTCTGGCCTTGCCTTTCCCATCCCAGGCTGGGCCTTTCTCTCTGGCTCTTCCTGGCGCTGCCCAGGCAGACTCTGAGTCCCAACCTACTCTGTGGGGTTGCAGTGTCAAACTGGTGGTGCTGAGGAGGTAGGAGGATGTCATTTGGTGGCCTGGCTCAGATCCAGAGGCTGTCTCCTTGAGCAGCAGATAATTTAATTTAATGAATTTGGACAGTTCACTACATCTGCCCACACAGCTCCGCTCACCGTCCAAAATGCTTCCAAAATAGTCCTGTCGGTTGTGTTGGAGCCAAAAGGGGAAATGGAACAAGTCATAAAAGACGAGTCCCTGGAGCCGTCGGCCCTTTCGGAAAAGTCAGGGGAAGTTTTCTGAAGAGCTTGGGTGGGATTTCTTAATCTGCCTTTCCTTCCAAGGAAGAGGTCAAAGGCAAAGAGATCCCCAGCAAAACATACACATGCACACACGTACCCATACACACACACACACATATGCACACAGATACACAAACACAAAATGGAACGATAAAGTGTCAAGACAGGTTGTCATGTGGAATTCATGGAACCATTCCATTGCTTAATAGTCATGCCTCATACATTGTACTTATACACACATGTATACTGATACATTGATGATAATGATGATGATAGCTAACAGTTATTAAGTGCCTACTATGTGCCAAGCACTATACTAAATGCTTACAATTCTTATGTCATTTGTTTCTCACAACAGACCTGGAAAGTTACTATTATTGTCCCCATTTCACAGATGAGAAAAGTGAGGCAGAGGTGAAGTGCCCTGCCCAGGGTTGCACACCTAAAAACTGTCTGAGGTCAGATCTGTGCATACACACACACACACACACACACACACACACACACACACACACACACACAC
>NW_027185798.1:42263529-42269488 GCF_028583685.1 Petaurus breviceps papuanus
CACACACACACACACACACACACACACACACACACACACACACACACTCTCTTCTCACATTTACTAATTCCAGCAGGGCAAATCATTTAACCTCCATTTGCCTCAGTTTTCCTCATCTGCAAAATGGGGATGATAAAGAGATAGATAGCTAGGTAGATAGATAGATAGATAGATAGATAGATAGATAGATAGATAGATAGATCTCACAGTTTTTTCAGTCCCAAATGAAATGTAAAGTGCTTTGTAAACCTTAAAGGGCTATGTAAATGTTAGCTCTCATTGTTACCATTCCATCATCATTGACAAAACGTCATTACTGAGTACTCTCTAACATAGTGTGGAGCCTCATACAATACAAAAACATCTCCAGAGACTCAGTTCCTTCTTTCTCGGAGCCCACAGTCTTAAAGATATACAACACAGGTACATATACACACATATTTGGGCACAAACACATGAAGAATGATATATATATATATATGCATGCAAACAGACACAAAACGTGACCATCACACCAAGACAGGGAGACACACACATAGACATATGCAAACACACCCAGAGACACAGTCACAACATGCACATGTAACCACATGTAAACCACACACAGAGTGACGATCACCAGGATGGAAAGACACACACACTCTGATCCATTTACACAAACACACCCAGAATCATGTAAACGCACAGACACAATCATGAAGGCAAGGCAGTGATGCTCAGAAGAGGGAGGTTATCATTCTATACCATGAGCACAACCCCTTCTGGACACCCTTCCCCATTGTCCCCAGTGAGACCCCACCCCCAGCCCATCCCCGTGGGCGCTGCACAAACTGCGCCAGATGTTCCGTGGGCAGACACCTCTGTGGGCTGACAGGCAGTGATTATTGTTGCCAGCCCCACATTAAGAAAGAATTGAAGGGGAGAAGAGCCCCCACCCGTCTCAGACTCCCTACAATAGAACCTTTGTAAGACATTCTTCTCCCCTTCCCCTCCAACCTACGTCAGGAGCAGCTATGACTGAAGGGAGAAGAAAGGGAAAGAGACAAAAGGCAGAGATGGGCCTGTCTGATCCACCCCATCCTGGGGGGGTGGGGCACCTTGCTCCTCACTCACAGGACTCACTGCATCAGTAATAGAAGAGACTCTTCCGGCCAAAGCAACTAATATGGCTCAAGTCAAATGCCCCAATTCCAGGGAATCCTGGCCCTGGACTTAACCTGATTTCTAGGGATTTGAAAGTGAGAGCCATGAAAAGTAGGGAGAAGAGGATGGTCTCTAAATGCCCCATCAGTAGAGCAAAGAGAGGGCCCTCAGTGTGTGTGTGTCTGTGTTTGTGTCTGTGTGTCTGTGTCTGTGTGTCCGTGTCTGTGTTTGTCTGTGTGTCCGTGTCTGTGTTTGTCTGTGTGTCTGCATGTTTGGATTAGGAAGAAGATCAAAGGCAGAATAATTCCTTTGTCCTAATTTCAGATTACTTCCCCTTCCCCATGGTGGCCCCAAGCAAAACCATTATAGGCAAATTTAGTGAGGAGGGGGTGAGGGGAGAAAAAGGATTAGATCAGGGTCCAGGGGACCATTTCCCAGTCTACCAATTGCCCTAGGGCTTCCCAGGTGCTAAGATACCCCTCTTCCTTGTCTGAACATGTTTTAGAGCAAACTAGCCCCTGTCCCCAGAAGGCCCCCTTCCCAGGAGGAACATGATGGGAGGTCCTGGCATCTGAGACCAAAAAATGACCCAGGTCCTGGGAAGAATTCAAGGGTGAAGGGCAGGAGAAGAATAGTAAATAGAAAAGAGATATATATGTACTGGGAGGGGGGAGACAGAGACAGAGAGAGAACAGAAGACAAGGGGGAAGAAATCTGGGATCTCCTCCAGTAGAAACATAAAGTCCCTTCCTCCACCTGTTTTTCCTATCTAAACTGCCCAGGAGCTAAGCTTCCCCCTCTACCTAGGGCTGCCCTGATCTAGAAAAGTAACATCTCTCTAATCAACCAAGTACAAACCTGCCCCTAATCCCAGAACCGACCAAGTGAAGCATGGAGTCTCTTCTCCCCTCCCCTTGGCAAAAGAAAGCTCTGCAGGGTAAGGGTATGTTTGACTGGGACCTTGTCCTCTTGTAATGGGGAGAAGAGCCGCTTTAGAAGACTCCAGATCTGGAACACAGGACTTAGCACCCTCCTTTCCCAAGGATGGATCCACGTCCTCCACATTCCCTATGGAAGACCAGAGAGGTGGATAGGCCAGTTGACATCACCCTCTCCGGCAAATCAAAGCCAGACACCAGACTACTGAGCAGCAGAGGGGTAAAACGTCAGGCCCTCCAGGCCAGTCTCAGTGCTGGGCACTAAGCTCCAGTGGGGGAGGGAGTGAGAGAAGCAATAGGGGGCTTTGCAGCTTCGCCATCCAGGATATGGCCATTGCCCCGCCCCCTCAGCTGAGCCGCAGAGACGCTGCGGCAACAGGAAAACCAGATCAGTTTAGACCAGAAACAATTGTGCAACCAGGAGACTGGAAAGAGCCAGGGCCTGGGCAGGGAGGAGGGGTCAAGAGCTTCAGCCAGTTCTAGGAAGGTTTGGTGTGATCCTTGGGGTTCTGCATTGTTTGAATTTCCTCCTTTTGCTAAGTGCACAAGCATTCAGGTCTCTGGCTTTTTGTGGCCCTTGCCAGGTCAAGTGTGCCCTAAGGATGAGAATTGTGGTTCGAAGGCATTTGAGAATTCAAACCAGGTTTCTTTAGTCAATTCTCTCCATCACCAGGATGCAAATGGTAATTCTGTAATGTTCTGAGAGGGTGTGGGTGGGGAAGGTAACTGACCACATCCTTAAGCCATGGTGCTTGAAAATCAGACCTTAAAAGCACCGAAGGGACAAGAAGCTACATCCAACCCAGGAGCCTCCTGGGGTAGAGCTGTGGGGAAGGGGACCCAAGGGCAAGGAGGGTGAGCCAAGTCAAGTCTTGCCGAACAAATCCAGCTGAGGTCCTAGTAAGAATTCTGGAGCTGATCCGCAAGAGTTGAATGGCAGAGAGTTAGGGGTGGGGAGTCGAAATGAAAGATAAGGGAGGAAATCTGTCTCGAGGAGCCGCCTCCCCAATCCCTTCCTGTACAGAAACATAGAAGACCAAGCCATGTTTTGATTTTTTTTCCCATTTAATGCAAAATACTGCAATATAAAACAATATTAAGAGAATTTCAGTTCTCCCAGGGTAGAGGTGAGGTGAGGGTGGCAAGGAGAAAGAAAGGTATGGCGATGCAATAGAATTATGGGGTTTTGCACCTCGAACCTTCACACTCCCAAGAGCTTGAAGCCCTGTACTTGCTTCCCACTACTCACTATGGTCTCTGCCCTGTTCCCACCCCATCTCCACCCCTCCCCTACTCCCACCATTCAGGACCCATCTGGGCCTAGTTCTTCCTGAATTGGTTTGAAATTTGAAGATATGGGGCAGGGGACCCAAGCTAGGATGACTACCAGGTTTGGGATTTTTGTCCTGGCTATAATAGGAACATTGAAGGCTTTGGAGTCCATGTTCCATATCAAACCAATGGCTGTGAGTGTTTTGGCTCCAAGCAGCATAAAATATGACAATTCAACTACAATTTACCCAAATTTGAAGAATCTGGAGACTGAGGAACAGGAAACTGAGTGAGATGAAGTTGATGGAAGGCAGGCTCTCTCACGCTTCTTCTTCCTTCTTTCTCATCTCGAGTTTGTAGACAATCTGGTAGCCATCATCCCAAGCATAAAGTTGGCGCTCTCGAGGGTTATATCGGAGGCTGGCATGGGCTCCATAACGACGGGGGAAGTAAGGGTGTGCGGCCTGCTCCGGAGTTAGTGCACCGCTGGCATCAAAGGAACACTGGACACGCGCACGGCTGGCGGGACGGGTGTTATAGACAACATAAAGAGCCCCACAGATGACAAAGGCAGCCTCTGCATTTTCCCGTGGGCAGGGGGTGTCCCACTGCTGCTCTGTGTCCAGTGTCTGGGGGTCCAGCTTGGCCAGGCATAAATGTCTATCATCCTCCTGGGTGGCATAGACAGCCCACAGCCCCTCCTCATCTGCTGCCAGGTCAATGTATGTATCCTTAGAGAGCCCATAGGGAGGGATCAGCCCTTCAGCAGGGAACACAGAACTGTCCACCACAGTTCGGTTTGCCAAATGGAATTTGATGAGCTGTAACATGTCCCCTCGATCCTCACCTCCACCTGGTCCCCCTGGGGGCCTTCGGGCATAGTAGAGGAATCCTCCATATACCAACTGCCCAGTGCCCACCCAAGGGAAGGGCAGCCGGACACGAGAGGCTTTGCGGGCAGCTGATGAGAGGGTGAAGTCACGCAAGCGTGGAAAGACATAGGCTGTGTCATTTTGAGTCCCATCAAGCACAAAGATCTTCTCTGATGGCCCCAGTGGGTCCTTGGTCCACATCCCTGTGGAGCTGCCAAAACGCTTCAGGATCTTCATGGATCTCACCTGGGAGATTGTGTGACTACATTCTGGTGAAGAGAAGAAGGGTTATGGGTCTCTACCTCACACCTCTCAAGGCGGGCCACTTTGTGACAGCTGTCATCAGTCTGTCCAGGGGCCTGTGGAATGAGTTATACTTTTCCAGTATGGGGAAGAGAAGGGATCCACAGTGCCCTGAGGCACTAGGAGCCATGGTTACGCATCATGGGCATTTACCCAGCTAGCTTTGAGGAGTTAAGCCACCCTAGCCAGAGGGAATAGTAAGGAAGCCCTGGAGAGAAGCGGGGATTCTAGAAGGGGTTAGGGCCCGTCTGTTTTTTCGTCACTCACCTGTAAGAAGATCATACTTCTCATTCCTTCTGCCTTTGGCCTTGGCCCCAGTTCCTCCTGCTGCCTTCTCATCCACCTCTATACACGGTGGAGCAGGGTTCTGGGTTTCGAGATAGTCAACCTCCCGCTCCAGCCGGTCTACCCGGCCTGCGATATTGTCCGCCTCTGACCTGAGGGTTTCCCGCTCCTTTTCTGCTGCCTCCAGCAGGGGTAACATTTTGTTCTTGAAGTCCCGAAGTTCAGCAGCCTGTCGGCTGCTCTGGTCCTGGCATTGGGCCAGTCGCTCCTGAGATAAGGGGTGAAGGGTAAGAAGGAGCAAAGGGAAGAGGCAAAGGAATAGGTACACAGTCTCAACCAAACTTCACTAACACCTCTGGATTCCCATGGCATAGGAACCCGATGACCCAAGGTGCTGACCATCGGGGAGCCAGGTCATTGAGTCATAGGATCCCAATGCTAAAAGGGGCCTTATGACTTGGAGTCCAATGTTAATTGCACCCTGGTCCCCACACTCCTGGAAGTTGTAGCTTCAGCAGAAGCAGCAGCCAGCAATCCGGGATTACCCCCGTCTCACATTAGCCCTGCCACCCACCTATCCTTTTCCCTTACCAAGCCCAGGCCAATTAAAGTGTGCTAGGAAAAGACCAACATCATTAGGGATGCTTAGGGCTAATCGCAGAATTCCATAGTAAAGAAGGGGATTTAGAAATCATTTAGTCCAACTTTCTTATCTTATAGATGGAAAAAAAAAAGTCCAGAGCTGGGGAGTGAATTCCACAAGTACACAGAGCATCTTAAAGGCAGAGAGTCAGTCTCTGAGGGGGTTCCTCCCTTGTGAGGCAGTAAGCTGGGGCTACATAAAGATCCTGAGCTGGGGAAGGGGCTAGTTGGAAAGGGGATGGGAATGGGGGACCCTCACCTCCAGGGCAGCCAACCGGCGCTCCATGTACTCCACAAGGTGGTGCTGCTGTCCCTGAAGGGACTTGGGAAGGGACAGGAGGAACAGGACAAGGAGAGGAGTGTGGGGCCCCATGGCAGTCAGGCTTCAGTGTGGGACTGGAAGGGGAAGGAAGGAGTGTACAGCCTGCGTCTTAGGCTCAACCCCTGGGTTAGCCTGGGAGGCGGGGGGAATCTGGAGCCTCGGGGGGAGAAGAGGGGCGGTGC
>NW_027185798.1:42269498-42334189 GCF_028583685.1 Petaurus breviceps papuanus
TCTGGGTGGGGGAGGAGAAGGGACAAAACTGGTTGGTTGATGGGGAGGAAGATGGGGGGAGGGTGGTGGCCAGGTTTGTTCCAGACTGTCTTCTGCAGCTCATTGGCGCCACCTCGTGCCAAATACTTGGTCTTGCTCCCACACTTGGCTGATGGGGAAATAGAATCCTAGAATCTTGGAACTGAGGGGATCTCAAAGAACATACGACTACAGAAGCATGGAAATACAGAGGCTATCCTCAATTTACACATATAGAAACTGAGTCCCAGAGGTATGGTCATCTCCTGAGGGCGGTCCTCTTTTTTGTATCCCCAGCACTAAACACAGTTCCTGGAACATAGTAGGCACTTACTGTTTACTAATTTTATTTCCTTTTTGGAGGGCAATTGGAGTTAAGTGACTTGCCCAAGGTCACACGACTAGTTTTTGTGTTAAATGTCTGAGGCTGGATTTGAACTCAGGCCCTCCTGACTCCAGGGCCGGTGCTCTATTCACTGTGCCACCTAGCTGCCCCTGTTTACTAAATTACTGAACTTGTCCAAGATGACAGGCAGTTTAAGCATCTGAAACATTTTTTGAACCCTGGTCCTCTAACTTCAAAACTGGTGCTATTCCCATGACACCAAGCCTGTGACTGAACAGAATACGCTTCCATGACCAGAATGAGGGAGAAGTTCCTTCTTCTACATTAGTTCCAGTGTTAACTCTCAAAGCTAAACCCAGATAGAGATAGAGACAGAAACATTGTAAACATGCATATATAGATATAATGTATATATAAATTGATATTGTATATCAACACATAGATACAGACATTTCAGGCAGCTAGCTGGTGCAGTGAATAGAGTGCTGGACCTGGAAGCAGGAAAACTTGAGCTCACGTTCAACTATCTCAGACATTAGTTGTATGACCCTAGTTCACAGTACTGGTCCCATCCTTGGCGGCCAAGGAGGATAGCTTAATTCCCCTTTCTACCTAACAATCCTTCAGATACTTGAAGACAGTTATCATATATGCCATCCCTTTCCCTAGGTGAAAGGGAAAGGGACCAAACATTTATTAGGGGCCTACTATGTGCTAAGTACTTTATAATTATTATCTCATTTGATCCTCACAACAACCATGGGAAGTAGGGTCTATTGTCCCCATTTTACAAGTGAAGAAACTGAGTCAGAGAGAGGTCAAGCAACTTGCCCAGAGTCACATAACTAGATTCTGAGGTGGGATTTGAACTCAGGTCTTCCTGATTCCAGGACACACACACACACACACACACACACACACACACACACACACACACACACACACACCCATCATAGCATTCTGCGCACTATGGCACCGCCCAGATGTTTGCTGGGATCTTAACTTGCTTCCCCTAATTTAGCACATAGTAGGCACTTAATAAATGCTTGATCTCTTCCCCTTTTATCTGGGCAAAGGGTGGGGGAATATAACTGTTTTCAAGTATTGGAAGGGCTGTTTGATAAAAGGAAGATTACTTGGGAGGCCCAAGGAGGAATGCTACACATACCTTGAGATGAGACCAAGTCACTAGCAAGTCTGTACAGTTCCACAGGAGGGACTCCACAATGGTTTGTCCAAATTCCACAGTTCTAAAGTTTTTCCCTATTACCAGGCTATAGTGCTCTCCTCATTCACAAAGTGTGATTTTGCCCTCTACAAAGTGGGCATTTCTTGATTCCCTGTGCCCTTTCCCCAAGGGCTTTAAAAATGCCATTTTCCCCTTTCACCAGCATATGTCTTTAAGGAATTCAAATTAATTTTAATATTTATCTAAGCAAAGCATAACTAGAAAGGAAAAGGGTGAGGTGTATATTCGTAGGGATATATATCCTCTTGGACATGATACTGGCTTCTCTTCCCTGGACAAGTCTCGTGATCACAGGAAAATCCAAGGCTTTAAGTTGCAGAGGAACTGTGGATCTGCCTTGGTAGAGAGCTTATCCAAGGCAGATCCACAGTTCCTCTGCAACTTAAAACTGCGAGTTCTCTCTACCAATAAAACCACAGACACTGCACCCAATAACAGGTATAGAGCTAAGAGGCTTTGTTGTCTTTTCCATTAGACTGTCAACTCCTAGAGAGCAGACGGTCTTTGTCTTTCTTTGTATCCCCAGTGCTTAGCACAGTTCCTGACACGTGGTAGGTGCTTAATAAATGTTTATTGATTGATTAATTTGAAGTCAGGAAGATCTGGGACCCCACTCCACTCTTGACTCTCCAATACCTATGTGGACCTGGTCAAGTTTTTACTTAATCACTTGACCTCAAGAAACTACCTAAGACTCCAAGTTCAGATTTGTACCTGTGTGGGATAAGTTCCCATACTTTAAAAATCACATGCATTTGATGTGTTGACATATTATGTAGATATATATACAAACATGGTGGATGAATATAAACAGTAGATTTTCGTGATGCCGCCACTAGGTCTGATCACAGGCCATCTTACACATTCTTGGCTCTGACATCTACTACTGGAGCAAACTTGGCCACTTAACTTCTCAGAGCAGATTCCCAAACTGTAAAATTAGGGGACTGAACCAGATTATCTGTATGGCTCCTTCCAGTTAAGGTCATATGATCTTCATCCTTTTTGCCCTATTCTTTCAATAAACTTTCCAAGAGGCGGCCAGGTAGCACAGCAAGTAAGAGCACCGGCTCCAGTGTCGGGATGACATGTGGATCAAATCCGGGCTCAGACACTTAGCACCCACCCAGAAACACCTGGCCGTGTAACCTTGAGCAAGTTACTTAACCCCAATTGCTTAGGGGCAGCCAGGTGGCTCAGCGAGTAAGAGCACCAGCTCCAGTGTCAGGATGACCTGGGGATCAAATCTGGGCTCAGATACTTAGCATCACACCCAGAAGTAACTGGCCGTGTAACCTTGAGCAAGTTAACCCCGATTGCTTTAGAAAAAAAAATAAAATAAAATAAAATACTTTCCAAAGACCCAATCACCCAAAGTGATGGAGGTTTTATGATTTTTTTAAAAATTATCTTACAGGTGGGCATAAACGTAGCACTCAGGTTGTCCATCTGTTACCATTCTTTATTTATAACTTGCCCACCTTCTGTCTCCAAGTACATTGCCTTTGACAATACCTTTTATGTCACATCTTGTACCCAAATATCTGTCTTCACTCCACCCCCCCATATCCAGGCACCCCAAATTAGAGTTATTTTTAGATTTGCTTAGGATTATCTAATTAGTTGCCTGAGAAAATCAGATAATCAAGGATTTAACAGTTATAATCTACACTGGCTACTTTCAGTTCCAGAGGAATCAATTCAATTATCAATTCAGATGTTAGGATTTAAAGCTGAAAGGTACCTTAAATCCTTAAATTATTAAAGTACTTTTTCCTATTCATCCATTTTATAGATGGGGGGGGGGGAGTGGGGAAGAAATGTGACCTGTCCAAAGTCCTACAAGTAGTAAATGGCAGAGCTGAGATTTGAACCTAGGTCAAGACTCCAAATCAAATGTTGTTCTTCCACACCACTGCACTGTCTCCTCATGCTGTCCAGCTTCCAACCTCATCTTTTAAGGTCCTAATGATCACCAAGTCTAATGGCCTTTTTTTTTTCAGTTTTCATCCTTGATATCTTTGCGATCTCTGCCATTATTATTCTGCCTCTCCTCCTTGATACCCTCTTCTCTCTAGGTTTCTATAACACTCCTCTATCCTGGTTCTCCTACCCATCTGACCTCTCCTGTTTCCTTTTCTGGGTCTCCCATCCACATCATGCCTGCCATGAGGTACAAAGGGCTCATCCTAAGCCCGTCTCTTCTTCTCCCTCTATGTTTTGCTTGGTGATCCCATCAGTTTCCATGGTTTCAATCATCTCCATGCTAATGATTCTCAGATCTACTTATCCAGCCCTAACCTCGAACCTCCAACTGCCTTTTTTTAGATAAGCTCAAAACTGTCTTGAACTCAAGGTATCCAAGACTGAATTCAATGTCTCTTCATCTCCACACCGCCGCCCCCCACTCCCAGAACCCTCCCCACTTCCAAACTCCCCCATTATTGTCAAGGGCACCACCATCCTCTGAGTCATCCAGGCTCACAACCTAGATGCCGTCCTTAATTCCCTCAGACTTTCTCATTCCCCAGATCCATGTTTCCAAGGCCTGCTTATTTAAACCCTCATAGCCTCTCTCCTATGTGCCCCTTTCTCTTCTGACACCATCATCACCTTGGTGCATCACCTAATCCTGGACTATAGCAATAGTTTCCTGGTTGGCTCCCTGCCAAAAGTCTCTCCTCATTGCACTCAGCTTTGACCTGTTCACCCACCTTCCCCATTCAATTAACTCCAATGGCTCCCTAAGATCAAATAGAAAATCCAGTTTTGCAAAGCCCTTCTAACCTGGCCTCCTTCTTTCTGGTCTTCTTTCACCTTACTCCCCAAGCCCACCACAAAATGTGTGACCCAGGGATGGCTGACTTCCTTGCCATTCCTAGAAGACACTCCATCTCCAGACTCGGGCCTTTTCTCCAACCCTCTTCCAGGCCTGCAATTTCTCTGGCCTCCTGCAAACCCCAGCTAAAACCCTACCTTCTACATACAAGATGTCTTTCCTACTCCCCCTTAGTTCTAGTGCGTTCCCTTTATTGTCCCCAATCTACCCTGTACTTGTTTATATCTTGCTGTGAGCTCCTTGAGAGGACAGTCTTTTGCCTTCTTCTCCTCAGCACTTAGCAGTGCCTAAAACATAGTAGATGCCTAATAAAATGCTCAGTTTCTTCAGCCCAACGACTCTAGAAGCCCCAGAGTATAAAAATTCCCATGTACACTGTGCCCAAGACCCATTCACCTGAAAAGATCAGACAAATGGAGTTTAATTAAGAGCAGCAGTAACAGACTCTGGGAAACTTTATCCCCTTGCAAATTCTCCTGGGCTTAGACACTCACGCACTTCATCGGAGAAATGAGGTTCAGCTTGGAAACTAGAGAACCCTGGCAGACTGCTGCTCCTCCCAAGGAAGGCTGAAGCCTCCAGGATGCAGCAACCAGTGAGAGGGGGGAGAACTGTCTTCTTGGGGTAATTCCTCTTCCTTCTGCTGCAGTGCACGTTTAATGGCAACACTGGGAAAATA
This sequence comes from Petaurus breviceps papuanus, assembly GCF_028583685.1. Classification (NCBI taxonomy): domain Eukaryota; kingdom Metazoa; phylum Chordata; class Mammalia; order Diprotodontia; family Petauridae; genus Petaurus; species Petaurus breviceps. The sequence goes on from NW_027185798.1 coordinate 42,274,630, forward strand.
AAGCTTCATCAGCCTGCTGCTGCCAGGCCTGCTGCTGGGGTCCTGGTCCAGATGGATCTAAGAGGACTCTGAGAGCCCCCATCAGTGGATAGGATGCACGAAGCAGAACTTTACCATCCCCCAATCTGTCACTTCTTGATGCCCCGCCCACTCACCCTCTCCCCAACAGGAGTCACAAACAGTCATATGGATCAGAAAATTAACCCATTTTATTTGATGCATTGTGATTGCTCTACATTTTACCGTATTATGTAGAAAATACTGAAAATACAAGCTACTTTGTAAAACCAAAGACAAACATTGAATCCAAAGATAAACTATGTTTTACACAATGGACCCTTTTCCCATAGTTAGTATTAAATTTTAAATATCTATATTTCTTTTGTTAAAATGATTATTTTACATATCCCCTAAGTACATCTGCAATACAAACATAGATCAATAATTCTCAGAAACTACCTGTTTCTAGAGGTTTGTAAAAGGAAGAGCACAACCAGAAAAAGGGGGAAAGCAAGTTTAAATCGCACACAATAACTAGCATATCAAATACATTTAATAAAGTTGGAATTTCATTGCAATATCAAGGATTCAAAGCAGAAATACTAACATTACATAGAATGTACATAGAATGTACTGCTACATGTAGTGAGATTATTTTTCAAGCTGAATCTGAAATCACACATTATATAAAGTTTAGCAACAAACAACCATGGAGACATGCTGCACCATCCATCAGTTTAAAAGAAAAATCAAAAAGGAAGCAGGCTCAGGCCATTCCTATCACTGAGAGGCAATTTCATTTCATCACTTGTCCCCAAACAAACCATCCTAAGCAATGAATTCATGACGGTGATGAAATGAGAGGGGCTGGCTGGAGGCAGCCCTGACTTGTCTGCTGAGAGAGGAGCGGACACACAGATGCTGCTTCAGATATGGCAGGACTGGCCCAAATTGGGGATTTCCAGCCCGGGACTGACAGTCACTCTGCTACCCCATGAGCGTTCCTGAACAGCCTCTATAGAACACCACGGACAGAGGACGGCAGTTTCACCAGGACTCCCTGCTTCCTCTTGCCTTGTAGTAGAAGGAAGAAGTGCACCTTCTGAGGGAGGGCCTGAGGCTTGACAAGATTTCTTTAAGCTGATTTGATTTCAGGTCATTCTGACCCAGCACAACTACTCACTAAGGTCAGTAGGTCTCCCTCATCTGGTCAAAGCTACAAGGACAGTCTAAAGCCATTTCTCAAGGTAACACCCTACTTGGCAAGCACATGCAATGTAATCTTGGTCAATCTAAAATGCCAATTTGCAGCCTCAGACTGAGAATTGCTAAAATGCTTAAAGCCACAACTCTAGAAATGTAATTAATATAACTGCACACAATCTTGGTCATTTCTTCCCCAGCGGAGTCAGGCTTGTATTTTAAATGAGATTTACTTGTTGGCTTTGAGAGGGTATATTTTTCTGCATCTCTGTAGTTTCTATGGAAAACACACACACACACACACACACACACAAATCCTGTTTCCTGGAGAACAAGGTACAGAACAGGAATTTCATTCAAAACAACTTGTGTATTGGGTAAGAAAGTCAACATGTGCTTGGCAATAAATAGACATTAAGTTCACACATGTTGACCAAAAAAAAAAACAACAACCCAAAAAACCCTTTTCAACACCAGGGACTGCTTAGCTATCATGGCACAGATAATGCCAAAAACACACCTTAATGAAATGACTAAAAAATATACACAACACAGACCAGCTCCTGTCAGGCTGTACAGTCCCATCTCGGAAGCTCTGACTTCTCACAATGAACGAGACTCCAAATACCTCAATAACTCCTCAGTGTTTCACCCGGATCAGAGCTTGCTGCCCGGGGCCCAGTGAAATCTCCTGTCTCCATCTGGCACCTCCCTGACACCATCTCTACACAGAACCAGTCCTAACCAAGTGGAGCGGCTCCCCACCCCCAAATACTCTGAGGACCTGACTATTCCTCTCCTCGACACCCTCAACTCACCTGGGCAAGGAGCTTGGGACACAAGGACAATCCCACAGCTCGGAGGTCCCCAAGAATAAACAGGCTGTTAACTGAAATCACACATTCCCTCATGAGCCACGGGGCTTCAGTTTCCTCTTAATACTATTATTACCCCTACTAAGAAACCTCTGTGAGCTCCCTGTCACCAGTGGTATCACAAAGCTCCTCCTCATGAAACGGGGACACAGTGAGCTACACAACAGGCTCTTTGGTATAAACACATCAGTTTTTAAGGTTTGTTCCCCCCCAGACAAGCAAATATTTTACAAGGAATGTCAACTATTAGCAGGAGAGTGCCACACTGGAAAAAAAAATCATCCTAAAGGTGATTGCACGTACTTTTAGAAAAAACTTTTGTAAAATGTTTACTATTGCTTGGTTCTTAATCACCCGCTTCCTGAACTCTCTCACAGGAGCAAGGCAGCAAATACACAGCATGAGAGCCGTATGAAAAGCAAAGTTTCTGAGGAAATTAGCTGAGGCTCAAAAATCAAGTGGAGTTGCTTTTAATTCTTGTTAATGCTGACAGGGAAACTGAGAACAATGCATTTCCACAACAAGCTAGCTACAGATCCTGCTCGGATAAAGCCCGGTGGACTGTGGAGGGTCCACGGGGCTGAAACACTACATTATCATATAAGGCACTACAATAAAAGGGAGGGCGGGAGGGAAGAGACACACACCAGACAGCTCCTCACCACACACACCTGTGCAAAACAATCCCAAGGTCTTGGCTCCTTGCGGGCGCCTCCCTCCACACTCTCTCACTCAGTGCTACGGTGACGTGCTCTAAAGCTGCAAGCTGTTCACACACATTCCGACACAGATCAGTTCATTTTGGTTTAAATACAATGGAGACGTCAATTCCATCCCTGGGGAACACTGGAGGGTCAGACACACACACACCAAGCACAGAGTTCAAGTGTGGTCACTACACATTTTGATTACAAAGAACATTTGGGGTTAGCAGGAAAATTGTGTTATAGTTTTTCTAATCGATATGTACATATTTAATTATGCAAAATATTAAAACACCACCATTACAAAACTTCTAAAATATTTTTAAATTCAGTAATAAATTTTTAAAATCTGTTTTTTTTCTTTTTTTTTCTTTCCACAATTCCAACATGCACTTATTGTATAAGTCTTAATGAGAGAGCATTCCGTTTGCTGCTGACATACCAAGGAAGCTACTCTTTCTGAAGTATAAAAGCTATACACAACATGTCCTTTAACTTCCTCTTCAAGCAAATCACATAAAATAAAAGGTGAAATGAGGGGGGAAAAATAAAGAGTGGGAAGAAAAAAGCCCTGTGCTTCTTAGGAAAGAAATTCTGCCCTGGGAGAGATCCGGTGTCGAATGAAAATTTCAAACAAACCCCTTAAGCGCTGCTCCCCCTCCCTTACAGTCTTGTGAGGCCAGGCCTGCCTCCGCCAGTATGACATAATACAATTAGATCTTGTAGAGAACTCGGACAGGAAGGGTAAAACCACACAACAGCAACGACAATAACATTAACAACAACAACAACAACAACAACAATAATCACCTTAATTTAATGGCTTTTGCAATGATAAAAGTTAAGCTGAATCACAGACTTTTAAAAAATAATTTAAAAAGAATACATGGAGCCTTTCACAATGGGTGTGGATTTTCCCCACACTCGGTTACCAGCCAATGGTGAGCTGCCTGATCACACGGCTTTATATCAAGCACAGGAGTAGCTGAGAGCACCCCCCACAGCAACACTAAGTGATATGTAACGAGTTTCGAAGAAACAGCCACTGCCTGGTGAGGACCATCCAAGTCACCAAGACAAAACTAAAACATCGGGAGTTTAAAAATGTCCATCAAGCTAGAATGTGCACTCTATTTTGAGGGAAAATGACTGATACAAACATACATGGAACGTGCAAGCTGCTGCTAAAACCTACAAGGCAGACAAGCCTTTGTTCAAAACACATTTAAAATGAGACCTTCCTCTTTTCTCACTTGGGATCAAAGTTTAGTCTCCTTCCATCAGCATCTCCCTCTGATCAGCGGTTACAATACAGCATTAAATAAAGAGGGACCTGTCTCTAAAAGCATTTCTATAAATCATTTAAGTCAGAGTCAAAATATTTTCCAGAGGACAACCTTAAAATGGTCCCTCTCTTGGTGACAGAAGGGGTTGGCCCCCTGTGCAGAAGGTGGAGAGCTGAACTCTTCAATCAGCAGAAACACTGTCAGAAAACAAAGAATAAAAAAAACACAACAGCCTTTGGGAGACTACAACGCCGTCAACACGGAGACAGATTCCCAGGGAAAAAAACCCAACAACCTTCCTTCTGCTTTGGCTGGCTCCCTGGACAGGGCTGGCAGGGGCTTAAGTGAGGTGAAGGGAAGGGCTTGATATTCCCCACCTCCAAGACCTCTATGCCAGGAATGGATGATAACCATGCCCCTGGCCCCATGCCCACTGACTACAAGTAAGAATACTGGCTGATCTTCGTGGGACTGAGCGGGTATCCAGTATAAATTGTTGAGCCTCGAGAGGACCCAATGTAGGACTGAGTGGCAAACTGTTGCTGGTACTGGGCAGGAGCCACACTGGCCGAGGTGAGAAGGCTCGGCCCAACACTGACAGGGACCTGGTGGACCAGGGTGCTAGGATGGGTGGTATAGGCTGCAGTGTGCCTCGAAGATCCCTGGGGAGAGAAGAGATGTGCAATGGAGCTGGTGGAGCCCAGGGCAGCTGCAGAGGTGGGCGCAGCATACGTGTACAGGTGGGGCTGGCTTGGCAGGTGGGCAGGGGCTGGGGCCAGGTGAGGGTGTCCCGTTGAGTGCAGCGGACTGCCATGCTGAAAGGTGTAGGGGGCTTGGGAGAGCGGGGCCACAAACGCTTGCTGCCGGCGGGGGGCAGGGTTGCTGCTTCTCTCTTGCAAGGATGGAGCTGCTGACTGCTGGTTCTGGAAGGAGGAAGAAGGGAAATGAGGGATCATGCAGTCATTCTGGCTCAGGACACCACGGCAGCGGCAGCAAAGGCTCCTGTGAGAGCCGGCAAAGCCTTTCTGGCTACTAATAGCTCCACCCCTCTTGGCTGAAGGCAAGCTCTTCTTTTCCCCTCAGCAGACGGCAGGATTCCGGTATTCAATGTCCCTCTCTAGGGTTAAGTCCTCCTCTGGATCTAACAACTACCACCTCGCCTCACTTTATTCTGTTCATCCTGCAGAGACTGAAGAATTTTACCTGGGCATCCCTTAGCTAGCCTCTCCTTCCCCGGTCTTATCTTCTCCACTTTCCTGTTGTCTAGTTTTCATCTGACACTCCTCCAATGTCTCCTCTTCTCTGACACATGCCATGCCATACCTTCCTGTGCTACTTTCAGGCTTCCTGGAGGTGTCATGAACCTCCCCCTTCCCCACCACCCCACTCCCCACCAAATATGAGCCACAGAAAAAGTCTGCTCAAACAACAAAACTGTCATTCCTTGCCAATGAGCAGGTTCGATGGAAGAAGGGAACCCAATTCTAACACCCAACAATAAGCAGGGCAGAGGGCAGTTGTTTGGAGAGCCAGAAAACTGGATCCCTTTTTCCTTGGACCCATGTGGAGATTAAGTTAACTCTGATCTAGAAGGAGAAGACGACCCTGGAGTTGGGCCTGGAAGCAGCAAAGCAGCAGACAATGCAGAGCCAGGCACTGGCCTTGACGTGCGAGGCTCTCTCAATGCTCTCAAATGTTATTGCTCTGGGGCAAGCAGGGGGATCTTGTGGAGAGCCTGGGGTGCAAGGCTGATCAAAGAGATCAGAGACAAGTGACATGTGCAGGACAAAGCATGCCAAAGGGGACTTCATTTGGCTTTATTCGATCAAGAGTCCAGTAGGAGCTGGGATTCTCCAGCGGACAGCCTGAGAAGGGCCCCTAAACAGAACCCAGCAGCCCTTAATGCTTACCTGGCTAAGATTGAGTGGCTGTGCTACGTTTGCTCCCCCACGCTGTGCCCGGTATCCCGTGGGGGTGATGCAGCAGCCAGATGGCTGACCACTCACTGAGGCCACTGGCTTGGTCTTACTTGTCAGGAGGCCTGAAAAAGGATCATGAAGGAGTTAGGCCTGGATGGACGGCTCTTCAGGAGCACTAAGTTAATTTCATTATTACTCTCACTTCACATGCCCGTAATATCAATATATGGAGTTGGCACTATATTGAATCGAATGTTGCTTTGTAGGTTTCCTATTTCATCAGATTAACCCTTGAAGGTCAAAGCCTATGTATAACTTTAATGTGCTAAAAAAAAAAAAAAGCCTTATTGTATCATAAATGCTAGACCATCAGTCGACTGCCCCCAAAATAAGTTCTCAACACATCAGTTTTTCAATCTTTCCATCTGCTTCTGCAATCTGCCTCTCATCAGTGCAAAAGGACATACAGGGCATTCGTTCAGTGGCCTCCTGATTGTCCTAAAGTTCTTGTACTTTTCCAATGAAAATGGAAGAGCATTGGACTATAGGCCTGGAAATTTTTTCCAGTGGCTTGATATGTTGAGGGCTCAACTGTCTGCACTGGAAAAGTTTTCTATTCCTAGATTTCAGGTCTCAAATGCCAGGGAGAAATACCATAACTGATGCATTACATAAGCTATGCTGGAAAAATCATATTCCATGTGGCTCTGGATCCATTACCCACCAACAGGACAGTCTACAGTAATCACGAATCACATAACTGAGATGGGGCTTATACTCTCAGATCTAAAGGAAATGACTACACAGGAAAAAAAGAAGAAATCTGTGACACAAGCCTGATCTTGTCCTTTTCTAGAATGCTACTAACAGCATTATCTTAAGATCTGAAGGAATCTTGGCTGGTGGTAATTATTTTTTACAATTTCTCCATCAACTCTCTATTTCAGGATTGTCCAGCTTTGGGTTATCTGGTACAAATTTGTAATTCCAAGTCATTTTCTCCCTCTGTAAATAATTGGATACTTCCGGGAATGACACTCATTTTAAATATCAACTGAAACAAAATACTGCCCAAAACAATTCTAGAATGTGCTGCAAAGTCAAATGGAACTGATTTTTTTGAGTAGCTGATTTTTAGGAAAAGCAATGCTGTTGCTCTACAATATCAGCACAGATAACTGGGAGAGCTCTATAAGGTTTATTCCAAGTCAACATAAACTAGATGGTCAGAAGCCTCTTGCAGCTAGGCCCTGTACCTCTGTACCTGTTAGACACCCACCTGAGGTCTGGGTTGCCACTGTACAGTCACCAAGTTGCGCTTTCAGAGGTGGCACAATGATGGTTCGTGCCCCGGGGCCGTCAGTCACAACCCGGCCAGGTCCTTCTAGGAGGGGCCCTGTATTGCCCCGAACTGCAGTCAGAGTATCTGTAGAATATGGACTGCTCAGAGATGAGTCGGAGTCAGGAGAGTCATTGACAGTAACATAGCTGATGACATTGGACCTTGGCTTCAGGCTGGAGCTGCAGAGGAGAAAGTTCATGAAAATCCAACTGTCCTGTGGGCAAAGTCTCCTAGCTGGTGAGCCTCAGGTCTCTAGCACTTTCCAGACATCCTAAGCTAAACTAATAATCTCCAATACCACCTTTATGTCACTTGAGAAGTCAAGAGTCTATGGTGACTGACACCCTATGGCCTGAAATCTCTACTTCCCATCACATGCAGTAAAGCTCATCTCCCCGGCCTTGTTTCTCAATATTTCCCAACAGATTCTGTTCTGTGTTGGTTAAGCAATAGTGTTCCACATAGCCTACATGTTCTGTGCTCCTCTTCTCTGCTGGGTCACTGCACAATCCACTTCTCCCCATTTTGAAATGTTCTTCTCTTTTAGTCTCCCCCAATCCAAGTCAGAATCTTCAAAACCCAGTTTATCAACTGCCCCTTGCCCCATACTCCTTTTTAAGGAAGCTTTCTGGTTAAGCCCACATGGCTGAGAGTTACTCCTGTGATCTGCACTGGAATTTTCGGTGCACAATTCATCTGGGTTTATTTTTACATAACTAAATGTTTCTCTTGTTATCTTCCACACATACATGTTACCTCCCTCATTAAACTATCGGCTCTCCAAGGGCATCCTTTTCATCCTTCCCTCCACCCCCACCATGTCCAGTAGGGGTTCTAAACAAAGTAGATGGTCAATAAATATTGGTGGCTTCATTAAACACTTAAAAGTAATCCCATTTCACAGAACCCTGCAAACTTTCTAGCTGAGATTTCCTTTTGCAAACTGGCCAGTGGGAGAAGAAAATTAGGCTGGTGCTTGGTTCAGCCTCAGGTTGTCCTTCTGGAGGAGGCTTCTCAGATTATGTCAGCCCCTGTGCCAGTCCATTCATCCACTGTCTCTGACTCTCCCTACTTGTGTTCATTATTCTAGGAAGCGGCAGAGTGTAGTGAGAAGAACACCATACTACCTACATCTCAGAAACTACAGCTTATTAGCTGTCTGACCTCAGGCAAGTCATAACATGGGCCAGTCTCTCTAACATGGAGATAAACATGCCTGTCTTGCTCACCTCACAGGGCTGCTGAGAGGACCGCATACAGTGTTGCATGTAAAAGTGCTCATGAGACATGTCACATACTCTATAAACAACAAGTATTATATGTTTTGACTCATTCATCTCTCCCCTGTTTAAGCTATAAAGTTCCTCATGGCGGGAACAATCTTGGCCCTTAAAGACACACCCCAGGCACTTAGGACATGGCCACTACACCCTGTGAGCTCAAGAAAAACTTGCTGATTGACTTCTCTGCAAAACTGATTTAGTTGGTTGAAATGTACAATGGGACCTGAGCACCGCATGGCCGAGTCTGTTCTCAGCGCTCAGGAGGGATCTCAGGAGTGGACTCAGCCTCAAGCACAGCCACACTCCCCAAATGACTTTCCTCTGAGTCCTTTCTTCCTGTCACAATGCCTGCTTTCCACAGAGATGCAGCTGAGTCACCGGTGGGCGGCAGTCTGCAGTCCGAAGCCAAGGGCAGGGACCGCGTGGCCAGACAGCCTTCTACCTGCTTTACCTGCTGGGCTTATACTTGCTGTCCTCCTCCTCGTCAGTGTCACTGCGGATGGTGATGACGCTCACAGGAGGGCTGGGGGTGTCGGGGATGATGATGGGCTGGGGCTGATCCTGCACAGGGACCAGGGGATTATAGGAAGAGTTGGTACGGAGTGGGCTGCTCCCAATCAGTGAATACACTTGGGTAGGTAAGACATCCAATGTGGAGACCGTTCTGCAAGAAAAGGTCACAGGAAAAGAAAGGCCAATGCTTAACCCTACGAATGAGGAACATTTTCACCAGTTTCCCTATATCTTTTTCCCATCTAGAACTGGTGTTTTTTTCTTTTCTAATTAAAATAATAGATTTAACAATAAGAAAATAATTATAATGAAAAAAAAATACTGACTATTGTAAACAGCTCCTAAGCAAAGAACAAGAGGTACATGGGGAGACATTGTTCGTTCATGAGACCTCCCAGTCAAGTGGACAGACGTGAAAACGACCGCACACAGTGAAAAGGAAGCCGACCCCAGAGAGAAAGAATGACAGTGACTAGGCTACGACAGAAAGATGGACCATCCAAAATGCCACCTGACAAGGTAACCGCTAGACCTGACCTGCCATTAGGAAAGATACTGCACAACTCCCCAAGCATCAGGCAACAAAGCCCTGCCAAGCAGGAACGGGGCTCCAGACACCCACAGAAATGACTTACTTGGCTGAAGTTGGGGCCGGCTGCTTGTTCTTCTTGGAGGGGAGGGAAGCAGACTGCTGCTGCCTGACGACATGAGCAACACCAACATTGAGAGGTTGGGCTGTGGCCAGGGTCACATGGTTTGTCAGCAGGGAGGGCTGTTGCATGAGGGTACTGTACTGGCTGCCATGTGAGTGGGCATTCCTGGGTTAACAGAAGGAAGCAAAAGAGACTGAATTCTTCAGACGTGAGGAAGGCAAAATCAAAAGAAGTTAATAGGCAACGAAGCAGTCAAACAATGGAGAGAGGGAGGAGGGGAAAGGGGGAGGAAGTGGGGGAGAGGGAGTAAGAGAGAAGGAGAAAGGAGGGAAGCAGGGGGGTGGGGACAGAGAGTGATTTTCTCTCAAAATCTGGCCCATGCATTATTACCAGGCTTATATTTCTACTATGTCATCTTACATTCTCTCTGAAATTGCTGGCCAAGAAATTACATAAAATCAACCTAGATGTTTCTTGACCCTAGGGATCAATCTTTTCCTTATTAGCAGCTTTTCAACGACCTTATGTCTCTACTTGATTTGAATAATATACTCCCAGGTATTTTAAAATAAGGCTCCATCTCTCCCCTCCCTTTATTCTCCTACACCCTCCATGACACCAAAGTCCCATACACTCCAGTGGCTCTTCTCATCCTGGAATAGTTGCTTACAAAGAAACAGCAAGACACTTGCCTCCAATCTCCCAGCTGCTGGCTACTCCCCATGGTCTCTGGAATAACTGCTGTGGGCTGGACAGAATTGTGCAGAGCTACCCCAGGCAACTGCTGCCAAGTTGAAGGCAAGAGTATCTGCTGGGTCCCTCCAGGCCAGGCCTGCTGTAAGGAAGCACACATACAGAGACCCAAACTTGACTTATCATTGGCCCCTCAAGAAAAAGTAAATGAAAAGTTTGTTTTAAACAAAAAGTTATTTGTAGATTGTTAACTTGCAAAAATTACAAAGAAGAAAGAAAGGTCAGAGGGGCTCATGGTTGCAATTCTTATCATGAGGGAAAAAGTGACATACTATTATCTTTTGGCCACCTCCCCCAGAAGCTCTCCCCCTGGGAATTGGAGGAAAAAAAATCTCTCTTCTGGTAAGAGTTTCTATTGTACTGCAGAGAAGAAGAACCAGAGTTCATAGGTGCAATTCTATGGAATCTGGGGATGGGGGCGTGGGGCGGAGTGAGGCAGTTACTTCTACAAAGTACCTAGGACTATATCACTAAAAAAGAAAAGAAAAAGGCTGAATCACAATGAAATTAGAAAGAACTATCAAACCTAAGTGTAAGCAAATGACATGCATCAAACCAATTCAATCCACAAAAAAAAATAGTAGGTTTATCATATCTTTTTGATTAAAATAAAGAAAGACTTAAGAAAATGGAGATATGACATGTGAATGACCAAAGGTCAAACTATTTGGCAGAAATCTAGGCCTATGCAATCAAGTGCAATCTAACTAAGCATAAACATGTATAGCTGCATGATTACAGAATCTGAAAATAAAGAACTGAAAGGCATTTGTTCATAATACCAACAAGTATCCTGTTTCTGCAAAATTTGCTTTTTTGTCTTGACTTTTTTCAAAAATTGCATAAAACTCATCACTATAATATGTATTACTTCTGCTTTGCTACATGCCATATTAACAATACACATAGCAGCAAACATGTTTACTGCATCTGCTGCTCCTAAGAGTTCTGGTATTTCCTGAAAAAAATGGAAGCAGATTCACAAGCTTCCTTTTTTCAACTGATATTCTGCAGTACAATACACCTACAAGGCTCCGGGGGGGACAGATGGGTCTGTTTCTTGAATTTAAAACTGCAAGACTATCAACATACATAGTGTTTTTAAAATATTTCTGCAAGTAACAGATCCACTTATTACAAATACTGGTTCCAAACAAGAAGCCTTCAAAGCAGAGAAACTGCAAACACGTCTGCTACCATAAGCAGAAAAATAAAAAAAGAGAAATATGTTAAGTCACACCATGCGTCTTTCCAAAAGCCAACACCTGCACAAGACAAAGCATGTAGTTTAATACAGAGCAAGAAATAACATCCCAACGTGAGGCAGAAATCTGGCGTTCCAAGCGACGAACTGTTTTGACAGAGGAAAGACAAAAATATATGCAAAGCTTAGCAAATGGCTAGTGCAAACTGAGGCAAAGCAGCAAAAGAAGGAGTGTCAACTAACACTCCTGACTTCTAAACTCCAGGTAAGCAAGTTAGAAACAGGGGATTGAGTCAAGAAATTTGCAAAAATATCTGACTATGTTGCCATGTGGGCTTTACATCCCTGAGACGATTAATTTAGAGACTAGGGTTGTATTCCTTCACCAATGCTTCAAAGTACTATACAACCAAGTTGTGCACTAGTGATAGGACACTCCTCCCAAGAACTAAAGAGTATTTCAGGGAAGAAGAAAAGCTGACACGAGCCATAACGGACAAATTCAAATTTGCCCTGAGACCCAAAAGCATCATTAGGAGTTCAAAAGCTTCTCTCCTCTAATTTAGAAGTTTTCCAAATAAGAGAAATGCTAGATCTCCATTAGCCAATTCCAATACAAAAAATAAAAGCCAACCACAACCACAATCACTCTTTAAAAGGTGATCAATTCTAAAATGTACCTTTAAGGCCCACTTTTTTCTACATTCCCCAAATGCTACAATTGCTACTGCTCTAGACTTCCCCCCAATTAAATATGTTTTTTTAATTCAAATACTAGCCTAGCACATAAGTGTAAGATGCATTTTTACCTCTAGATAAAAAAAATGTATCTTTTATAACCTAGCATAGATAAGTAACTTAAATTTACCATAAAATAGATGGCATATCATACCCTAAAAATTAGCTCACTTTTAATTTCAGCCAAAACTGAAACATGACCTAAAAGCATCCGAAGGGAGCAACATCTTTAACTAGATGAGGGAAGCTGTCGTTGATTGACAATGGATAATGAAAGGCTAGACCCTCTTTCCATGTGTTCAAAGAAGGTTAATACCAATGACTAAAGCAATAGATTAAAAAGCACTGCTAGTGTGAGCTGTAACCACAGCTTAAAGCACCACCTTCCACAGCTCTATGTACAGAGACGATTCAAAGAGCAAAACAAAGAGTAAAGCTAATGACTCGCCAAGATTTTCACGTGCTGGCCATCCAGGGTGCCTGTAGCCAAGCTAAACCCAAGCCCACTTCCTTTATTCTCAGGGGTCAGAGGGTAAAGCTAGCACGGTAAGCATAGACGAGCAGAAGCTCTTCATGGGCTTATCACATTAGGCTGGTAAAGAACAGAAACCAAGGGTTCTGGAATCTTTACAGAGCCACACTGAACATCAGTCAGACAGGGCTTCAGCAAGTATCAGGGAGGAAAACAATGAGACATTAAGGATGGAGCAAGAACACAGCCACAAGATGGCACATGCTTCCATGCCCTCTGCAAGGTCTAAGTTAAAAAAAAATGAGAAAACAGAACGAAAAACAAACAGAAAAAAAAAGAAACCAAAGAAACTCCGTTAGTAACACAATCAAGTGAGGGGCATTACCAGTACAGCGGCAGTCTGTTCAACCAGCGCCGGCCGGCCGGCTGCGCAGCTCAGAGTAAAGGGCACCGCATACTGCGGTGTGATGGTGGCTACTTGAGGATGGAGAGTTGCTACCATTAGTGGTGTACAGCTTCCCTGAAACGTAGATCAGGCAGGTGAGTGAAACAAACATATGGAGGCAGGTTAACTGGGTTCAGAAGCTTCTAGCCCCACCCCGGGATCATTACTGACAGATAGCGGCAATCTCAAATCACCTAAACACACGTGCCAGGTACAGCCTTCCCTTCAGATCTCCACAGAGATCACCCATTAGGCCCAATAACAATGGACCAAAGGAAAAGTCCAGGAATCTTTCCTGGGATAGATTCAGAGGACTAGCTCTTCAAAACTCAGTCAATTAAGAAATCACTTAAAAATATTTATTCTCTCTCTCAAAATAGGATTTTAAGATTTTAGAATTCCTGGCATACCCAAGGACCAAAGCTGCATATATCTGAATCATAACAAATTATCTATTTATATACAAAATATCTATTTATATGCCATTGGCCATCCTGAATTCTCAGTTGCATGTTCTATAGAAATATCAATTACTTTCTCTTATTATGACCTAATGAAATCAACACACTAGGATCAGGGGAAACAGGATTCCTTCTTTAAAGAAATACAAGGTTGTGATCTAGTTTCCCAGACTGAGATGACCAGGAGGAACCACCTGAATATCATGTATTTTAGAATCAAAATATCGTGTGTGTGTACAATATGTTTATCAACTATCAATGAGAAGGAAGATTCCAATTCCAGCTCCAGGAGCTAGCAAAGTTCCATTCAGGTGAGTTCCTCCTTTCCTGTTGCCTGGCTCCTACTCCTGCAAAGTCTACAGAACACACTGACAGAACCAAGCATCTCAACTACTGTCATTCACCAGAGAGGTTTGGCTTTACATCCACTGAATTGTGACCAAGAAAAATCTGCCAGTCAGAGCAAAGACCATTACAAGGGACGGTTGTCAGAGACCAGTGAGAGGCAGCTCGCACTAGTGTTCCAGAGTTACTGGGTCCCCACTGTGTCCTGGCTGGTTTACCTGGGTGAGAACTCCTGACTGGATCTGCAGTGGTTGAGCAGCAGGCGCCTGGGGTACAATTGGCACGGCATTATCCATCCTCACTGGGAATCCTGAATGCTTCGCAGGTGCCTGGAGTCCAGCTGCCAGGGACAATAATATGGTGAGGCTGCTTTACTGAGGAGCCATACTGTCCCCTCAAGCCCTAGTCCCTGCCACGTGAGGCAAAGGATTTTCAAAAAGGGCCATATTTTCAGGAGTCAAGAAAAGCAAAACTGGCTCCCTCCAGAACAGATCACTGGGAGAGGTTTGCTCGAGGATAACCTGGCTTGGGTGAGCTCTAGGCCCTCCTCTAATAAAAAATACAATGATACTTCTCCATGACATGAGAAGTGTCCCTGAACTCATTTGTCCATCCTCTCCCTATCAGTACAGACTAAAAATTACTCTAAGTTATGTGATCTAATCACAGTACTATGATCTAAGGATAATTAGTTCCAATAAATGTTCCTTATTCATCTCTTATCTCCTCTCACATCCATTTTGGCCCATGGAAGGTAAAGGTAACAATTTAAACTTGTTTTTCAAAATGAGACCATTTTGTGTAAATATGATTTGAATGTAAAGTAACAACATAAATGTATTTATGTTCTTTATAAACGTGTTTAACATTTACAGGAACATAAACTTGGCTCAGTTGCTAAGATGGCACTATTCAAAACAAGGAAAGGCATATTCACCTAAGAGTAATCTTTTAGATTTTGAAGGGGTCTTTCCCCCTTACTCCACCCCACCAAAAAAAAAAAGTCTAGTTAAGAAATAACTTATTTTAGGGCGGTTAGGTGGTGCAGTGAATAGAGCACCAGCCCTGGAGTCAGGAGGACCTGAATTCATATCTGGCCTCAGACACTTAACACACAAAAACCTTGGGCAAGTCACTTAACCCCAATTGCCCTACCTTCCCCTCTCCAAAAAAAGCAAAAAAAGGACTTATTTCCTTTTAAAACCATCAGTACCAAAATTCAAAGGACTGATACTTGAAGTTATTAGAAACACAACAAAGTTAGTTCTGCTTCAAAATACATTTTCTTCTATTTATTTTAGAAATTTAACCAGATGCCTTTGAGTCACTGTTGCAAAATCGTTTATCAACAACAGCTTGTCTAACAAGTATGGCCAACCTCTCTTGTAGTGAGCATGATGCTATGAAGGAAGGGAGGCTTTCTTGCTTCCCAAAGCCACAGCAGCAAAACCATTTTAACCAAGGTTTCTAGGAAAGGACTGGTCATATCAAGACTTCACAGACCTTTTCTGCAAATGAAAATATCTCACCTGGAGAGACGGGACAATGAGAAAAGGGGAAAAGACTCTAGAGGGTTTTCCTTCTTTATTAGAATTAAAGAGTTGTTTTCAAAAAATTATTAGGAAAACATTCCTCTAATTTACCAATGACCAACTAAATGATAAAATTAAAAACAAGAGAATGTCAGCTTTGTCTGTAGAAAATTACCATTTTCCTTCATGCCACCAGAGCCTCCAGCTTTGATCAGAACATGAGCCGTGCCAATCAGAGGACTTCTTCAGTGGTATTTTCTAAGCTATCATCTCCCAAACTCTCCTAATATTGCTGTGCTGGCATGATATAAGAACAATCCGCAAGCCAAACAAGCTTTGCTGCCTGCAGCAAATTGGTCTAGCAACATTTTCCACTTCAGCTGCATCCTAACATGTTAGACTAAAGGGAAAAAGGCCAATCCAAAACTATCCATGACAAACTAAAGAAAATAAGATGGGAATTAAAATGATCTTTTCAGAAACAACTTTAATATAGTCTAAGATGAGAATAAAAAAAGTGCCAACCAATCTCCCTTCTTGGGTTGCATGACCTCACCAGGCAGTTAGACAACCTTCTTGTCAGTATGCCTAAAGCATATGGCTACCTGCAAATCTATATTAATGTGGCAGTTTCCTCTAAATTGCTAATACTAGGGATCTAAAATTTCAGAAAGCAAAATTCATTGAATAAGGTCAAGCTCAGTTATCACTTCCATGGTAATGGTCTAAAATAAAACTGTGGAATTTTGATAGTCACCTTTGAACAAAAGTCACATTGATCTGTTCAAGCTCAATAGGGCTGAAAATAGTAGCCTAAAAGGCATGGGTTTCTAAATCTGACTGTGGTCACTAGAAAAGACCATGATTCTAAGTTAACTTGTTCAGAGCTAACAACTGCATGTAAGTTGCAAGGTGGACACCAATCAAATACTATGATTTAAATATTAGACATCAATATGGAATTACAAGATAAGAACATTGAAAGACAGCAGTAAAAAAACGGTCCATCTTAAGCTCAAAAAAGACCATGAGTTCCATTCATGTGAATGAATACTTGGATTTTTGACACCTACAGCACTGAAACCATGCAGGCATGACTGCTCAAGCCGACCTTTAACCAGACAACTCTTAAAACACCTACTGTTCTACTGCCTTATAAGCTACAATACTGTATAGCAACACTTCTCTATTTTCAGTTCTCCACCTCCCTTCTTATCTAGCTCTAGACACTCCAAGAATAATCACTGCAAAGGACTCAGTGATGGATGGATGGAACAATGAAAGGACAGGATGAGCCTGAGCTTAGACATCCAGAAGCCTCTGATATCAAACAATTAAAACTCAAGCTCCATCCACCACAGCTCAGTTAAGACCAAAACAAGACTTTCCAATCTTTCAGTCTCCAGGAGTTATTTTTTCCTCAAGTTCCTCTATGCCAACTGAGTTCCAACTGAGAAGCAACAGCCAATTCATGGGGCCATGGTTGTGGAAACTGCCTGAGAAGCACAGTCTAAGACATGGAGATAAAGAGGTGGGAGGGTTGGGTAACAAGGAAAGGAAGCAGTCCAGCAAGGCCAGCACAAGAATTATTCAACACCTAATTACTTTCACTAGGCATTACAACCCAATACATAAGGAATTTTTCTGGTATAAATCTTACAAATCTGGGAAATCAGCATCAATCAGATTAAATTTGCACTTATGGACATTTGAATCTGTTCCTCTGCTCTCCCTGAGGATTTTCCCTGGTATACATGGCTATCACTCTCCTGCTATCCCAGTAATCTGTCTCCCCCTAGCCCTTTCTTCCTTCTTTTCTGCTTCCTCTGACTTTGTCAGAAACCAGACAAAGATTAACAGTCAATCAGCAACCAATACAAAGAGATGAACAACGTTGCTTCTAAAGGGCTAGGAAGTGTCTGAAAGTATCCTAAATGCTAGTTTGCCGCCTGGAGATCTAGCATAGGCATTCTTCTACTGAGGAAACAGGGATCGTGCTCAGAAGGTCTATTTAAAAATAGTATAGCGACTTCTCAAAAGACTTGTCAGCCCACTAAACATTTGTTTCCCCTTCTTACAGAAAGAAGGGCCAGACAGGGAAGAGTTTAGGGGCTTTTTCCAAAATTATAACACAATCATGACAGAGGAGGAACAAAAATGCTTTTTTCAGACACCCTAAGACAAAGCTTCCCCCTTGCCAGCTGCCTTACTCCTCTATTAATGAAGTCAGAAGCAGAAAAACAATTCACAAGGTAAGAAAATCCTAAGGCCTTCCCTTGTTCCTCCTTTGCAAGTGGCAAGGACCACAGCTTTGGGTTTTTTCCTACTGAATGCTTTTATTTTGTAATTTAAATACTGTAGTTAATATTTTATCAGATAATTCTAAATTTTTTTCCATCTAAACATGTTTTTCCTCAACTGTCTCAGTTTCCTTATCTTTAAAATGAGGAGGGGCTAAGCAAAATGTGTTTAAGGTGACTTCCAGCTTTAAACTTCTATTCTAAGTTTGATTTTATTCTGTTTCAGTACTTTTAATAATTTTTTAATAAAAATGAAATTTAGTATATATTTCCATTTACAGTCACTTTTTGAGATTGTATTTATTTACTCTGTATGTGTTGTAGATCCAAAACACCATCAGTCCCTGAATGTAAGAGAAGGGAGGAGGAAACAGCAGGGAATGAGACTAACTGGTACCATGATTTGATCTCCAATTACTCTGACTATGTAAGATTCAAGAATAATAAGCTTCTAGAGGGAATGACTAAAATAAACACAAAGTGCAATAAGTTGCCTAAAGCAGGCACGGCAGAGTCCCAATCATGTAAGACAGGGTTTTTCCCCACATACTTTGAAAAGCAGGTGGACACACGATGAATGTTTGCTGGAATGGATCTGTCTGAGTGCAAATCTGAGTAGTTCCAGGCTGCAAGGAAACACTCTGTTGGGCAACTCCTGCAACAGGTGCTGCCGATGATGGGTACAGAGCAGACTGGTAGTTTAGCAGGGAGACATCCGAATTAGCCAGAGAGAGAGTAGCAGCTGCCGCAGTAGAACTGGACGCTAAAACACTGGCCTAAAAAAAACACAAAGAACAGAACTGTACAACACAAGATGGCCAGGGGGCACTACATTTACACACAACATTTATAGAACAGCTAAAACAAACTAGAGAACTAGGATGATGATTGTCTTTGGATAACCTTTTGGCTTGAGACACAAATTCTATGTAAAGTTAAATGGTCATTTCCCCTTAAAATATACACCTCTTCTTTGGTTCCCAAACCAATCAAAAGGACTGGATTTGAAATGTCACAAGGTGACCCCTCCATGTAAAGCCCACTATCATATGCAAAAATCTTTATTCAAAAGTTTAAAAAATTAGTCCAATTTAAACATTACACCTAGACTTTCAAAACCCAGACTTACATATGATTTTTTAATAACAAATTAAAATTATAAACTGTTAAAGTTAACTAATAAAAACAGCACTCAATATGATCAGCCCAAAGTGAAATTAAGCTAACAAGTCATACTAACAGTCGTGAGCCTAAAGCTCAGGACTATAATAGTGAGCAAAATGTTCCAAGAGTGTGTCTGAGGTACCACATCTCACCGGGCAGACTGGCTAAGACGACAAAACAGGAAAATGATAAATGCTGGAGAAGATGTGGAAAAAGTGGAACACTGACGCGTTGTTGGTGGAGTTGTGAACTGATCCAACCATTCTAGAGAATAATCTGGAACTATGCCCAGAGGGCTATAAATAATTGCATACCCTTTGACCCAGCAATATCACTTCTAGGGCTATATCCCAAAGAGATCATACAAGTGGAAAAAGGACCCATATGTACAAAAATATTTATAGCAGCTCTTTCTATGGTGGCAAAGAACTGGAAATCAAGAGATGGCCTTCAACCAGGGAATGACTAAACAAGTTGTGGTATATGAATGTAATGGAATCCTATTGTGCTATAAGAAATGAGCAGACGGACTTCATGATAACCTGGAGAGTCTTATATAAACTGATGCTGAGTGAGGAGAGCAGAACCAGGAGAACTCTGTACACAATTACAGACACATCGTTTCTGTGATGACTGACTTTGACAGAATGGACTCCTCTCAGCAATGCAAGGTTATAAGACAACTCCAAGGGACTCAAGATGGAGAGGGCTATCCACATCCAGAGAAAGAACTACAGAGTCTGAATGCAGACTGAAGCAAATCACTTGCTTTTCTCTTTTTTGTTTTGCTCTGTTCCTTCTTTCTCATTGTTGATTGCATTGGTTATAATTCTTCTTTACAACTTGACTAATGTTGAGTGTGAAGGTATTTGTAGAACCTATATTGGATTGCATGCCACCATGGGGAGGGGGAGAAGGCGGGAGGAGAGGAAGGGGGAGAAAATTTGAAACTCAAGGGATTGTGGAACTGAATGTTTTAAAGTAAACAAATAATATTTTTTTTTAAATTCAAGAGTTTGTTTCCATTTTCTTGATCTTTTTGTAAACTGAAAGCTCTCACAGGGCAAGTTATCAGATCTGTGTAATTCTTTTTGAGTAGGCTTAATAAAGCACTTTTTGACACAATCATGGTACCACCACAATGAAGAATTCCTTATGTCATAATAAAGCTTCATCAACAAAGACTACTCTACCTACCCCTGCTGCTACATCCGACCACCTTCATTTCGTCCCACTTTGCTTTACATTTCCAAAACGATTTTGTCCATCTCCTGGCATACCTGATTGTGCCCCGTATTGAGCTGGTTGCTGAAGGTCATAGTTAGATTTGTGCTTGTGTTGGGGGCAACATGAGTGGTGAACGGGCTTTTGATCTGTTTCACCGTATCATACATATGACCTCTCCTTTTGCAGATCTCCATATTCTGAAAGCATGACTTAACACTGCAACACAAAGATTGAAGGTTCAGGATTCATCCAGAGAAGCATCCCATGCAAACACCCAATGCCCATTCTTCTATATTAAAACAAAGAATGTGTTGTTTATGCTTTTTTATCATTGTGTGGGCATAAAGGGGTTTAATATACCTTTAAAAAGACTACTTCTTGATTGAAAACAGAGAAAAAACAGCGACTGAATTGTAACCTCATGATTTATAAATTAAAAGAAAAAATACCCCAAAGATCCAACTATCTAAGAACTAAAGTGGTACTCAAGTCAAGAGTTTTCTTTTTTTTTTTCTTTTTGGAGGGGGGAAGGCAGGGCAGCTAGGGTTAAGTGACTTGCCCTAGGTCACACAGCTAGTAAGTGTTAAGTGTCTGAGGCCAAATTTTAACTCAGGTCCTCCTGACCCCAGGGCCAGTGCTCTATACACTGTGCCACTTAGCTACCCCAAGAGTTTTCTTTAACTACTAGAAGGGAATGAAGTAGACAGCACAAATTTTAACACCAACTGAAAACTATGGCTAAAACTCTCCAATGCCAAAATTACCCCAAACTCACTGATTGCTGTGTGGGAAATCCAAAAGATGAGTCATTGTCACAAATGGGTGGTTGAGGGTCTTCAGTGGAGTAATTCTCTTATCTGCATCAATTGTCAACATCTTTTTTAACAAATCAATGTACTCTCTTCGATCCGCCTTTTCTGCCAACATATCAGTTCCCTCTAAGTCTGTAGACATATTCACCTTTCCAAGAAAAATTTGAAAATGTTATTTTCAATCACTTAAAACATTAATTACAGACATCAGTCATTTGCTCTTCCCAAAAAATATGGATTCCCAATAGAGGAATAATACTGGAACAATTCCTTTTATTAATGAGCTCCTTAAATATTCAAACTAAAAGAAGTTATCCTTACTTTGTGTGACCAAAAAAAACCTACCCCAAATTTGTCAAACAGCCAAGAATTTCTAAATGATTAAAAATGTAAAGTGTTTTTTCACTCTATTTTTCACAAAATCTAGAGACACACAAATAAACATAAGTAACAGGCATTCCTAATCTCTAAAACACATTTTATTTATTGTTTAGAATAAGAATGGAAAAGAAAGCTGCTCATAAACACATTTCACAAAATATCTTTGCCCAACTAGAACAGATAATCAGAAACAATTGAGAAACAAGCATTTCTATAAAAGTAATCTCTTGGAAAGATTTAAATGCCCTCTAATCACATATTTGAATTCATACACAAATTTCTTTCTGCCAGCAATGAGCAAATATGCTGCTTAAGTAATAGTCATTTCTTCTTTAAGCCTATCAACAAGGCTTTAAGTCTCTATTTAGAAAGGCACCATTTAACAGGACCTGCACAAATTTTCCATACTCACCTGGGCCATGTCATCTAAGCAGTTGAATATATACTTCCGGGCTTCTTTTGATTTTATTCCTGTTTCTAATTCATGTTCCTCCGGTGTCTGCAAAACATAAATTGTAGAGGGGAGATAAAACCATCTGGGTGCAATGTTCACATTTTGTTTTAAATAGGTCAGAAAGCAAAGAAATACGTGTGTCCATCTTACCAATTATAGATAACAAACAAAAAAGTACAATACACAAGAGAAGTGAATTCAGTATTTGGCCATCTTTCCAGAGATGGTTTAAAAAAAAAACCAAACCACAAGCACACAACCCAGTGGCATAACACAGTTTCTGGCAGATTACAACATCCAGTTTTTTCTGGAGGCTGCTTGAAATATAATTTATGAGACAACACCAATGGTAGAAACTAAAGGTATTTGGTATCCGGGGTAAGCCAAGAAGGCAAAGTGCCAGGAGTTAATCAAATTACAAGGAGAGATTCTCTTAAGAGAGAGAAGCCCAAGAAAAAAAGGCAGAGATTTATCTTCAGGAAACACCTAAGGCCTGAATGCTTGGTATTAACAGAAAAAATACACTGGGTTTTTGACAAGCAGAATAAGCATTCCCTGTTAGATGGTCATTACATAAATTATTTTAGTTCTTCGTATCACTTAAGTCTCATTCACAACTACTGCTTCCAAACAAGCAAAATAATTTCAAAAAGCTAACATTTTAAAACAAATCCTTACCAGTGGACTATGGCCAAATGGATAAAATATGAAGTCATTTTTTAAAAGCAGCTATTAAACACTTATGTTCATTTTAACACACAAGGATTTTATGCTAAAATAATGAATTCTTAGGATTCAGGAAAAGAAAATGAGAAACAGACCTTTAGTCTCCACAGCGGGTAACCCAAATTAGGATCTCTGTTGAAAAACCTGCTTGTTTTTGTTCCTGCGCTCAGAAGATATTCTGCTGGCAGGCCTTGTGTTTGTGAAATGTAACGAATCTGAAAACATGAAAAAAAAATCAAAAAACCAAGTAGGAGAACATTTGAGGTAAAAAAAAATATTATATACATATATATGAGCTTCACATTAAAACCCTAAATCTCTTACAAACTGATAACAAAAGAAAAAGGCGTGGTAAACAAATCCTGTTCAATTTTTAAACAATACACAAAAACTGAGATTTACTTATAAATACACATATATATCAACCTACACACAAGCAACATCATCCTTGTAATTCCCAAATGTTTATTTAGCATGTCCTTGTTACTACATCTGTTAATTATCAGTAAAGACATGGTACCTAGCAATTCTGAACACAGTCAATTTATGAAGTTTTGTGAACTCTTTTTTTTCACTTAATAGTATTTTATATTTTTTTCCCAATTACATGTAAAGAGTTTCCAACATTCAAGATTAATTTTTGTAAGGTTTTTGAATTCTAAATTTTTCTCCCTTCCTCCCTTCCCTCTCCTGTCCTTAAGACAGCAAACAATCTGATAAAGACTATAATATGTACTATCATGTTAAACATATTTCCACCATTAGTCGTATTGTAAAAGAAGAATCAGAACAAAAGGGAAAAAACATAAAGAAAAAAGAAAAAGTGAAAATGGTATGCTTCAATCTGCATTCAGACTCATTGCTCTTTCTTTGGATGTGGATAGTATTTTCCATCTTGAGTCTTTTGGCACTGTCTTGGATCATTATCTTGCTGAAAAGAGCTAAGTCTATCATAGTTGATCATTCCATAATGTGGCTATTACTGTGTACAATGTTCTCTTGGTTCTGCTCATTTCACTCAGCATCAGTTCACGTAAGTCTTTCAGGTTTTTCTGAAACCTGCCTGTTCATCATTTCTTAGAGCACAATACTATTCCATTACATTCATACACCACAACTTGGTGTCATTCCCCAAGTGATGGGCAATACTCTCAATTTTGAATTCTTTGCCACCACAAAAAAGATCAGCTACAAATATTTTTGTACATGTGATTCCTTTCCTTTTTGCTGTGATCGCTTTGGGATACAGAGCTAGCAGTGGTACTGCTGGATCAAAGGGTAAAACACAGTTTAATAGCCCTTTGGGCAGAGTTCCAAATTGCTCTCCAGAATAGTTGGATCAGTTCACAACTCCATCAACAATGCATTAGTGTTTCATTTTTTCCCTATCTTCTCCAACATTTATCATTTTCTTTTTTCTGTCACATTAGCCAATCATGTGGTAAATGTGAGATGATATCTCAGAGTTGTTTGAATTTGCATTTTTCAGATCAAAAGTGATTTAGAGCATTTTTTTATATGACTATAGTTTCAATTTCTTCATCTGAAAACTGCCTGTTCATATCCTTTGACATTTATCAACTGGGGAATGACTTTTATTCTTATAAATTTGATTCAGTTCTCTATATATTTTAGAAATGAGGCCTTTATCAGAAACACTGGCTGTAAAAATTGTTTCCCAGCTTTCTGCTTTCCTTCTAATCTTTGTTGCATTGGCTTTGTTTGTACAAAAACTTCTCAATGTAATGCAATCAAACTATCCATTTTGCATTTCACAATATTCTCTATCTCTTGTTTGGTCATAAATTCTTTTCTTCCCCATAGCTCTGACAGGTAAACTGTTCCTTGCCCTCCTAAGTTGCTTATGGTATCACTCTTTATGTGTAAATCATGTGCCCATTTCAATCTTATCTGGGTATAGGGTATAAGATGTTGGTCTGTGCCTATTTTGTGCCATACTATTTTCTAGTTTTCCTAGCAGTTTTTGTCAAGTAGTGATCTTATCCTAGAAGCTAAAGTCTTTGGGTTTACCAAACAATAGATCACTATAGTCATTGACTGTACCTAACCTGTTCCACTGATTCGCCACTCTATTTCTTAGCCAGTGCCAAATCATTTTGATAACTGCTGCTTTATAATGTAGTTTTAGATCTGCTATAGGTAGGCCACCTTCCTTTGCATTTTTTAAATCAATTCCTTTGATATTCTTGACCTCTGTTCTTCCAGGTGAATTTTGACATTTTTTCTAGCTCTATAAAATAATTTTTTTGTAGTTTGGTATGGCACTCGATAAATTTAGACAGAACTGTCAATGTTATTATATTAACTGGGTCTACCCATGAGCAACTGATATTTTTCCAATTGTTTAGATCTTACTTTATTTGAGTAAAAAGTGTTTTGTTAATTGTGTTCAAAATGGTTTCTCGTTTTGTCTTGGCAGGTAAACTCCCAAACATTTTATATTGTCTACAGTTATTTTAAATGGAATTTCTCTCTCTTGCTGCTGTGCTTTCCTGGTAATATATAGAAATGCTGATGATTTATATAAGTTTATTTTATATCCTGTAACTCTACTAAAGTTGTTCATTGTTTCAAGTAGTCTTTTAGTTGATTCTCTGGGATTCTCTAAGTATATCATCATATCATCTGCAAAGAGTGAATACGTTTTGTTTCCTTGTTGCCTATTTTGATTTCAATTTCTTTTTCTTCTCTTACTGCTGAAGTATACATTTCTAGTACAATACTGAGAAACAGTGGTGATAATTGGACATCCTTGTTTCATCCCTGATCTTAATGAGAAATCTTCTTCTAGCTTCCCCATTACATAAAATGCTTGCTGATGGTTTTAGATGGATACTGCTTATCATTTTAAGGAAAACTCCATTTATTTCTATGCTCTCTAGTGTTTTTAATAGGAATGGATACTTATTTTGTGAAAAGGTTTTTCTGCATCTATTAAAATCATGATATGATTTCTGCTAGTCTGGTTACTGATATGGTCAAATAATGCTAATAGTTTTCCTAATATTAAACCAGTACTAAATCCCTGTTATAAATCCCACCTGGTCATAGTATATTATCTTGATGATAAACTGCTGTAAATCTTTTTGCTAATATTTTATTTAAAATTTTTTGCATCCATATTCATCAGGGAAATTGGTCTATAATTTTCTTTCTCTGTTTTGGCTCTTTCTGGTTTAAGTATCAGCACTACATTTCCATCTTAAAAGCAATTTGGCAGGACTCCGTCTATTTTTCCAAATAGTTTATATAGTATTGGAATTAATTGCTCTTTAAATGTTTAATAGAATTCACTTGTGAAACCATCTGGCCCTGGAGATTTTTCCTTATGGAGGAGTTCATTGATGGCTTGTTTAACTTCTTTTTCTAAAATGGGGTTAAGTATTTTATTTCCTCTTCTGTTAATTTGGGCAATTTGTATTTTTGTAAAATATTCATCCATTTCACTTAGATTGTCAGATTTATTGGCATATTATCAGGCAAAACTGCTCCTAATTATTGCTTTAATTTCCACTTCACTGGTGGTGAATTCACCCTTTTCATTTTTGATACTGACAATATGGTTTTCTTTTTTCTTTTTTTTTTTTTACTCAAATTAAACAAAGGTTTATCTATTTTATTGGATTTTTCATAAAACTAGCTCCTGGTTTTATTTATTAGTTTAATAGTTTTCTTTCAATTTTATTACTGTCTTTTGATTTTGATTTTCAGAATTTCTAATTTGGTGTTTAATTGAGGATTTTGGTCTTTTTCTAACTTTTTTAATTGCATGCCCAATTCATTAATCTCCTCTTTTTCTATTTTATTGATGTACATATTTGGAGATATAAAATTTCCCCTCACAGTTGCTTTGGCTGTATCCCATAACTTTTGGTATACTGTCTCATTATTGTCACTTCCTTTCATGAGCTTATTGTTTCTATGATTTGTTGTTTGACCCACTCATTCTTTAGGATTAGATTATTTAGTTTCTAATTAATTTTTAGTCTATCTCTTCATGGCTATTTATTACATGTAATTTTTATTGCATCATGATCTGAAAAGGATATTTAATATTTTGCCTTTCTGTATTTGATTGCAAGGGTCTCATGCCCTAAAGCATGATCAATTTGTGTGTAAGGTACCATGTACCACTGAGAAAAAAGTATATTCCTTTCTTTCCCCATTCAATTTTTTCCAGAGGTCTACCATAACTTTTCCAAATTCTATTCCCCTCCTCAAGTGATTTCTTGTTTATTTTGTGGTTAGATTTATACAGTTCTGAGAGGGGGAAAGTGAAGCTTACTACAACTTACTTTATTTCTTACTGTATTACTTAATTCTTACTATAACTCACTTAACTTCTTTAAGAATTTGGATGCAAGGGGCAGATAGGTGACGCAGTGAATAGAGCACCAGCCCTGGAATCAGGAGGACCTGAGTTCAAATCCGACTTCAGACACTTAACACACACACAAATAAAAACTAGCCATGTAACCTTGGGCAAGTCACTTAACCCCAACTGCCCCTCCAAAAAGAAAAAAAAAAACAAATTTGGATGCAATACTACTTGGAGCATGTCTAGTATTGATATTACTTCATTGCCTATACCACCTTTTAGCTAGATGTAGTTTCCTTCCTTATCTTTTAATAAGATCTATTTTTGCTTTTGCTTTGTTTGAGATCAGGATTGCTACCCCTGCTTTTTTTACTTCAGCAGAAGCATAATATATTCTGCTCTAGCCTTTTACCTTTACTCTGTGTGTATCTCTCTGCTTCAAACATGTCTCTATTGCAAACAATACAATAATAATATATTATAGGATTCTGGTTTTTTATCCACTTTTGTTTTGTGGGAGAGTTCATCCATCCCGTTCACAACCACAGTTATGATTATTATGTATTTCCCTCCATCCTATTTTCCTCTCTTCATACTTTTCTCTCCCCTTTCACACTGTCCCTCCTCTCCAGTGTCTTGCATCTGACCACCACCTCCCCTCAATCTGTCCTCCCTTCTATCAGCACCATCCCCCTTCCCTTTTCTTTTGCCTTTCCCCTCCCTATATAGCAAGATAAATTTCAATACCCAACTGAGTATGTTTGAGTCAAATCCAATGAGTAAGGTTCAAACAATGCTCACCTCCTCTCCCTTCTTTCCCTCTACTGTAATAGGTCTTTTGCATCTCTTCATGTGATGTAATTTACTCTATTCTGCCTCTTACTTTTCTCCCAGTACAATCTTTTTACTCCTGATTTTTTTTAATATCATCATATTAAAATCAATTTATATTCACACCCTCTGTCTATAGATACTCCTTCTAACTGCCCTAATAGAGAAACACTTCTCAAGAGTTACAAGTATCATCTTCCTTTGTAGGGTTGTAAACAGTTTAATCTTATTGAATAACATGTGTTTGTTGTTTTCTTCCCTGTTTACCTTTTTATGCTTCCCTTGAGTTTTGTATTTGAAGACTGAATTTTCTGTTAAGCTCTAGTCTTTTTTTTTTTTTAAAGCAACTGAGGTTAAAGAAACTTGACCAAGGTTACACAGCCAGTTTTTTTGTGTGGGTGTTAAGTATCTGAGGCCAGAACCAATCCCAGGTCCTCCCAATTCCGGGCCGGGGCTCTTAACTCACTGCACCACCTAGCCGCCCCTAGCTCTAGTCTTTTCATCAGGAAAGTTTGAAAGTTTCCTATTTCATCGAATGTCCATTTTTCCCCCCGAAATATTATGCTTAATTTTGCTGGGTAGCGGATTCTTCCTTACAATCCAAGCTCCTTTGCCTTCTAGACTATCTTATTCCAACATTTCTGATCCTTAATGTAGTAGCTGCTAAGTCCTGTGTAATCCTAACTGTGGCTCCTTGATATTTTAATTGTTTCTTTCTGGCTGCTTGCAGTATTTTCTTCTTGACCTAATTCTGGAATTTGGCTACAATATTCCTTAGAGTTTGCATTTTGGGATCTCTTAAAAGTATTCTTCCAATGACTTTTTTATCCTCTGGTTCTAGGATATCAGGACAATTTTCCTTGATAGTTTCTTGAAAGATGTTGTCCAGGTTCTTTTTTTAGATCATGGCTCTCAGACAGTCCAATAAGTTTTAAATTATGTCTCCTGAATCTGTCTTCTAGGTCAATTGTTTTTCCAATGAAATATTTCACACTGTCTTCTATTTTTTCATTCTTTTCATTTTGTTTGACTGGGAGCTTCCACTTGCCTAATTCTAATTTTTAAGGAGTTGTTTTCTTCACTGGATTTTTTTCCCCATTGGCCAATTCTATGTTTTATGGAGTTGTTTTCTTCAGTCAATTTTTGTGCTTCCTTTTCCAAGCTGCCGACTTTTTTCGTAATTCTCCCACATAACTCTTATGTCTTTTCCTAATTTTTCTTCTACCTCTCTTATTTGATTTTTAAAATCTTTTTTGAGCTCTTCCTGAAGAACTTTTTGGCTTGAGACCAATTAATATTCCCCTTTCAGGCTTCACATGACACTGTCCTCTTCTGAGTTTGTGTTTTAACCTTCCCTATCTCCATAGTAGCTTTCTATAGTCAGGGTTCTTTTTGGGTTTTGTGCTCATTTTTAAAAGTTGAACTCTGCTTCTAGGGCACAAGGGGCAGTGTTCCCAGGTTATTTTGCTGGGAGCCAAGGGCCTGGTCACCAGCTTTCTATACCAGAGTCTCAAACGCTTGCAGCTTGCCCACTGCACTGGAGTGGCCTGGCCTAGTCATGCCTGTTATGAGGAGGTTCTGGGGCTGGCAATTTGTCTTCTGCAGTGGAGCTGGAGACTTCACAGCTGGCCTGCTCTGTCACTAGCCTGCTGAGCCAGCATCAAGGGACCTCAGTTGCTGATCTGTGCTGTGGCTAAGAGACCCCCACTGGCTTGCCCAGACACTGGGGTGCATGCCCCTTTTAACCCAAGTGAGGAAGACCTTTCCTGAAGTCCTTCTAAATTAACTCAAGCTAGAAAATTGTTTTATTCTGTCTTTTTGTGGGTTCTGTCACTCCAGAATTCACTTAGAGGCTTCACATTTCTAAGGGAAACTAGGGAGTGCTCAGGCAACTCCCTGGCTTCTCTCTATCATCTATGAACTCTCTTTCGATACAAATTTTAAAAACATGATAGAAAAAAACCCTCAATAAGGTAATTATGAAGGATCCCCTGAAAGAACTTTTCATGGCTCTCCAGGTTAACTTTGATACATATATCTGAAGGTCAGGGAAACCTTGTCTTTCCTCAAGACCCATTTTCTCCACCCAGTTCTCACTAATGTATCTTCACTTCCTCTGAATTGCTCCCATTTGTACTATTCAACTGAATTCTTGTTTATACATTGTTTGCTAGTTGCTTCTACAGGAAAAGGATCAATATTAAAATGGGAGGGAGCTTAGAAATCATTCAGTCTAACCCCCACCTCCTCATCACCATTTTACAGATGGGGAAATGAGTCTCAGAGGCATGAAGGGATTTGCCCCCTGCTACTTCTCACAACTAACAAGTAGCAGAGTTAGGATTCAAACCCATCTGAGAACTGCAGAATCCAATCCTTTTGCCACAACACTAGCATATGCACCTCTATAGAGGCTGTCATCACTCTCTAAATCCAGTTAAAGTACAAGTTTTTTTTAAAGACCATGTTTTTCCTTCTTTACCTCTCCTACCCACCCCCCATCCCACCCCAAAAAAACTGAGCTCAAAGATGAGAAATACTTGGTTTTCATGTGAAGTATAAATTTTAAGTTCCAAAACAGCAATGTGCTATTCCCTTCATAAAAAGGACTATTCTGCCTCCAACTATACTATTAAAGTATAAATATATTTCAAAAAATAAATAAAAATAATGAACACAAAGGCAGTAAAACCAAAGGCCAATTTTAGAAACTAGAAGTACATTCTTCAAAACTGGAATGATACTATATAATTTTGAAAACTATTCAAATAAAATACCCCATGACACATGGAAAAAGCTTTATGGCTTCGTGAGAACAAAGTGCTTGAGTTGGAGTTAGGAAGTTTGGATTCAAATACTTACTATCAATACAGCCCTAGGCAAGTCACCTTAACTTTTCTGGGACTCGGTTCTTCATCTGTAAGATGGGTTAACACTAATATCTAGTTCCACAGAGTTGTTGAGGACCAAGTCAAGTGAACAAGCATTTATCAGGTACCTACTATGTGCCAGGCACTGTTTGCTAAGCACTGAGGGTACAAAGAAAGGCAAAATAAAGCCACAGTTCTCAAGACCCTCAGAGTCTGATGAGGGAGACAATGGGCAAACAGCTTTGTGCAAACAAGCTATATTCAGAATAAACTGGAGGCGATATCTGAAGGCAGGTGTTTGTTCAGGTTAAGGAGGACTGGAAAAGGCTCCTTGCAGAAGGCTGAACTTTAGCTGAGACTTAAAGGAATCCAGAGATGCCAGGATAAAGCTCTAGGCATGCTGGTCAGGCGGCACTATATACATGTCAGCTATGATAATTATTCAGTATTGTTTTGTGCTCCAAAATTTAAATAGTTCTTTGTGATAAAAGAGTAGGAAACCATCAGTCTGTTCTTCACTACTAAAAAGATGCTCTCATACAGCTGTAGAAAAATGTATCACAAAAAAACAGTTGGTGTTAACGACAGCAACAATGTTTCTGTGTCAATTGTACTTGGGTCTCACAACACATGGTCTCTGACGCTTCCCCACAACTGCAACTTTCTCATGACCAAGAGCCCTGGGAAAGCTACCTTCCTGAATCTACCACCTCCAGTCAATCTCGCCCTCTCCAGTGCCACACCCAAACAGTGATAAGATTCTCACAACTCTCAGATCTTTTTTTCCCCCATAAACATAAAAGCTGCCCATCTATACTTTGCTTATTCTTTGTAAGGCTCAGCTTCCCAGGAAAAAGTGCAAAAGCAA
Organism: Petaurus breviceps papuanus; assembly: GCF_028583685.1. Lineage (NCBI taxonomy): Eukaryota > Metazoa > Chordata > Mammalia > Diprotodontia > Petauridae > Petaurus > Petaurus breviceps. Next base: position 42,306,330 of record NW_027185798.1, read on the forward strand.
TTTTTTACTGCGAGAGAGAAGACTGGCACCAGATGGAAGTGGATCTAGCTAATGGGCTGGTTAAACAGCTGTGGTCAATCTCTTCTGTGCAAAACAGATCTACATTGCTACTGGGTTAACTCTCAACAAGGTGGACTGAATGGAATTAAACAAATTACAGCACAAAATATGGACATTTATAACACAAGAAACCTATGCTTCACTTATAGCCCTGGTCCAAAAGTCAACTTCTAACAACAAGTATGACATCTTTCCTCCAATGCACAAGAGTATCGCTGAACTCATATGTACAGGAAATAAACAAAAGCTCATCTTTTTTCTTTTCATGAAACCATTTAATTGCGGGGGGGGGGGAGTCAAGAAGCAATCATTTGAGAGTAATTTCTATATAACCCAATACTACACCCCCTCCTCGATTTCTCAAACTCAAGGGCCACTTTCAAAATGGCTTAACAACATAGGAAACTGCAGGCCAGCTCTTCTATTGTCACCAAATTCTCTCTTATCCATCAGAATCACACTCATAATACGTCAGCATAGCAAAGGGGCAGGAAAGGGAAAGGTACTTTTCAAGATCATCTAGTCTAGACTTTTACAGATAAGAAAATACTGAAGTATGGTTTCCACTGTAGATTACTTCCTTTATAAACTCCCTCCCCCACAGGGGCACAGTAAACACATTTCAGTTTGAAGAGTATTTTATTCTAGTGCATCACCTCTAAACAAGAGGTAACTATTTTTACAAAGTTCAGGTTCATTCAAACTTCACTGTGAAGCTCATGGAACTTCATAATGAAAATTCTAATTTTTCATTTGTATCTTTCTTTTGTGTCTTGATTCACAAGACAAAATAGTACCCTGAAGCTAAGATTCTGGACCCATCTATCTATGACTAATCATTCCAAAGGGAGAGAAAAGAAGATGCCATTATAAGGCAAAATATCACAGGATTGCCTCCTCCATCATTTGTTGGAAATGCCAAACATCAAGAATTGCCATCGGGGTGGCCAGGTAGCACAGCGAGTAAGAGCACCCGCTCCAGTGTTGAGAAGACCTGGAGATCGAATCCCGGGCTCAGACACTTAGCACCCACCCAGAAACACCTGGCCATGTAATCTTGAGCAAGTTACTTAACCCCAATTGCTTAGGGGCGGCCAGGTGGCTCAGCGAATAAGAGTACCGGCTCCAGTGTCGGGATGACCTGGATCAAATCTGGGCTCAGATACTCAGCACCACACCCAGAAATAACTGGCCGTGTAACCTTGAGCAAGTTACTTAACCCCGATTGCTTAAAAAAAAAAAAAAGAATTGCCATCAAAGGCCATGAATGATTACAGTCTTAAGGAGTAGAAGCTAGAAGGAAAGTGTTAAAACATGCCACTATTCTTTCTCTAAAATCTACAAATTTACAATGTGGTTAGACTTTCAGAACTGCTTTTCCCCTAATATGTAACCACTCCACTAGAAACAACTCATCTGACCTGTTCCTGCCCAGATCTTACCTGATCATATTCTGAAGCACCAGGATAGAGAGGCCACCCCAGGAACAGCTCAGCTATCACACAGCCCAAGGACCACATATCAATAGCCTCACAAAATGGCAGTCCAAGAATGATTTCAGGAGCTCTACAAAACAAAAACATCAGATCAAAAGATGGATTATGAGCAATTAACACTTTAAAATACCAAATGCTTTTGCATAGAAAGTGAAGCAAATTTTGTTAACAAAACTGAAAATTATCTCTGATATATATTAACTGAAGGTTTCTGTACCTTTCTCCTCTCATGAAGATATTGAATGAATAAATTGGTTCTCTTTGCTTCATTGCCAAAATGAAGCTAAGTCTAAAGCAAAAGGATTTATCATAGGACAAATCATAGGTTTAGAATTGGAAGTTACTGAATCCAAATCCCACATTTTTCAGATGAGGGAATGGAGGCACAGAGATACTATTGACTTGCCCAGGGTCACAGGGCTACCAGGTTGCCCTCTGGCTCTCCTGTATAAAGCTACCACTCTTACAATGTGAAAAATCTTTCTAAGGGAATGCTACTGCTAAAGCAAAGTGTTTGGAAGGAGAACATAATCAAAAAATAAGTCCTGGAAATAAACAAGCTTGGAGTTCTAAGGAATAATGCTAAATTTTCAAAATATCTATTAAGTCCTTTGCACACATGTACATGTATAAAGAAATCTAACTGCCTGATATCCCAGGGAGGTGACAGGGACAGGGACAGGAAGGTAGGGAAGTAATTTTGAAAACTTTTTTTTAAATGAAAGCTTAAAAAAAAGTTCCTTGTACCCAGCAGACTTTTAACAAATAAAATGTGCTTGTTGATTTCCATCATAGCGTCTTTATAACAGAACCAGGTATGTAATGCTCCAGAATTTTTTAAACCATTCTAATACCACCAAAACAAAAAATATTAAAGGTATATATAAACTGACTCAGGCAGAGAAGAAGAAATGAAGTAAAGAGATTCCCCTCTCCCAAATACCTTTTAACCAATAATTACATTTCTACTCACATACTAACTGTACTTTGAAAAGATCCAAGGTAACCAAGGTTTGACTGTAACTTTCATGTGTCCCATTATTAGGTTCAGTGCCAAGTGCTAAGAAATCGAGAAAATTACTTTTGGGCTGCTTTCTCTCTTGCTTAACTTCCTGCATCACACAAAGACATCATGAATAACAGTTTTTCAGCAAGAGACTATTTACCCCTTTAAAGATCATTCAGAACAGCCCATGATAATATGAAATTTTCATTATTCACCCCTTTTTTCAAAAATGTAGGTACAATCAACCCTTTCAATAGACAGCCTTCAGCTTTCACCTTAGGAAAAGGTTGTTCTGTTTTCAATTTCCAAAAAGAGTTAATGTTTTATGCTAATAATAAACTCCACAGGACGTAACAGAAAGCCGAAGCCCACAAAATATGTCCTATTATGTTCCCTTATTGATCCTTTTGCAGAAGAAATAAAGCAGTCATCTGTCATGCAAGTAAAACAGGCCAGCATTAAGAAACCCCCAGAGGAAAAGCCCTTCACCTGAGAAGTACTGGAAAAGAAAGCGGGGCACCAAGAACTAGCTAAAGTTAGGAATGCATCTGGTTTGTTGAAGAAAGAAGCAGTACAAAAAGTACCAAGCTTCCACAACCAACTCCAGGAACAAACAGCACAAGACCCAGATTATCTTCAGAGCAGACTGGCCCATCTGTGAAGTCTCAAGTTCCTTTCATCTTAAATTCTTCAAGAGTAATAATCCCAACTAAGCTCCTACACTACTTCATCAGAGGAAACCGAAGCTTACATTCAGTTAAGAAGTTACAATCCCAGAAATCCAAATTAAGTTTTAATATACAACCGAACCAATTTAAAAAAAATTAGAATACATCTTGTCCCAAGGATTTCCTCTATTTGTTCCAAGTACAGATCTTTCCAGGAAGGAAACTTTCCTATTATATTCCAGCAATACCTGGGCTTCAAAAAAGCTCATTTTGGAGGCATTATTAACCTCATAGAATAGTATATGATTTTTAAAGAGGCTTTCCCCAATGAAAGCCCTAAAGAAGAGAGAACTCAAAAGACATCCCACTCCTCATAGCAGAGAGGTATAACAGAGAGGTGGTAGCTACTAGGGAAGCCTGCAACAAATACTGGCAAATCCCATGTTCTGGCAAACAATGTTTTGCTTTAGTTGCTTTACTTTGTCACAAAAGAGATTTTTTCTCCCACAACTGGAAAGGCTAAATGTATTTTAAGGGGTTTTACTGAGTAGTAGTCCAAATAAAAATAATTAACATTTTATGGCACTTTAAAAACTTTCCTCATGATGATCTCATGAGTTACAGAATGCAAATATTGCCTCCATTTTACAAATGAGTTAAGTGAGGCTGAGAGGTTAATTTGCCCAGACTGGTTGGGATACAGTGTGTGAGGGGCAGGTAAGGTATTCTTTTCAATATACCCTACACCACAATGTTTCCTAAAAAGATGACAGCTCTCAATTCTCAAGTACTGTAGTTCATAAACCATATATAATCTCATTTGATCCTCACAACTATGTGCACAAGTAGTACAAGTATTATCACCACCCTTTTACCGATAAAGAAATAGAAGTTGAGAGGATGAATCCCTAAGAATACCTAGTTAGCAAGTAATCAGGCCCCATAATTCCCAAAGCAATGCTCATAAGAAATCATACCACTGTGTCTTCCCAAACCTAAAAGTCAGAATCCTTGAGAAACAAGGCTTCATGGATTCTATTAGTTGCTGGTCCTGTACACATCAGCAAGTTGGAAGCTTACAACCAGCTCCTGACTTCCAACAGCTAATGGCTGTGGCTTGTTGCCACCTCTTACAGGACTATTTGACTTGGATTGTGGAATTATTAATCAAAGAAGCAATCTTCAAAAGCTCAAATACTTGAATTGTGGGCAGAGGCCCAGCTCTGGGCACCATTCCTGTTGCAGGTGGTTGTAACTGCACAGAACTGATGGAATTTCAGTTTAATGAAACGCCAATGGCATGTGTTTTTCCAACACAGAGGTGATAGGAGCTCTCTCATCAACTAGAGACCTTACAAGTCCAGAAACAACATAAAAGCCCTACAAAGGCAAAGGATGTGAAATTTCAACTTTCATGTAGCAGAAACAATCATCTCCCAGCTCAGGGCAGTGCTAAAACCAACTGGCAGGTAGAGCTCAAATATGGCTCTCTGTCAAAACCAAAAGTTCAGCTTAGAACACTGTCAGTCATCCACAGAAGAGGGGCTGACTAATTCTGCCACCCCCGCCTTACAAGAAAGACATGTTAAATCCCCAAAAGATAGAGTTACAGGAAGTAGCCTGGCCATCCAATGACTCATTTTGAACAGGTAATAAACATACTTTTTATGTTTCTCAGGCTCAAAGTTTTGGTCACTGAAGGAAAATATTCCCTCTTTCTCCTTCCAATAAAAATGAAAAAAATACTAGCTAGAGAAGACATAATTTTCCCACATTAGCTTCCTTCTGTTTCTGAAGCAGCAAAAGCAGCTGGAAAAATCTACAGATGTTCCCTCAGAACAGCAGCCCCACAGTAAAATCAAAGGCAATAAGCAAGAGAAAGCACAAGGTAGCTCAAAAAATGAGGCTTGATCAGCTTACTGTGTCCTTCTCCTTAGACTGACAATCTAGAAATGTTCAACTCAGACATACACAAAAAATAAGAAAGACAAACTATTTCCCTTTATGTAGAACAGAAAATAATCCTAGAAGAATTCATGGAGGAAAAGGAATATGACTACCAACCCCTGCATTCAGCTTATATTTCTTGGACAATTTTTTTTCATGATTCTTCTTCCACTAAACCTACCTTACATAACCTCTTGATCTCTCAAAAATCTGTAAAATGAACGATACCTGGGAAGTGTCACTTGCCAACGTTACTGCTTCAATTGAAGAAGAAAATATGACAAATGTCTGTAGACTGACTTGGATGGAGAGATGGTTTTAACTAATGTCAATAAAAGAAATCCCATGGTCTAGGTAGGTCTTAATTTGTTTTTTTTTTACACCTTTGAAGATACAACCTATTTTGGACAGAACTCTAAAAAGGGTTAATTACTAAAGCCAGCAGTGGGAAGAAAAATTCCTCCTTTTGAGATTTCTCAACTTCAAATTTGCTTTAAATTGAAAAACTTCCCAAGGCACTAAAACTTATTTTCACTGAGTTCCAGACAGTGGAGTTTAAAAAGCCTTGAAAACAGGACCATTTAATACAAATCATCCTTTTTACAACTCCTGTTTTCCCTTTCTCATCTCAAAGGCATTAAGTTCAGTCACCAGATCAGAAGTTATATCAAAACTGACTTTTTATAGTCAAGAATAAAGTTAGAATGTATACAGTTTCACTGTATACTGTAACTAGTTGAAGATTTTTTTGTTGTTTTTTCTTAAAATGATAAAATGGTGAGGGAAATGCTTTTCCTTACTAGATTCTGTCCTACCACTACGTTTCAAATAATGGAATCTCAGCTGGAAATATGAGCCAGCTGGTTTGTTGAAGAATAGAAAACCACTCGCATGGAAATTAGTGATGCTAGTCATACAAGGGTTCACACATTAGAGTAAAACCTCTGTCCCTAAGAACCCAAGACTCAAAGACAACAATCTGTCTGAAGCAAGTCACCGTTTATGTGGGCCAAGCACAAAGCATACTGACTTTAGTTCTATCCTGAGTAGGTCCACGCTATCTATGACAAAAAGACTGGCAAAAAAGGTACAATAGATGCTAACATTCTGGTATGTAGTATCATCACGAAATATTTTAAAATAAAGAAGATGAAAGATTAGCTTTGAAGTTTTGACATCTCAGTGACCAGAAAGATTTCCCTGTTTCCTAAAAGGGGCAAATGCTTGATACATTTTTTTAAAGAGAGGGTAAAGCAGTATGAAAGAAGCTTAACCCCCCATTGTGGATAAAAGCCAGTGATAAAGGTAGAAAACCTAGCCCTGCTGCTACCAGAGAGCAGCAGCACAGATAATGTCAAATTCAAAAAATCCTCAATCACAAGCCTCAGAAACTACATATAATGTGCCTCCATCTATGGGTGAGACCCTTGCTTAGTTTGGGTTAAGATTTCATAGCTGTAGTTGAGGGGCCAAGTGTGGGCAGTTAAAGAGCTTTGTTGAAGAATTATCAAGGGATTGATTCAAAGCATTTGAAAATCCTATGTCCTTTTCTAGAAAAAGAAAATCAATAAATCCAGCTTCATCACCTCAGGGTATACTGAGGCTCAAAATTACTCAAGTGACAACTTCATCTAAAAGGGCAGGAGAGAAGATCACAGTTATCAGCCTTCTTTCTACATACCACTGAATTCTAACTAACCATTAAACCATTAAACCCTTCAGAGCCTACCCATTTTGAAATGAAAATCTGTGAAAATGTTTTCTGCAAATAATTCTACATATACTCTCTGACTGGGATTTCAATAACTTCATCTCTGAAATTATCAGCAATTGCTAATAAAGGCCAAGTTCTAAAAGTGGACTGCACTGTGTCCAACCTGGGATAAAGAGTTACTGTTCAACAAGGGAGAAAGAGTGGAATTGGGGGCACAGAGAAGAAAAAAGATCAGAGAAGGAAAGAAAAGTTAAAAAGCACTCACTCCTTTATTATGGAGTATGTTCCCATTACCTCCACTGGCAGGTGGTTAGTCAGTTGGCCCTTTGAAATACACATCACCTGTGACACTCAGGTTAAGGACTAAGCCAGTTAAAATCTTTTGGTCATGATCAGAAGGAAAACAGAAAGAAATACATGGACCACATGACCTCTGCGGTCCTTCTAAATCTATAATCCTATGATCTTGACAAAGAAAAGGTAAAGATAGCCTAAAATGTGATGTAAAGACAGTAGCTACCAGAGGTGTACCTGATTGGGGGGGGGGGAAGGTTTTCTCTAAAATATTTAGTGCCCCCAGCTAAAAGGCTTAAGAGAAACAGCTATGTGTGATCATAAACTTACCAGTGATAAATACAGTCCTTCTTGCACTAAATGAGAAAAGAATGAGTATGGAGTAGAGTAGTCTTAGAGAAAGAATCATGGTGGTGTGACGACAACTTGGGACACCCCTCAAAGTCTCAGGACAGTAAGAATTCCTTACTCTTTTCTGAAAAAGTGGCTAAAAAGGATGCTATGGAGACCCCAACTAGCCCCCCCAAAAGAGGCAAGTCCAGAAACAAGCTTCTGTAGAAGACTACTCCTCCATCTCTGTGAGGTACACCCTATCACCATGGGCCTATGTTGTACTGATGAAAATGATTCTATACTCTGTGTAGTGTATGTTTTAAGAGTGGCTCTCTAATCCAGTCAGACAGGATCTTCGAGAGCGGGACAGACACTTGCCTGTAGTAGCGTGACTGTAAGTAGGTGGAGCACACAGCTTTGGATACATGACTGGCAGAGCCAAAGTCAATGACCTTCACACGGTACGGCTGGCGCACAGGATCCACCAGCATGATGTTCTCTGGCTTGAGGTCGGCGTGAATCAAGCCAAGGCTCTTGAGCTTCATCAGAGCAGTGGCCACCTGCTGCAGGATCGGCCGGATGTACTTCAGGGGCAGTGGGCTAAACTTGTTCTGCTTTAGGAAATCATATAAGTTCTGCTCCAGCATCTCAAACACAAGGCAGGTGTGGTTCTTGTGCTGGAAGCACTCGTAAGAACGGACAAAATTGTACTCATCAGCATTCTCACTACTCAGGCGGGAGAGGATGCTCACTTCAATCTGCCCCTGTCGGGCATAGGAAGGGTGGTTTTTCAAGATCTTAATCGCAACAATTTCCTTGGTACTCCGCTTCCAGCACTTGGCCACCTGCCCAAATGTCCCCCGGCCCAAGAACTCTAGGACCTCGTAGCTGTTGGTCATGGAGCAAAGGATTTCATGCTGGACCAGTTGGTAATCCCCTTCTCCACTGGAACTGCTGTTCTTGGTGGTCACGGTGGTGGTCGTGGCAGCGGCACCCACCACGGTCCTGTTCTGCAGCATGAGAGGGGGGTGTTCTTCTATGATCTGCACGCTACCGTTGCTGTCCACCTCCTCACTTTTTCTTTTCAATCCACATTTTTGATAGGGCTCCAGCAAAGAAACGTTGCCTCTGTGAGTGAGGGTCTGGCTGCTCTGAAAGGATGTCGTGGCAGCACCACCCGTGCTGTCAGCGGCTGTGACCACGATATGCTCCACCGTGGGAGCTGGCAGGAGGAGGCTCTGGTCGTAAGAAGGGAGGTTGAAACTTGTCACCTGGTGAGAGGAGCTGGCTTGCCCTTGTGCGGCTGAGAGGTTCTTGCTGTGGGTATAATACTTTTCGTTGCTGCTCTGTCCTGAAACATCCCAGCCAGAAGGCTCTATTTTCAGTTTCTTTGCACTGCAGAAGGCACTCGACGAGACTGACGGGGGAGAGAACACCTGCAGCTGTGATGCCATACCTAGATGCCAAACCAAGAGACGGAAAAGGCATTAGTGATATTCTTGATGAGCACATTTTGAGTTAGTGGAGAAGCAAACTTATTCTTTTAGAAAAATCTGAAAGTACACATCTTTCTGCTCTGTAAAAATAACACTGATCTGATTTTTAAGCATCTACTTTCTTTTTCTTTCTAAATAAAATGTTATTGATACTTGTTTCTTACATCATCTATATTTCCCACTATAAGCTTCTCCCCTTCCCCAAAGCCATCCCCAAAAGTTCAGCAGAATTAACCAACACATCAGGCAAAATCTGACATAATAATTATAAGCACTTTTAGTGTTTCTACCTCTGCAACAAGGTGAGAAGAGATGCATTCTCCTGCCTCTTCTTTGGGGCTAAACTTGGACAGAACAAATATTCTCAGCAAATATTTTTCCTACTATAGGAGGATAAAGCTCTTCACCTAACTAGACATCTGGCAATTCATCCTACACACACACACACACACACACACACACACACACGCATGCATGCATGCAAGCATATAATATGCTAAAACAAATATTTTTGAATGAAAACGTTATTCTTGTCTGTACTTGTATCTTATCCCTTCTTCACTAGTTAGGAAGCTCTAAGAGGGATAGAAACTATCTAAACTTTATATCTCCCCAAGTACCTAACTTTGTGTACACATACACACACACACACACACACACACACACATACACACACACAGAGTGGCATGTAATAAATATTTACTGAACTGATAAATGGTATGTGTATCTGATCTCAAGAGCTGAGGTAACCAAGTAGCACTATAAAGGAGATGCAAATAGCTGTATAAGGAGATTAGTAATAGGAGAGTGGATTAAATTATTTCTAAGGTACCTTAACCTTACAACAGAGGTCTCAGAAACAGGTCTGCAATACCTGCCAGTGCAGCTTGAACCAGAATAAGACGTAATTGGGAAATATTTACCAAAATAAATAAAAACAGTAAAATAGAGGTAATGTTGATATGTGGTTTTCTACATCAATATAGTAGCCCTTAGGGACCCTAAAGTATGGGTCAGTGGTCTTATTTTTATTTGAGTGTATTAACACTGACTTATGAATTCACAAAATGTCATCTTCCTTCTCACCTTGACTACCATATTAGTTGGTTTCCTGACTGATCCAGTATATTCGCCTTGCTAATTCACACTCCACACAGCTGACAAACGGTCATTGCTAAAGTGTAGCTCTGCCCATATCCCTCCTCCTCCAGTGGCTGCCCATAGCCTGGCTGGTACTGAAAACCCTTCAGGTTCTAGTCCCAGTCTATCTCTACAGGTCATTCCCCTCACACACTCTTAGCCAAACTGGCCTACCTGCTGTTCTCCTCCACAAAGCCTTCCACCTTCTGAAGTTGTGTGCTGGAAGGATGTTCTCCTTTCATCTCTCCACCTCTTGGAGCCACCATAAGTCTGAGTACTACCTCCTGCAAAAAGCCTCTCCTAATTCTCCCAGGGTGTAGCTAGGTGGTGCACTGAATAGAGCACTGGGCCAGGAAGACCTAAGTTCAAATCTGGCCTCAGCCACTGGCAAACCTTATTCCAGTATCTTTGCCAGAAGATTTCAAATGGAGTCACAAAGAGTCAGACATTACTGAAATGACTCAACAAATTATCCCATTATTACTGCCCCCCACAAACCACTGCGAATTTACTCTGCCTACACCCTGCTTATACATATCTATGAATCCAACAAATTCCTTTAGAAGAATACAAGCTCACTGAGGACAGGAGTGTCATTTTGTGTATGTGTGTATCCCCAAAGCCTAAGCACACAGACGCTTAATGAACAATGACTTGAGTCTCTAGAAAACACAGACATTACTCTGCCCATGACAACATCCTCATATACTCCTTTTTCTGCTTTTTAAATACGCACATTTGCAGGAAGTACTAGAAAATTTTTTGTTCAAGGGAAACTAGCACCTAGGAAAAGAACTGTAAGCAAAATACTTCATGGGGAAAGAAACTAATAAATCTGCACAATGATAACCTGTCCTTGACCTGTAGCAACACTTGTGACTACTTGAACAACCAAGATGCAGACTTTGATCAGAAACTGTAGTACTTGGGAGGCTAGTGGAGACTAAAATAAGCATTTCTGTAATTCAGTTAACCAAGGAAAAGTATTTAAAGGCCTAAGGTTTAGAGAAAAGTCTCCATTTCAATATTACTAGTCACAGAACAACCAGAAAGGAAGGAAGCATGACAAAGGATGTTACAGAACATCAGAAAGCAATTGTGTACATTTCTGTGGGCCTGAATACAACTGAAAACCATCTGTATTAGACCTAAACTGCAGGAATGACAAGCAACCCTCAGCTTTCAGTTTCTAAAACTGTTTCTTAATTTAAGGGGGGAAAAAGGTTTTACAAAGTTCACAGGGCATGCCTATAACTTAACAAATTACACAGCATTCTATTTAAAGGCAATCCAGGTTGACCAGTCATTATTTTTATAATACTAAAAAGCTAAACTCACTGTAAGGCTTTCCCACTATTTATAACTTGAATCATCTTATTTCATGCCTACCAACTAACTCATGCAAAAAATATACTTTTGAAAGCATTTACTGGATCATTCCTTATCTAAGCCACTGTTTTTGAACAATGAAATGGGGGAAGATTTCAAAATGGGCTCTTCTTCATATCTGGTGATCTGCTCATTTAGTCAAAACCTAACCCCAAGCTTTCAAAAATATGTAAGCATTTGCCTAGATAATATGAATATAAGTATCCAGTTTACAGCTATACCTAGATATGTGGTCAGCATAATAACTTACAATTTACACTTCTGTAGCACTTCAAGGTTTACAAAGGCTCCTTCCTCACAACAATACTAAGGTATAAGTAAAACAAATATTTTCTTCCCTATTTTACAGATCAGGAAATTGAGGCTCTGAAAGATTAATAGTAACTTACCCCCAGTCACACATCTAGAGGTACATTTATAAATACTAGTACTGAAATTTTAACTTTCCTGAAATGGAAGGCTAATTCAAGTATTGTGTAAACTAAGACTTTTTTTTTTAATGGCAACTGTAGGTTAGCAAACTTTGCGCCACCAAAAGACACAGCCAAGGGAAAAAAAAATGATACTTAAGGATTACAAAATCTCTATATTGAGTATTGCCAGTGAATTCAAGTTCTTAAATATTTCTGAAGTTCTAAGTTTGTATATGAAAATAATTCTCAGTGAAATAAAGTTATAACTCTACCCACAAGGCAGGAACTAGTAATTCTGCTGCAGAAGGTTTCGGTAAAAGGCAGCTCCAAACAGATGAGCCACACCTCTGTGTAAATTTGTCAAGACTTCCAACTAGCTGTTTCAGGAGCTTTCACAACAGCAACAATATGCTTTAGTTATTTAATATCAAAATACCAGAACCCCCTTGTGTTTGCACCTTCCACACTTTTGCTAGCTGAGTTTCCCCTTCCCCCCACTGTCATCTAGAATTAAAAGCACAACAGGGTGGAACAGAGAAAAACACAATCATAACTGCCCAGGAAAAAAAGCATCATCACATTCCTTTAAGACCACTCAAATTCTGCTAGGACCAACAGATTCCAGAGACAGGTTTTGAAAAAATGCTGGGCTCCCTCAGCTGGGGGAAAAAAATAAAGGCCCTCAACTCCACATGGAAGGTAACCCTCCAATTTAGGTTACGGGCACCAAATCTAAAGAGAAAAAGCTCTTAAAATGCTAAATTTGCATGGAAAAATGCTTAAAACAACTCTTACTTGTGGAAAACTGATTCCTGAAATGAATATCTTCATTTCAAACCTCAAGATTCACCTTCCAATATTTTACCAAGACACATAAGACCTACAACAAAGTTGTTCTTAAGAGTCAATTACAAATTAGAATTGAGAAGCTGAAAGAGTTTCACTGCCACCAATGAAGCATTAGTCTGAAAAGGCAATATTAAGGGTCTCCTTTACAAAGGCTCTTATAGTAGATTCATGAGTGATTTCTCCAAATACCAGAGATCACAAGCAAGTCATCCCTGCCCGACTGTGCTGTGCCACTCTCATCCTTCCAATATAGTGGTCTTCCAATATAGTGGCTTTCAAGAATGCATGCTGTGGCCAGGGCCCCTTCCTCTCTCAAACACCCAAATATAGATACACTGATCACAAAGTGATTTATTTTTTGACAGTAATAATCTATCCAAGTAAAATAATCCTGAGTTGGAAGAATGCTACTCAAAGCAACTCTTTTATAATAAATTTTGTTATAATGTAGTCCTTAGCAATTTATATCTTGTTAGAAACAAACATGTTAATCTGCTTCTACCGTTTCTATTCAAAGGGCCATCTTTACCAAAACTGGCAAGATGGTGACCTGAATATTTATAATAAATTTTTTTGGGTTTTTTTCTCTATTACTCACTTGGCTGATAATATATGTAAATATGCAGATACACACATCTGTATTACTCTACATTCCCTTAGCACTTGGGGATAAACAAGAGTGAGCATTTACAGTAATAAACCAGGAAAGCAAAGGACAGGTATACTATAGTGACAAAAAAAAAGCTTTATAAAATCACTATAATTCTTTTCACTAAAAAGTTGCCATTTTTATTTACTACACACCAGAGATATCTCTACACATCCTTAAATTATGTGGGAGTATTCACATGAAGTGAATTGAGGATCCCTATAAATACCTACTGATGGACTTCTGGGAGGTGAAGCTCAGAGCTCCCTGCAGACATTCAACATGCTCATGGTGGGGAGGCAGGGTGCCAGATGGCAGGTAAAATTTCTCCTATTTTAAAGCCTATGGCCCTAAGGAATTATGGCTAAATGAGTCATTTCTAAGTGACTGATTCCAGAGTCACCAAGGAAGACAAAAGAAGAACTAGAAATAAAATCAAAGTCTCAAGACTTTTACCTAAGAGACCACCTTCCCCCTCTCTCTATACTAAAGGGCATCTCAGAATTATTTCCAATAGACTAAAGAAAAGCTGTTATTGTAGTCAAGTCCACCAAAAAATTATCATATGGAAAGAGAGGAGAAATTATGATATGGAGAGGGGGAATAAATGAGGAAATAACTACACACAGGTTTTGAACACAGAAATGCAAAAAGGAGGCTTGAAAATCTATGACCTTAATTTGAATAAAACAAACTCCCCACACCCTTTTCCTTTCAGAATTAGCCCACAACACTTCCCCAGTGGAAGTGTGGACTAGAGTTTAGGGGTGGTCGGAAATTCGGGTAAATAAATGAGCTCTATAGTCCTATGATGTTTCTAGTGTTTTATGGGGCCTTCTTACACAAGACTATCCATTATCTGGACAAGAACTGCTTTCCATACAGGTTATTTCTTTCTAAAATCATTTCAATAACTCTTCAAAGATAATGTGAAATAAAAAATTTATATCCACAGAACAGCATATTCTAAAATAATTCCCCAAAGGAATTAGGTGTGATTTATACACATAGGAAAGACTAGAGATAGCAGGAAAATGGACAGGTAAGCCAGTTTTGAAGATAACCTGCTGAATCTGCTGCAGAGCTGGAGGCAGAAGGCAGCTGCATGTGGGCCTGGCACAGGTACATCCTCTTGTTTTGTTTTGCTTTACAGACAGAAATGCTCAGCTTTTTGTTATGTTTAAAGTAAAAATAAAAAGGTCAGGGCCACTCATCTTAGTATTTGCATCATTATTAACAAATGAGAAGGCCAGACTGTGTAGAGAAATCCAAAAAGGCTTGAGGAAGAGAGAACTTGAGTAATGTCACAACACTTTGGCAGAGGAAGGAGGAGGCAGTTTCAAGAGCATGAACTAAGCAGAGATATGTAAACTGAAATGGAAGGAGGGAAAAGAAAGAACAGCAAGAGATTTACTTGGCTGGATCAGAGTATGCTAGCAGGAGGATGGCAGGATAAGAGATGCATGAGGTAAAACTCACAGATTCATAGAATTCTTAGAGCTGAAAGACACTTTGAGAAATCTAGTCCTGGGATCCATGAATTTTTAAAAAATATTTTAACAATGGTATTTTAATTGGCTTCCTTTGTAATCCTATGCATTTAAAAACATTCTGAGAAAAGTGCATATAAGCTTTACCAGACTGCCAGAGAGGCCATGACACAAAAAGGGTTAAGAACCCCTATCTAGTCTAGCTCCCTCTCCCTACAGATGAAGAAACCTCAGCAGAGGTTACTAAACCAAAGGGAAATAGTAGATGGTAAAGCTAAGACTGGAACACTGGAATGCAGGCCCTGGTTCTCACTTATCACACTAGCTTCAAGCAAGGTGTGCTGGTTTCTAGACTCTATCCTTTCAGAGTCTCTGCCCTTCTTTTCGGGCCAGCCCTCATGCCCTCTGGATCCCTGTTCTATTGCTAACACACTGCCCTTCTCCTCAGCCTTGCATCCTCCCCTGGAAATTACTTGGCATATATTGCCTAACATGCACATCTGACCATGTCATTGCCCTACCCCCATTCAATGAGCTCCAGCACCTCCCCATATTACCTCACCTCCAAAATCAACTATCAAATCCTCCATCAGGCACTCCAAGCCCTTCCCACCTTTCTTACATTTTATTCTCTCCATTCATTCTATGATCCAGCTACACTGTCCACTCTGCACTTCCTCACACAGGACACCTCCAGCGCCTGACCTGGTACCTTTTCACTGGCTATCGCCCCACACCTGAGACCTCTCCTTCCTGGCTTCAAGACTGCTCAATTTCCCACCTCTTGCAGCAAGCTTTTCCTGGTGCCCTCCCCCCCCAACACATACACTTCAGGCCTTCCTTCTATTTCAACTGTGTAGATCTTGTAACTTAGGTTGTTACCTGTTGTCTCTGCTACTAAAAGCTGAGCTCCTGGAAGGCAGGAACCACATCTTTGCCCTTCTTTGTAAGGACAGTACTAACAATGAACAGTATAGAGCAGGTGCTTAACTTTTTGACCACATTTGGGATTTCCTTAAATGTGTACACATTGTTTGCCCTCAACAGAGCCTAAGATCCTTGAGAATAGGAACTATTTGTTTTGTCTTTGTGTCCTCAGGCCCAGCACAGAATGGACACTTCATAAATACTTCCGGTGACTACAAAAGCAGGACAACTTTGTTAAGCAGATACCTACACACATGAAACACTCAGAAAACACACAACCGAGTAAATCAAATTTAAAAGACACAAAATGAGGAGCGCAGGCTCACCAGCTGGAGGCCTCAGACTCAGGAGAACTGGGTTTTCAAGGAACAAGAGATGACAGAGTAAAATTACCCCAGATGATATGACAACAAAAGATTAAAGGAGAAGGCTGAGGGGAGAGAAAGGGAGAGATACATGACAGCAATCCAATCCAAAAGATGACCACAGAAAGGCTAGGTGTATGACCAACAAAAGAAGCCTAAAATTCCGAAAATACCACTGTTTGCAAATATTTACTTAGTGTCTGCTATATGCACTGGACTGTATTCCTGCTTTCAATCGGCTTAAATTGAGTAAAGATGATAAAGCACATAAGACAGTATATGACAATGATACAAATTAACATAAATATAAGAGGATTGGCAGAATGGCAGTATGGCAGAAAAAAAAACTGAATTTAAGTCAGGAAAGAAGGAGTTTGAACCCTGGACCTGCCATGTATTATGTATGTGACTCTGGGTAAGTCACTAGAAAATTTTGAGCTTCAGTTTCCTCATCTGTAAAATAGAGTGGACAAGGCCATAATGCATAAAGCAGGTGGTGATATAGTGACAAAAGCTCTGGGCCTAAAGTCAGAAAGACCAGAGTTCAAATTTGACCCCCGACACTTATCAGGTTACTTGACCCTGAGCAAATCACTTAACCTTTGACCTCTGTTTGCCTCAGTTTCCTCAACTGTAAAAAACTTCCTTGCAGGGTTGTTTTGAGGAGAGCACTTAGCACAGTACCTGGCATGTTGTAGGAGCTATATAAATACTTATCCCCTCCCAAGAGGATGGAAAGATAAAATTTAAAAGGCTTTCTTCACAAGAAGCTCAAATGGAGGGGAAAGGGGGAGATACAGGTTCATAATTAAAAAGAGAGGGTACTACTACCTGGTGGGAAATCAGGGAAAGCTTCCCTAGATGATGTACCTGAGCTGAGCCTAGAAGGAAGATAAGAAATCTGAGTGGCAGAGATGAGCAGGGCATGCATTACAGGTATGGAGACAGCTTGTGAAAAAGCAGTAGGAAGAAGGACTGCCTGGCGGACCAGTTCAGCTAGAATGTAGAAGGTACAAAAGGCAGTAATTATAAGGGAAGGCTGGAAAGGTAGACTGGAGCTGGTCTGTGGAGGGTCCTAAATGTCAGGCTGAGGTGTTTGCATTTTTTCAGTGTCAATAAGAAACCATTGAAGGCTTGCAAGGAGAGGAATGACATGGGCAGACCAGTGACTTGGGATAATTATTTTGGTAGCCATGTGTAAAATGGTTTGGAAACACATGGACTTTAAACAGGGAGACCATTTAGGAGACTATTACAATAATGTAAGCAAAGGGGGATGAGGGCCTGGAATAAGATGGTAGTTCTATGTGAATGGAGAGAAGGCGGCAAATGAAAATGTGGTTGGACTCTTTCAAGTGCCTCCCAATTCTACTAACAGGCCTCGACATCAGTGAATGGTTGCTTTAAAAATCATCCTTGGATAACAGAGGACTTGTGTTCAACTTAAATATAAAGAGCTATGAACTCTATTAAATTAATCAATTCAACATATATTTAATTGACTATGTGCAAGGCACTGGAGAAGGGGCTGGAGAAAAAAGCAACATCACAACTGGCTGGGAGGAAATAAGCAAACCGCTTCATGAGAAGAGATGTGTGGCATTACAAGTAGGCCTTTAAGGCTAGGTAGGGCTTTGTGGATGGACAGCGAAGGGAGGGAGGAGAAAGCAGCTCTTGCTGTACACGCAGAGGGTAGGCAGGTCACAGAAAGTGTAACATGTGCAAGGCAACAGATTAGAGAAAGAAGGATGGAAAGGTTATGTTGCAACCGGATTCAAGAGGTCATAATACCACAAGGGCCCTGCAACAATGTATAACATTTACCAAAAGTTACACAAATAGTAATATTATGAGACATTTAACCAGGCTGGTTTGGTTCACTGGTTTCTCCTTACACACTATCAGACTAGACATGCTTTTAAAAAAACACAAAATCACAGGATGAAAGGTTCTGTTTTCTAGTGTTATGTGACCTTTAAAGGGAAGGGGGATGGCGAATTCTGGTTTGATTCTGAGCTCATGTTACAAATCAACTTGTCCTAAAATCAATAAAACCAGTTAGCCCAGAGAATGATAGGAGTTATACCATTATTAAGGTATATACATAGAGGAATACTGTCACTAAAAGCCTGTTTGTTTATGAGGCATTAAGTTCTCAATTTTACCAATAAAATGTTTTATTAGCCTGCAGGCCTCTGCTTCCAAGTTATCCTAGCAAAAGCTCTTCAATACCAAATCTCATATTATTTCTCAAAAGTCAATAACAATTTTCATCACACTTTTTTGGTAGGATGTAAATTTCATCCCTTATATAGGGAACTCCCAGGGAAGGAAGCTCCTTCTACCAAATGCAACTGTTCAGTAACTTAAAAGAATTTTTAAGAGTTTTGGACACCTATGGGTTCAAGAAATGTCAGGCTAAAAAAGTTACTGTGAAAGACAATGTTAAGTTGATTTTAAAATGTTTTCCTCAAAGCTTTGGTCTGTTATAGTTCTGAGAGCAATCAACAAGCAGGTAAAGCCATCCTTGGTTATCCTCAGTAATGTTGGGGGGGGGGGGACACGAAAAACTGAAGGCAGTCAGGAATCAAAAATAACTTTTACGTAAACAAGTGCAAAATTGTAGGTCTTACGCTGGCCAAGAGAGCAGCAGCCACATAATTTAACTCCACTAGGCTGGGAGGAGGAAATTTGGAGGGTTCTATCTCCTCATGCCATTCTCTTCTGCTAGAGAGAAGCCTCTATTTCTGACACGGTCCTCTCAAAGATAACAGATGGGTTGTTTTTTTGTTTTTCCTTTAGGAGGGGAGATGGAGGCTGGGGGTGGGGGTGAGGGGAAGGCCTCAGTACTTCGGTTGCTCTAATTGATGCTTCCCAAGGTGGCTCCAGTCCATGAGATCATCTGGGATGGAAAACGTGATGCTGCTCTGCCCCCAGATGAGTGACATGGGACTCGGTGGCCCGAGTCGGGGAAGGACCCTGGAGGTGGGGGGTGATTTGCTCTCCTCCGCCGGCCCCCGCCCCCACCCTCGCCCACTCAGGGGAACCCCACGAGCGCCAGGGCCAGCCCAGGCCGGCAGCTGGGTCTGTTACCACAACAAACTGGAAGAAGGCGAGGGCTCGTTGCCAGGCACAGGGGCCTCCCCTCCCCTCCCCGCCCTCGCCCGGGGCGCGAGCCCAAGCCAGGAGTTGGGGAAGGGGTACAAGGCGGCCCCGAGCGCGCCCCCGCCGCCCGCCAGCCCCCCGGGCGCCCACGGGTACCCACGAGCAGGGACGCGGGGCCGCTCCGCGGGTGGATGGGGGGGCTGGCGCTCGAGGGAGGGTCAGCACCTCGCCCAGGGCGCCCCGGAGCCCCGCTCCCTCGGGGTAAGAGCGAGTCCCGACCCGGGCGTCCTCCGCCCGCCCCCCGCCCGCACTCACCGCCGGTGGGTCTGGGTCTCAGCCGCGGGCTGGGGCTGCCAGGAGGAGCAGGAGGCGGAGGCGGAGGCCGAGAGATCCGGGGCCCCGCCGCCGGGTCATGATCCCCCCCGCCCGAGCCGGCCCGGGCCCCGGGCCCCCGCCCCCCGGAGCCGCCCCAGCGCCCGCCCGTCCCGTCCCGTCCCGGGGGGAGGCGGGGAGCCGCCGCCGCCGCCTCAGCCGCCGCCGCCGCTCCCGACCCCGGCTCCGGCTCCGGCTCCGGTCCCGGCTCCTTCCTGCCGCCGCCGCCGCCGCCGCCGCGGCCTCAGCCCCGCGCTCCCGCCTCGACCTCCCGCTCCGCCCGTCCGGGGCCACAGCCGGGCCCCTCGTTCTGCAGGCACAGCCGCCAGGCCCAGCCAGCCGAATGCCGAGCGGCCGCCCCCATTCCGCCAGCCAGCCCAAGCCCAGCCCCGGCCCAGCCCCGCCAGGCCGGAACTACTCGCTGGGAGCCCGCCCCTCGCTGCCATGACACCTACAGAGGCGGAAGTGCCCGCCGGAGTCGGCGCCGGCGCCGGCGCCGACGCCGCCATGATGCGGCCGTCAGTGTTTGGGAGCATCGTGCGATGGCCGTCGAGTGGGCCTCCGTGGGGAGCCAGCGTGGATCGAGTTAGGTGTCTAGGGCGCGGGGCCGGCCTGCCAGCGCCTTCTCGCTGCAGAGCCCGCGGAGGTCACTCTGGCGGACTAGCTTTCCGAAGTGGGGAGGGGGCCGATCGGGAAACTGCCCGCTGTGTGACGTCACCGAGGCTCCGTGTGACGTCATAGGGCCTGACTAGGCCCCCTCCCCGCCGGGAAGCCGGCCAGCTTAGGCTATTAAGGGCTGTTAAGTGTCACATCACCGGCGTCCTAGAAAGGTACCCAGTCCTTATTGAAGGCCTTGACCTCCCTGCACCTCATCCACACCCTCCTCCCGTCCTGCCGCTTGGTCTCCCGTGTCGGATCATCGTCCACGCCCAGTCCTCCTGTTTTCCCAGTGCTCCCGGGGTGTGGGATGTGGACTCTCCTAGAGCAGCCAAACCCTTGTCCATGTCCGCTGGCCTCGCTTGGTCTTCTGGCAGGTCTCCCCAACTCGGCGGCCAAAGTGGCCATCCCACGGGGCAGTTCTGACTGTCACCCCCGCCTCACTGCGTCCGGGGGCTCCCCACGTCCGGCGCCAGATCCCGCTTGGCTTTTCGGGGCCCTTCACAGCAGTGGGACTGGAGGCAAAAACGTAATTAAGCACACGCCATGTGCCAAGCACAAGGGCAAAGACCAGCAGAAGGGCAGCCCCGCCCTGGGAGAGCTGACAGTCCAGCGGCAGAAGGGAGGGCAGAGAGTTCAGACTGGAAAGGAAGGACCTGTGCGGGGCCTCCCCTGTGGCATGGAAGTCCTGGGGGGCGCCCCTGGGGAGGAGAATGTCCAGTGCCAGAAGAGATCCGGGCGAAGGAAGCTTTCAGGGTGAAGCTACCTCTTCGGAGTGTGGACAGGAGTCAGGGCTTCGACCTGCGAAGGAAGTTTAGCCCTTTAAAGAGCTTGTCCTCTGTTGGAAGGAAATAACCTTTTAAAAAGTAAGTGCAGCTTGAGGAAAAAGAATATGAACAATTGGAGGGATGCTTCACAGAGGAAGGTGCCCAAGATGAGACTCCAAAAGAAGGATTCTGAGAAAGAAATGAGGAGAGTGCATGGGGATATGGGGATAGCTTTAGAATACAGGACACAGATGGCGCAGGGAGTTCCAGGAATGTATACGTTTGGCTGGAAGGTAGCGTGGTATTCCGACCCGAAGGAATAGCACAAAATTAGTCTTGAATGTAGGGAGGAGAGAGAAATTGTGGAAGGTCTTGAATGCCAGGCAAAGGAGTTTGTATTTTATCCCACAGGCAACAGAAAGCCACAGGTGTTTAAGGTTATCTTGGCAATTAGGTGGAGGATCAGTTGGAGATGAGGGAGCCTGGGAGCACAGAGATCAGTTTTAGGAAGCTGTTTTACCAGTCCAGGTTAGAATTGATGAAGATCCGAACTAGGCTAGTGACTGTTAAAGATACTTCTAGAAGGTTTTTCACTTGAGGAAAAATATTTAGGAAAAACAGGAGGGGGAGAGGCAGCAAAGATGACAGTTGAAGGTGAGTAGTGGCAAAGACACACAGAAGACAGTCAAACTAGAAGAAAATGTCCTGCCTTCTCATTTCCTCCAGTCTCAGCTGGCCCCAAACCCCATTCTTTCACCCTTCCATCCTCCCTTTAGGGCCCACCTCCTCCAGTCTTCCTTTAGAAGACAATGTGGTGGTTGCATGTTGACTTAGAAAACCACATATTAACATTATCTCTGTTTTACTGTGTTTTTATTTTGTTAAATTACATTTGTTTTGGGCTGCATTCAGGTGTGTTGGCATGTGGCCAAGGGTTGTGTGTTAAGACATCTCTAAACCACCGGAGGAACATTTATGCCCCTCCTGGATGTCAGTTCCTAGGGCCAAAGTCCCAGCTGTCCCATCCTAGTTATAACTCATTGCAAAGTAAATGGAGAGAAGGGTACTTACGTGAGAGATAGAAAGACAGAATCAGCAAGTCATAGCAACTAAGTGAATGTGAGGGATGATGGATAGGGAAGAGTTAAGTATGGCTGTATGCTTCCATAGTTGCTGTGATAGAGTAAAGAAAGAAAAGCGTTCCTAAACTTGATTTCGAGGACTTTGCATTTGCCAAAAAGTCCAGAGACTGAATTTAGGAGGGAGAAATTTGGAAGAACATGAGAAAAGGTTGAAGGGCCACAGCTTGAAGAAAATCTAATCCATGGCCTCATTTTACAGATGATCACTGAGGCCCAGAGAAGCTGTGCTACTCATCCACTGTCACACAGCCAGTTGGTAGACTGGAACCCAGATAACCTGACTCTGACACTAATGTTATTTGTAGTCTACTATGACTTGTTTTTTTTTTATTATTGAAAACTTTCCAAATAGAAGGGGAAGAGGGTGATAGAAGGGAGGGCAGATTAGGGGAAGAGGTAATCAGAAGGTATGCCAACTTGGAGTGGGGGGAGGGGAGAGATGGGAGAAAATTTGGAACTCAAACTCTTGTGGGAGTGAATGTTGAAAACTAAAAATAAATTAATTACTTTAAAAAAAAAAACTTTCCAAAAGGCAACCTGGTCTAGAGGAAAGAGCATTTGACCTGAAATAAAGAGGAACTGGGACTGAGCCCTTGCTGTGACACTCAGAACCAAGGTGAAACCAGCAGTTCTTACCACAGAGAAACATGCTTGAGGTGAAGACAAATTCCTCTGGGGGAAGGAATTCAATGGGGAGAAACCTTGGACCTTAGGACAGAAGACCTCGTAGGAGGAGAGACCCTGAATGTTGCCTCATGGGAGGAAAAAAGAGATGATAGAACACAAGGAAGTTGCTTCCAGGGAGGCCTTGGCTAAGAGGGGAGGGCAGGGAAGAGATCACCTGGGCTGTGGCCACTTTATTTTGGGGGGTTGGCCCCACGATTTCAGCAGTCCAGGAACTTTCAGTGAGGAAACTTCCTCTGCCCATGCAAATCAGCACCTGCACTACAAATTATAGTCTTAAAGAGAGCTGCCTAGGGGGTGGAGGAGAGGGGGAAGACTAAGGTAAGTGACCTGCCCAGGGTCACAACAGCCAGCATGTGTCAGACTGTTCTTCAGCTGTTACTCTTGCTAACTAGATAATGAATTGAGGTGTTTCTGCCATACAAAGAGTATGAGCACTGTCACCTTCTCTACATTTTGACACCTTGAGGTGAAGACCTTGTTAGCCCAGGTTAGTCACAGTTCTGCAGATACTTACTGTATGACCCTAGGAAGTTACTTGCCCCCCCCCCCATCCTCAATTTCCTCAAATGCAAAATAGGCTTTCACATGTATTACCTACTCTACAAAATTATTTTTAGTCAATTTATAAATTGTAAAGCACCATGAGTTATTACCTCCTTTTATATTCTTATCCCCTTAGAAAGCACACAGGTTATCTTTGAAGATACATTAAAATGGTCACATTGCCCTTTGGAAGAAAAATCATTTGATTTGCACTGTGCTGGGAAGAGGGAAGTGCATTCCCCTAGAAGACCAGGATTAGCCAGAATACCCAATCCCATGAGGTATTTGTGTTTATTGATTTTTGCAGGAACTTCCTCCTTTCTGTTTGAGAAACAACACAGGAAGGAACACTGTGCACCAGCCTTGATCACTGAGGTGACAGGCCATGGGAACGGGGAAGGGGAGAGGAAGTGAGAAATCAGAGATGTCCCCAAATTCCCCCACTTTCCACTGTCCTGAGAAATTACAAGACATCTGAAAAATGGTCTGCGTGTTATAGCTTGGTAACCCAAAAGAAAAGGGCAGAGTCCTTAGCCTTAGTCCAGGTCTTTAGCAGTTGAAATATACTCTTAGACAATACTCTTAGACAATTTTGCCATAATTATAGGGACCATATTTTCTGAGTGCTAGAGTGGGTGACATGGTCTGATCAAAGGATATTCCTTTTACAAAACCTTTTCTTGTTAGGATCATTCTGAAAAATCCAAGGCACCTTTGCCACATCCCTCCCAGCTAATGTCATGTTTTTATGTGCTTTTGACCTAACTTCATTTCCCCCTCCATAGCAATTTATGACCCTAAGAAGCTGCCTCTAACTCCACCCTATTCAAGCCTTTCAATTCCTCATCACTGTCTCCCACTCTTTCCAGATGATACTATATCCCTCTGCACCACATTTGAATGTTTCCATAGGTTGTTTTATAAATGAAACTTAAAATTCTTTTGTAAATCTTCCTCATTAAACTGGTTAATTCTGAAGCAGAGGAGCAATATCCCTCCTCCTCTCTGTCCCCAGACAGCCAGGCCAAGACTATGCACACAGGGTCATCAGTACTGTACTTGGGGTTCATGCATCAGGGGAACTGGGGGACATTATGTGGTCTGACAAAACAAAACCAACTGAGTGCTAGAAGGCTAGCAGAGCACTTTATATTATTTCATTTGATACACAGGTGAGTCCAACAAAGCAACAGTGCCTGGCACATAAGTGCTACATAAATGTTAGCTATTATAATTCTTATCTTCCTGTCTCAGTGTCTAGCACTTTAATACTTCATGCTGCCTCTTAAGAGCCTCCTGGAATCACAGACTTGGAGCTAGAAGGAGCTCAAGTTCAAAGGTCATCTAGTCTAATCTCCATTTTGCAGGATGAGGAAATAGGCCTGTGGAGGTTGAATGACTTTTTCAAAGTCACACAAGCTAATAAGCAGAGCTCAGGATTTGAACCAAGGCCTCTGACTACAGTGATCTTTCCACTGCCCCACTTACTGCACTAGGGAATTCTTGTGGGCCTTATTTAAATCAATCAGAAATAAGACAAGTATGGAAAAGAAAAGCAAACTTCTGAACTGTTTACCATATGGATTTTTCCCAGGTTCTTGGGTGGGAGATAAGTAACAAGTAAGCTGGAAAAAAAAATTTACGAAGGACAACTCACCAGTGATTTTCCCTGATCTCTTTATCCCTCCTCAGACCTCCAGTGGCACCCCTCCCCCCATCCTCTCAGCTAAGAACCTTGCCTCATATTTCATTGAAAAAAACGAAGACTGTTTGCCTATAGCTTCCTCTTCTCAACCTCTTCCTCAACTAAAGTCCCCCTGATCCCCTCTGCCACTATCTCCACCTTCACCTCTACCTCACATAATGAGGTGTGTTACCAAAGCAAAGGTTCCCTGTTACTGTCAGGATTATCACCATCCTCCCTGATACCCAGACTCCAAACCAAAATGCCATCCCTCCTCATTCTCACCCCCATCTTTAATCTGTTGCCAAAGCCTATTGGATTTACCTTCCTACTATCTCTTAAACAAAAGATTCCCCCCTCCCCTCTGGTGTTGCTACCATCCTGGTGCAGGCCCTCATCACCTCACCCTTGAACTATTGAAATAGTCTGCTGGTTGCTCTGCCTACCACCTGTCTCTCCTCTCCTTCCTAAAAGACAGATCTGTTACCCTTCTCCTTGCCTTTCCCCGAGCGCCCCCCCCCCAATAAACTTCAGTGGCTCCCTATCACTTTCAGTTTTAAATGCAATAGCCTCTGGCATTCAAAACCCTTTATAACCTGCCTCCTCACCTTTCTAATCTTATACCCTCCCTTCTCTCCCCATACTCTAAGATCCAGTGACATTGGTCTCCTTGCTGTTCCTCAGAACACTAGGAATTTTCCCTGGCTGTCCCCCATGTCTGGAGTTCTATTCCTTATCTCTGCCTTACTTTCCTATATTCCTCTAAGTCCTAGCTAAAATTCTACCTCCACAGGAAAACTTTCCTGATACCTTAGTTCTAGTGCCTTCTGTTGATTATTTCCAATTAATCCTATACATAACTTGTTTGTACATAGTTGTTTGCATGCTGTCTCTCCCCTTAAACCATGAGGTCTTTGAGTACATAAACATGTGGTCTTTTACCTTTCACGTCCTCAATGCTGAGTAGAGTTCCTGGAACATAGCAGGGGCTTAACAAATGTTTACTGACTTCCCTGGCTTGTGCTCCTAGAAATCTAGCCCAAGAGTGACATAGGTTTTAGACAATTAGGGGCTGGCATATTACAGTGGCTGTGATATTGGAAACAATGAATTGGTCCAAGTTAACTACTAAAGAAGCACAGAATAGCTGAGCTAGAAAAGAGTTTAGCATCCAGTCCAATCCTCTTTCAGACTGGAGCCCATCTCTTGATAAATGAGGGCAGCAGTGCCTGCCCTGAGTTCAGTTCTCTTGACTCCCAGGCTAATGTGACCTGCTAAGATGAGACACTCCAGAGTTGATAAACTAGAATCCATATGGTATGGTAGATAAGGTATTGGAATCAAAAGGATATGGATTCAAATCATACCTCAGATACTTCTAGTTTTGTGATCCTGGGTGAGTCACTTAATTCATATAGGCCTCAGTTTCCTCATCTGTACAATGAGAGACTTGGACTCTGATCTCTAATATCCCTTCCAAGTCTAAATCTCTGATCTTTTGATAACAGATTGGATACAGGAGGAAGGGATTTTAAAGAGTTAGGAAATTTTGTCCTTCTCTGAGGTTGACATCTATTCTGCATGCTGGTAATTGTTTAACAGTGGATGGGGGAAGGAGATATGTGCTCCCTACACACTTTTACATTTTATCTGTATCATTACAATTTCCTCCATCAGTTATGTCTAGAAAATCAACAAAACAATACATGGAGCCCTAATTTGTAAACAGTGGTTTGCCCATTTCCAAGTTATAAATGCTCACTGAAAATTTAACAACAACCAACCAATTCAACAGGGCAACTAGGTGGTACAGTAGACTGGGCAATGGGCTTGGAATCAGGAAGACAAAATCCAGCCTCAGACACTATCTGTGTAACCTTGAGCAAGTCGCTTAACCCTGTTTGCCTTAGTTTCTTCATCTGTAAAATGAGCTGGAGGAAGAAATGACAAGCCACTCCAGTATCTTTGCCAAGAAAACCCCAAATGGGATCATGGAGAGTTGGACACAATTGACAAAAACTTAACTGGAACTGAAGACAATTCCAGGTGAAGCCAGCACACCCCATCTGTATGTTCTGTATATACCTACTTATGTATCTGTTATCTCCTCTATTAGAATGTAAGCTTCTTGAGGCAGGGACTATTTTTGCTTTTCCCTCAGGGCTTAGTGCCTAACACATGGTAACCACTAAATAAATGCTTGCTGAGACTGTTAGTCATGTGACCCAGTTCCTGAGCAATAATGGTTCTTCTCTTATTTCCTTTTAAGACTGTCAGGACTGGGGGCGGCCAGGTAGCACAGCAAGTAAGAGCACCGGCTCCAGTGTTGAGAAGACCTGGAGATCAAATCCGGGCTCAGACACTTAGCACCCACCCAGAAACACCTGGCCGTGTAACCTTGAGCAAGTTACTTAACCCCAATTGCTTAGGGGCGGCCAGGTGGCTCAGCAGAGTAAGAGCACCAGCTCCAGTGTCGGGATGACCTGGATCAAATCCGGGCTCAGATACTCAGCACCACATCCAGAAATAACTGGCCGTGTAACCTTGAGCAAGTTACTTAACCCCGATTGCTTTAAAAAAAAAAAAAAAGGACCTGAGTTCAAATAAGGCCTCAATTAACCCCAATTGCCCTGCCCTCCCCCCTCCAAAAAGCAAAAAAAAAAAAAA
>NW_027185798.1:42334289-42340544 GCF_028583685.1 Petaurus breviceps papuanus
CATAGAGGAAAGTTTCTCTGGACCGAACCAGACCTAGAGAGATAGTCAAACTTCTGATCCTTTGGGATGTGGAGAGAAGAACTCTTAGTCTGTAGCTCAGTTCTTTACTTCCCTCTGCACTTCTGTTTGAAAAGTTTATCTGGGACCAGAAAGGAGAGAGGGAAGGTATATGAGGAAAAGGAATAGCCCAAGTGCAGCCCTTTGACTGCAAACCTGGATCTTGAGGGTCAGTTGTGGCCTTGAGGAGGCCGCAGGTTCCCCACCGCTGGGCTAGTCCTTTTCCTCATATGCCTTCCCTGCAATATCCATTTTCCTTTTCTACTGCTTTGGACACAAATGATAACCCTCCTCATTGTGAAAGCTCTCTCTTACTTGGGTTTCCCTGCCACTATACTGTCATTGCTCTCCTCCTACAATGTAGGTCTTTTCAATTTCTTTAACATGATCATCCTTCCCCCTCTGGGTGAGTGTTCTCTGGGGTTTGGTCCTGTACCCTTTTCTATTGGTTAGTTCATCAATTCCCAAGGTTTTAAGCTAGATTAACAGATAATTCCCCAAGTCTGTATATTCAGCTTTCCTCTCTCTTCCTTTACCATAGCTGACAATGGACATCTCTACCTGGATGTGTCCTAAGCATCCCAAATTCAACATGTCCAAAAAATATATTTTATATTTTCCCCCTCAACATACCATCTAAACTTAAACTTCCCTATTTCTGTTGAGTTATCAAATCTCACCACCTTATAGTCATCCTCAACTCCTCTTTCTCATTCAACCCAGATATCCAAACAGTTACAAAGTCTTGTTATTTCTATTAGATTATTATTAGAATAACTATGTTTAGGATATTGACTAGCACATGCAAGTTAGAAGGCCTCTTCTACTGAACATTTGTATTTGTCCCTGTAATGGGAATGCAGATTTGGAAGATCTTCCCTGCCCCTAGGCTAAAGTGCACCTGAAACCTGGGGTGGGAGGCTTGTTTTTCAGTAGATACTTTTTGATTGGCCAGTGGGTCCAAAAGGTTGTTACATTCTCTGAGCCAGGAGAAGGCTATATAAGCCCTGATGTGTAGCTTTGTTTTGGGACTCACTTTGAGAAGTGTTCTGTGATTTGATCTGAATTCTGGGAAGCCGTTGTTGAGAGTCCCCCGGCTTTGAAAAACCCCGATGTGGAAACCCAGATGTTGACTGGGTATGGATGTAATGGCTGGACAGTTTGGAGAGCTGTCTACTTGATCTGTTTCTGTCTTGATAATTCTGCCTGTATGCTTTGAAGTTCGGGGTGCTGACCTTTTTCCCTGAACAAGGTAAACGATATATGTCTGACTGATTAAAGTAAGCTTGTTAACCCATTTTGAGTTGCCTTCCTTTATCAAAGCAGATCCAGGAACCTGTATTGGCAGCAAACCCTAAGGACGCTTGGGGTGCTTGCTGCTACAGTCCCCCACCCAGTATTCCAAATTAATGAATGAAGCATTTACTAAGCACTTCTGTGCAAAGCACTGTGCTAAGGGTTGGAGATAATAAGTATAAAAGGAGATTGTCCCTGTCTTCAAGGAGCTCCAATTCTGATGGAGGTAAATTTACAAGGAAGATTTCAGCTGCAAGTCAAATGAACTTCCTTGCCTTCCAAACTCACTTCTGCTAGGGATCCCTCCTGTTTTAAACCCATCCAATGGTGTTCTCAGGCACTCTATATGTAAGGCAATGTATTATTCTCAGATATTGCATTTCATTACTAGTAGAGAAAGAGATACAGCAATTTGCCTCCGGCCAAAGACAAAATTTAGAAAGCACTGACAATATTTACACTGATCCTAATGATAGGCAGGAAGGCTAGCCTGCTGGTAACAAACTCTCTTGAGTTCCTACTAGCATACCATCACATATGTTAGCACAGTGCATGGCACCAAGTAAATAAATCACTTCATAAATGCTTTTTCATTCATTCAGTCAACAAAGTTTATTAAGTGCTTACTGGGTGCCAAGCACTAGGAAATAAGAAGGCAAAAACAAATCCCTGCCCTCTGGGAGCTCACATTCCAAGGGGGGAAGAGGATATGTAAATAACTGTGTACATACAAGACACATACAGTGTAAAGACCTTGTGTTACATAGAAACAACTGAGTTTAGCAATAGTTATAATGGAATGCTACAAGGTTTCTTTTCCATCCATTCTCACTCTCCACCTGAATTGAGGATTTTTCTTTGTTCTCTGTGCTGTAAGGACATTAACTTGGTTATTCCAGACCAAAATGCAGATCCCAACCCATTCACCCCTCATTCTCTTATGGCCACATCCTCCCATAAATTCGCTCTGGGTGATCCAATCACCATGCTGTGGAGTGCTGTGCGCTAGTGCTTTTAATATTAAGAGGGCACCAACACAGTCTTCAAGTAGTACATCTGTTATCCTTTGGGCTTGTCAAGATCCATAATCAAACTCCTTTTCTTGTCATACATCAAGAAATTCATGTAATTTGTGTTACTTTGTCTTGTAATTGTTTTTCAGTGTGTGAATATTTTATTTTTCCTGTTAGATTGTAAACTCTCTGAATGAAGGGACCATACTTTCTATCTACTCCTCAACCCTTAAGACCTAGGGCAGGAGATTAAAAAGGAGTTGTGTGCAATTAGTGGTGCTGATTAATTGTCTAACTGATTAACTGTTGTTAACTGTCTTAACAACCCTGGGAAATATATACAATTACTATTCCTGATTTACAGAGGAGGAAATTGAGGCAAATAGGGGTTAAGTGACTGGCCCCAAATCACACAGTAACTGAGGCTAGATTTGAATTCAGGTCTTCCTGACTCCAGACTCCAGTGTTAGAGCCGCTGTGCCGACTAGCAATCTTGAAGTCTAGGAATGGTCAGAGCTCACTTCTGATGATGTAAATTCTGGGAGAGAAGGTAATAGAGAAGAATTTCATCTAATTCCAAGCACCTCCCCTCACAATGCCCATCCCACAGTTCCAAGAAAGAACTTACATTCATCTTAAGACTAACTCAGGGGGTGGGGAAGAGTACCTGTGTCCAACAAGGGAAGAATCTTTCTTAATAAAGAAAAGGGGAAAGATTTTTTCATTAGATCAATAAATTGATTTAGCCATGGGATACCTTGGGCCTTATAATATACTAATGGACTCCATAAATTCTAGTCCCAGTGTTTGGTGTATGGAATACCTCTAGGAATAAAGTAGAGCTGGACAATGTTAAAGAAATTATGGTATATGAATGTTCCTACCAGTCAATATTTATTAAGTGCCTATTGTGTGCCAGGCACTGTGCAAAGCACTAGGGATACAAAAAAGAGGCAAAAGGCATTCCCTGCCCTCAAGCAATTTACAATCTAACAATATTATTGTATAGAAAGAAACAGAATTTTCAGAGAAACTTTGCAAGACTTGTACAAACTCATATAAAGTGAAGAAAGCAAGAGTGAGAACAATTTATACGACAGCTATAATATAAAGGAAAACCCTAAAAGTCATCAGAATTCACATTTCTATAATAACTGATCTTGTATGCCAAAGGATTGACCTTCCTCTCAGTAGAGATGGTGGGCTATAGGTATGGAATGCTACCACACATGGGAATGTATCAGTTTGATTTTTGCAGCTGTTTTTCTTTGTCACAAGGGGTTGTTCTATGAAGTACTTATTGGGGAAAGACAATGTAAAATAACAAAAACCTTTTTAAAATTGAGAGCATAATCAAGGTAATTGAATCTATATTATATTGAAAATGCCACATGAGATATTTTAGGAAAAGAACTTAACATTTCACACTGTAAAAAGGAAATATTGCCAGCATTTACATTTTTCATGTAACTCCTTATTCATATTGCATAGAATTCATTCATTCAGAGCTCTATACCATATTGGGTAATTGTTGCCTTAGACCACTCAGAGGAAAGCATATGGAAAGCAGATGACAACAGCCTTGGAGCAGAGATTGGATGAGATCCTTTCTAGTTCTCAAATTCTGATTCTATGAGTTGGATATGAATCTGTTAATAATGACTGATTCAAAGACTCCCTCCTGTCCCCACAGAAGGTCTAACCCAAATCTGCTATCTCTGTGATTCACTTAGCAGTGGGAGTCTGGCTTCACCTTCATTGTCATTGTCCCTACAAAGCCTGAAGTTCCATCCCAAGCAATTTGGAAGAGAGATCTTTCACTGCCCACCCAAATTTTTATAATTATCCTAATGACCTCATTGATTGGCAGAAAGACTAGCCAGCTGGTAACAAAGTCTCCTGTGTGCCGAATAACACACTGTCCTACAAACATTAACATGTTCTTGGTACATAGTCAGCACCACATAAATGCTTTTTCATTCATTCATTCATTCATTCATTCATTCACTCACTCATTCAGTCAGTCAGTCAATAAGCTCTTATGAAATCTTCCAGATTATATGGCAAAAGAAAATCATCCCCTAGAAGCTTAAAGATGCCTCCATTATCCATCTCTGTAAAGGAAAAGGAAATAGGCCATCCTGCAACAATCACAGGGGGTTCTGTCTCCTAGTCATTGATGGCAAGATCCTTGCCAGAGTTCTCCTTAATTGGGTGATCCTTCATCTGGAAGGTGGTCACCTGCCCAAGAGTCAGTATGGTTTTAGAAAGGACTGAAGAACAGTTGACAAAGTGCTGTCCAACAACTCCAGGAGAAATGCCAGAAGCAGAAGGTCTGTAATATAATGTTTATTGACCTGACAGAGGCCTTTGATACCCTTCCCCCTCCCCTCTCCTTCTCTTCCATCCCCTTTCCTCTCTCCTCTCTTCTCCTTTCCTCTACTCTTCCCCTACCTGAGGGTGTTCTGCCCAAAGGAAGGTAAATTTTGGTGGCCAAAAACTACTTAGTTAACTTAGGGTTTACTGACAAGATTTCTTTTTCAAAGACCAAACCTCAAAGCCAATTCACTCTGGATCTCATGGATTAGACAATAGGTCCCTGCCCAAGCACCACTTAATGGTTATTTTTGGGGCCCTCCTGGCTCAGAGTGAAGTAAATAGTAACTGTTTCTCTTCTGGCCAGCAACCCTAAGGCTTCCATCCCCAGATTGATTTTTTTTTTCAATTAAAAGGGTGATCCCTTGACTCACTTCTTAAAGACCCCTATTCACTGTATGGGTATTGCCTTACTCAAAGTGAGAACATGAAAATATCTTAGTTTAAAAGGGCCAAAGGCCTCCACTGCATCCTGGGCCATCTCCAGTGATCCTGATCAATATCTGACCACTGAACCCAGATGGCTCTGGGGGAGAAAGTGAGGCTGGAGACCTTGCATAGCCCTCTCTCACTCAAAGTCAATTGCAAATCATGTCATCATCTCTCTGATGTCATGGTCCTCTTCTAGAACGAATGACAAGCCACACAACCACAAAGTATAAATAGGAGATAATCTCAGAACAGAGGTTCTAGTGGTGAGGATGACCAGCAAAGACTTCTTGAGAAGGTGGGATTTTAGCTGAGATTCGAAACTGAGAGGCAGAAATGAGGAGAGAGAACATTCCAGGAGGGGGGAGATAGAGGGCTTTGTTTGAGGAACAACAAGAAGGCCAGTGTGTTTAGAACCAAGGAACTACTAGAAAAGGAAAGGACCAGGCTGTGAAGGGTTTTAAAAGCCAAACACAATATTTTTTTATTTGATCTTGGAGGTAAGAGGGAGCCACTGGACTTGATTAGGAGGAAGAGATGTGCAACATCCATTCATTCATTTATTCATTCAAGGGAACAGATGAGAATCGACCCTAAAAGTAATTGTGTAAATATAAATGAGAAGACCTTAGACTGATAAGACAATGATGATAAAAAAATATTTTTTAAATAGGCAGATTCTAAAAAGCAATGAACAATCCTGTGATAATCATTCTAGGTCATTACTCAGTATGAGTCAACAGTGTGATCTGGCAGCCAAAAAAGTGATAGAGGCAAAAATATTCTGAATGAGGAAAGTCATTGGACCTTAGATAAGAGCATAGATTTGGGGGCCTCAAAGTCATGTAGACCATTTCCCTCATTTTACACATGAAGAAATCGAGGCAAAAAGTCAGATCTAAGTTAGATATTACCTGGAATTTTGTGTTCACCTGTGGGCATCCCATTTTAGGAGGAATGTTTAATTGAATGGAATTTTATGTTATATGCCTGAGAAGTGAGCTAAGGAATAGTGAACCAGGCTGGGAAATAAAAAAATAGATAGATAGATAGATAGATAGATAGATAGATAGATAGATAGATA
>NW_027185798.1:42340554-42354499 GCF_028583685.1 Petaurus breviceps papuanus
ATAGATAGATAGATAGATAGATAGATAGATAGATAGATAGATAGATAGATATTTAAAAACACTAGAAATTAGATGCTTTCAGAAGAGAAGAGATTAAGAGGAAAGAAACAGGAGCAACCCAAGAATGGACTGATCAGTATGGAATTTCAGCTCATCCCTGTACAGATGTGCTAGCTGGATCTTGGTCTTTGACATGATGGAAAACCAAGTTAACTTTGAGGGCCTCTCTCCATAACTACTCTAGAGCTTATGTTCCAATCCAGGGGGTCTCATTTAAATATCAGAATTTGACTCATGTCTTTCTAAGAGCTCCTTAGATTCCCTTTATACAGACTAACCAGATATCAGATACAAGATAATAGAATATATTTAATAACCTATTGGGAATACTAGATAATTACAAAAAAAACTCAGAACAGACTTATACCAAAGTGCCTGGACAGTATGAAAAACTTTTCTCCTCTTCCCCAGAACATATCAAGCAACCTCCCAGTCTGGCAGATCACACTTTTTCTCTCAACATACAGATCCATATGACTTACCCCACAAGTAACTTGGGTTCACCATCTTTTTGTGTGTTGTGTTTCTTCTGTTCATTCTAACCAGGGGAAATTTCAGAAGGTTCTGGCCTTCTCTCCCTTAGGAAGAACTTTCTTCTCTCTGATCCTCTTCTTGTCTTTCCAACTCCCTTCTGTGTCTATCTTTCTCCTCCAGTCCCTTTTAAAGGAGAGCCAGCTCACATATGTGAACTCCCTCATTGGAGGAGTAAACTCAAAAGCTCTTTCTATTAAGATGTATTGTAAAACTGTAAGTCAGTAATAGACCAATCAGCTTCATCAATGAGCAAAGGGCATTTAACCTTGCCTACAGAATTCACACCCTGTTCAAGAGATATATAAGGGAAGGGGTTTATACCTCTGCAAAAAGGCTTTGATGTATTTAGTTTTGAATAGAAATTATAATCTTGAACCTGTAGGAGCTAATAAGATCACTTAGAGAGGGTATAGAGAAGATTAAAGGGCTTAGGCTAGAACACTCTAGTCCACCCACAAAGGAGGTGGAGCTTGATTGATCCAACAAAGGAGATTGAAAAGAAACAGCCTTTTGAAGCTCACAAGTATGATACATTGCACATATTTTCAGACTTTGTCAATATCTTAACCAGTTTTGTTGATTTCCTCTTCCCCCTTTTTTTTCTCCTTTTTTTGGTCTTTAAAAATATTATTTGTTATATGGGATGGCTCTCCAGGGAGGGGAGTGAAACAGAAGGAAGTTGTGGAGATATATGAAAAAAAAAGACATATAAAAAGCCATGTTGCAGGCAACTCTCAAGTCCAAGTTGCAAAACCGTTTGGAAATGACTAGGATATCTAAATATAACATCAATTTAAAAATATAAAAAAGAGGGGTGGGTAGGTGGCACAGGGAACAGAGCACAGCCCTGGAGTCAGGAGGACCTGAGTTCAAATGTGACCTCTGACATTTAACACTTACTAGCCACACTTAACACTTACTAGCCTTGTGACCTTGGGAAAGCCCTTAACCCCAATTGCCCTGCCCTCTCCCCTCCAAAAAGCAAAAAACCCCAAAAAATACATAAAAAAGAGATGGGACTTGAGTTGAACTTTAGAATATGACTAGGAATTCAACAGGTAGGTCAGGTAATAAAGTATGCTCCAGGAATAGGGAACAAACAAAGCACCACCACCTCAGGCCTTCTGAACCCTCGAGTTCCCTGTACTCTAGGCCTCTTGCCACCAAGACACCTGGGCCAAGCAGGAACCAAGTGCAGAGTTGTCACTAGGAAAGGCAGGGCAAGAAATCTAAAAGGCCATTGAGAGCTATTGTCCT
This sequence comes from Petaurus breviceps papuanus, assembly GCF_028583685.1. Classification (NCBI taxonomy): domain Eukaryota; kingdom Metazoa; phylum Chordata; class Mammalia; order Diprotodontia; family Petauridae; genus Petaurus; species Petaurus breviceps. The sequence goes on from NW_027185798.1 coordinate 42,342,406, forward strand.
CGGTGCTTGTGCAGAGGTGGGGAAAAACAGGGAAGCCAGGACAGAATGGGTCTCCTAGGAGTGAAGGTGGGAGCCCACTTAGGGAGTGTAGGCAGCAGTTCAGAGGATCCAAGTTCTTTCCTGGCCTTGGGTTTGGCAGGGAGGTCCTGCTTTCATTCAATGAGCCAGGAGGCACTTCTAAAGTCCAACTCAAGTCCCATTTCTTTTTTATATTTTTGTTTTGTTTTGTTTTTGCTTTTTGGAAGGAGGAGGGCAGGGCAATTGGGGTTAAGTGTCTTGCCCAAGGTCACACAGCTAGTAAATTCTCTCCAAGGCAACACATAACACAACTAGATGAAAATAATGGGGACTGGACCTGGAGTCAGGAAGCATTGAGTTTAAATATGGCCTCAGATACTGATTAGCTCTGTGTTGCCAGTGGTGTTCAGTGGTATCTTTGTGACTCCATTTGGGAGTGGTTTGCCATTTCCTTCCCTAGCTCATTTTCAGAGATGAGGAAACTGAGGCAAATAAGGTTAAGTGACTTTGCCCAGGAGCACAGGCTAGTTAGTACATACCTGAGGCTGGATTTGAACTCAGGACTCTGACTTCAGACCCAGCACTTTATTCATTGTACCTAGCTAGCTGTGTGGCCCTGAGTAAATCACTTAATTTCTGTCTACCTCAGTTTCTTCATCTCTCAAATAGGAATAATTATAGCACCCACCTCCCAGGGTTGTTGAAAGGATCAAATGAGATAAAAGCACATGAAATGCTTTGCAAACCTTAAATCATTAAATAAGAGTTGTTACTTCTTCTACTACTACTATTACTACCTTAATGCCTGGGGCGGGGGGGGGGGGGGGGGAGATCCAGGTACTGGCATCAGTCCAGGAAAAGTCCTTTCTCCTTTGTCCACGATCTACCTGCAGAGAAGTAGGGGAGGATGTTGGGCTAATATGTTGGAAAGTGGTTTTATGGATATTGTGTTTTTCTCTTGAAGTCTTGCCTTTCCTAGTTCCTCAATATTTTTTAGACCTAGAGCCCTAGGGCTTGGGCACGAAGACCAGTGTGAAGGTGAATATTCTAGGAGGTTGTCTGTGGGGGCTGGGAGTGGGCAAGGAGCACCCAATAAGCTTTGAATCAGAGTTCTTTTGCAGGGACTGAGGGGTCCCTTCCCTGCTTAGCTGTTTGCCCTGAGTTAAGACACCGGGGCCACTGCTCTGGAAGAAGACCCAGTAGGGGAAAAAACAGCTGACCTTAACAACTACCTACTGACAGTTTTGGTCCTGACTGGGGATTTTATTAACGCAGCGATTCCAGGTAAGGAGATGCCATCTGTCACACAGACTGGCGAATGGTTTTACAACTTGAGAGTTGCATAAAGCATGGTTGCCTTCCTATTTAGAGGAAACCCGACTTTGAGGGAAGAGATTGGCTTTTTGGAGGGTTTGTATGCCTTTTTATTTGTTTCCACAGTGCTCAGCATGGTACTTAGAACAAAGAAACCACTTTTAAAAACCCGCTTGTTGATTAATTAGCTACTAATTCTGCTGGCATTTTTTTAGTCCTCATTCTATTTAACCTGTGACCTTTTGACAATGTTGATTATTCACTCCTGAATATTCTCCTCTCATGACTTCTGTGATGTGGGTTCTCTCCTGTTTCTTCTATATTCCTGGTTATTCCTTTTTTTTTTTAAAGTATATAGGCTTTTTTGTATGTCTTAAAAAAACAACAAACTACTACCATTACACCTTCCCTGTAAAAAAAGCAAAACAGTTTAATAAAACTAACTCAATTGACCAACCAATCACATCCTCCAGCATGTACAGCAATCCCCATCTATTATCCCCCATATCCTACTGAGAGGAGGGTTATGTGCTTTTGTTTATTCTCTGGAATCGACATTTTTAGTGCAATTAATCTGAGTTCGGTGGTTTTTCATTGTTGCTTTAATTCACATTTTTAAAATCAAGTACATTATTCTTTTTTTATTCTGCATTCCTTCCTGTGATTCTTTCCATTTTCTTCTGAATTCTTCATATTCATCATTTCCTACAATTCAATAATATTCATATCCCACAATTTGTCCAGAATTCCCCAATCAACAAGCACCCACTCTTGTTTCCAGTTTGTCGTTTCTATAGAAGGCTGTTGTATTTTGTTATAGACAAGACCTTTCTTCCTGTCACTGACCCCCTGAGTGGTATCTGCCTAAAATTTAGGATGGCTGGGTCAAAGGTTACAAACAATTTAGTTCTTTTTGTAATGGGGATGGACTTTCCTTGGGGGAACCTAGTCCCTCTCACCAGACCTTAAAATGTATGCAGATATTTCCTGCCTAGCTCCAGTCCAAAGGACCATGTGCAAACTTGGGGAGAGCGTTTGTCCATCATCTATGACTACTGAATAGATAGGTGGTTCATTAGATACAGCACTAGGTCTGGATTCATGAAGGCTCAAGTTCAAACACCTCTTCAGACACTTACTAGCAGTGTGACTCTGGGAAAGTAACTATAACCTGTTTGCCCTAGTTTCCTTGACCATAAAGGAGGATAATAATACCACCCACCTCCCAGCACTCTTAGGAGGGTTAAATGAGATATTTATAAAGACCTTAGCTCGGGGCTTGGCACACAGTAGGTGCTTAATAAATGCTTGTTCCCCTCCCTTCTCTGTGACAGAGCTTTCTAATTGGCTGTGAAACACAAAGAGCTGATGACTCAGCCATTGCCCAGTTGGTTCCTGGCATGATTACATACGGGACCCACCCTCAAGCCATCTCTGTTTGCCTCTTAAATTTGAAGTGGTGGGGCCACTTTGAGCTGCCTCCCTGAGAGACAGGCGACTGCAGCCCCATTCTCTTAGCTATCCTGAATGTCTTTTCGGTGTCATTTCCCTGAGCAGGTGGCCGAGCATCAACCATGAATAAGCTATATAACCAAGCAGCAGTCTTGTGAGTCTGAGAGATCCAGAACTGACCTTTGCCAGCTGCAGAAGCAGCCACAGAGATGGAGTCATTGAAGGATGGAAGGTTTTGAGGAGTGACTTCCCAGTATGGAGAGGTGTAGGTTCTAAATTCAGGAAAAGACAGACCGCCCCCGGGGGGGGGGGGGGGGGAGGCCGGCCAGGTAGCACAGCAAGTAAGAGCACCGGCTCCAGTGTTGGAATGACCTGGAGATCGAATCCCGGGCTCAGACACTTAGCACCCACCCAGAAACACCTGGCCGTGTAACCTTGAGCAAGTTACTTAACCCCTTGCTTAAAAAAAAAAAAAAAAAAAACACCACCCCCCCCCCCCCCCCAGCTTCATTGAGACCTCCCATCGCTCCCCACTTCCGGGACCTTCATGAGGTCTCCAAAAAGTCAGAAAAGGATTTTCCGGTCAATGAGTTGGAAAACACCCCTTTCTCTTCATTTGTATCTCACCATTATTGCACGTATCTAAGCATACTGTATCTCTCCAATAAACTGTGTATTTGTCAGAAAAATGACTCCCCCCCCCCTTAAAAAAATCTTTTGTACCTTATCTTAACTGATCATGGGGAGCACACCAGTAGTGGGGGACAGTGAGGACCAGTTCTAGAAGCCTGGCCCTCAGGGCTTGTACTTCTAATATATCTGAAGAATAAGTAGCAACCACCCCCCTATGAACCCCAAAGACTGCAAGTATAGGTTGGGGGAGTGTTATCAGAGGGGGGCTATACTTTCATTTCTCTTTCCTCTCTAGTATGTACTCAGGGCTTCCTCTAACATGCCTCTGAATCCTCTTCATCCTGGAAGTTCACTCTAGTCCTGGAATTCACACATCAGAAGGACCCTCTGCCCCTGCCCCTGCTGGTTCTTCCCAGAACCTCCACTTAGGGGCTCTAAGGTCAGCCACGTCAGATCCCTCTCCAAGCTGTTCTCCAGACTTTCTCTACCATATCCCCTCTCCCCACTGGGAGAGCTCAAGGGAAACCAGTCCTTGAAACATATGCAGATGTTTCCTGCCTTAGTTCAGTCCCCTCCCCTTTCAGCATCATATGCATTTAACAATTCTTAATCATGGTACATTTATACACCTAAATTTGTTTAACTATCCCCCAATCAAGTAGTATCTCAAGTGACTTTTTTAGAATGGTTAGACAAATTCACCACCAATCTACTAGTGGGTCTATCCCCCTCCAGCCCCTCTATTTCCATCTTTTATCACCTTTGCCACAGTTGATGGAAGCGTAACCATGGCGTTGTTTTAATTTGCCTTCTTCCTGTACTGATTTTGAGTCTTTTCATATGGTTCTTGGTCATTTAGCAAATCCCACCTCTTCCATGAAGTCCTATCTGCTTCCCCTCAGGTCTCAAAAAGAAATATGCTTTGCACATAATATGCACTTATCATGTACTACTGTATATGGGAGATGTGATGTCCTATGCTCCTGATAATTTTAAAACTACAGGATAGAGACAGTCTCATCCAAAGTGATTATGCAATAGGTGCTTGTTAAATTCTCCCAGGGTTTATGCAGCAGGTGCTTAATAAATGTTTATTGGATGAAATCAGGTAGTTCCATTTTCCTGGACACCTCCTGGAGTGTCTTACACTGTGAAGTAGCAGATGAAATACAGTACTGTGCCTGGAGTCAGAAAGACCTGAGTTCAAACTGTTTCTGACACTAACTATATGACCCCAGAAGTTACTTAACCTCTCAACATCAGTTTCTCATCTGTAAAATGGTACCTTCCTCATAGAGTTGAGTCATGTATTTTGTAAATCCTATAGATCTATATAAATGTTAGCTATTATTACACACAGCAAACACTTAATAAGCATTTATAAAACCTAACTTGCATATAGAGCATTTCCAACTATCTTAAGCAGTCAAATTCTAACAAAATCACTTTAGACAAAGGAATTCTTAACCTATTATCTTTTGATTTTTTCTTAACATTTTGATAACTATTCCAGCATCATTGGTTTCCTTTGTAATTACATATTTCATTTTATACATTTAAGAACACTTTTCTGGGAAAGGCACATCCACAGGCTTCAATACACTCCTAAAGAAATGGGGGTGAAGGTTAAGAATCCTGGTTTATGTGATACAGAACTTTGGGAAGAACAGAGAAGAATTATCGGAGTGACTCTGGGGAGGAAGAGAATGTGGAGTGGAAATGTTCTGTAGGCCAAATAAAGTATCACAAATCCAAAACAATGGGAATCATTTTTTAAGGATTTGAGCAGATTTCCTCAAAGTCTAGAGAAGACTCAGGGGGAACATGACAGCTACATTTGTTTTTGAAGGGCTATACCACAGAAAGGAGATTAACTTGTTCTCTTTGGCTCCAAGAACCAAAAGCAATGGTTGGGAGTTCAAAGAGCCAAATTTAGACATGAGGTCAGGATAAACCTGATAACCATTAAAGCAATCCAGAGCTAGAACGGGCCATCTTCATATATAACAGGTACTTGCTTCTTGGAAATTTTCCAGCCTAGACTGGAAATGACAACTTGCTAGTGTGGTTTAGTGAAGAATTTTGGGGGGACACTAGATGACTGACTAATTACCCTCCAATTCTCCAATGCTATGATCCTGTGGAACTCATACTATGGCATTTGCTCCATCATTGCAAAAGAACAATGAAACAATCCCCTAAACCTTCTGGAATCATCATTCTTACTCCTCCTTTCCTCTTGGAGATCCTACTGGAGGTGTGGCCATGGTGTGGACATGAGTCAACACTACAAGGGTACTGAGAATCAACTGATGCCATTTTAAGTAAGTGAAATCTGAACCACTTATACAGAGGCAAAAGAAAAAAGACAAGACCATTAGAATGAAACCAAATGCTGAGTAACTGTAAGGACCAATACTGATTTGAAAGAAAAGATGTGATACTATTTGCTTCTGTTCAGAGAAAGATAGGAAAATGATGGTCCACAATTTTGCATACCTGCCAGGTATGTCAGACTACTGTGTTAGTGCCTTTTAACTTTTTCCCCCCTTTGTTGCAAAGGGGGACTTGTGAGCTGGGAGAATACCCAGAAATGATTGTAAGGTAAAAATAAAATGCACCAGTAACATTTGCATGTATGTTTTTAGATTATCAAATACTCAAGAAAAAAAAACCCAACCGCAACAGTGCAGTCCATGAGGGAGGCCCTTCTTAGTACCAAGAGATAAGCCTCCTTGCCTGAGCCCTACATAGAAGGGACATCCTTATCAACACAGCCACCTTGAGACCCACAGTGCAGCAACTTAGGGTGCCTAGAGAAGTCACGTAAGACTGTCCATGTGGGCCTTCCAGAAAGAGTTATTTATTTCATCTGGGAGAACATCCTACCCCTCCCTCTGGTGTTTATACAATTAGCTCTCATTATATACATTTGCATTTGTTGCTATCTTGTTATTTTCCGGTGGCCAATCTTTACAATTAGACTGAGAACTTCAGAGTAAGGACCACCTTTGTAGTTCTCAGTACAAGAAGGCACTATGCAATGAAGAAGTGCAATCAATATTATAAATACTAAGTAAATCTAAGCTCATGGTCTCTTCCTCTGGGGAAGTGGGAACGTTTCTTCTGTCTGATATGGGAGAGGAGCTACAACTACCCCAGCCCCAGCACATTTTCTCTCCAGGTACTGCGCTTGCCCAGCTCTGCAGCTCAAGTGATAGCACCATCCCCCACTGTTTGGTCTATTCTACCCAGCGAGCTGGTTGGTCTGGCATATAGTCAAGGTGTTAGCAGAAGGCCAGGGCAGAACTGCACACCCCCCTTCACATCCAGCCAGCTGGCTCCATGGTTTCTTCCCTGGAAACTAAAACAAACAGGCTGTGTGCTTGGCCTCCTTGCTCAACCCAAGAGGCCAGGGGGGGCAGCAAACATCCCAGCTATGCAAACTGGAAGAACATCTGGCAGGACATTTGGTCTCTTGCAACTCTGTCCCTGCCAAATGGCCAGGGGCTTCAGCAGAACTGGGCAGCCCCCAAAGGGAGACAAATTTCTACACCGCACCCTCAATCTCAATGGTTAGCTGAGTGCAAGTGCTAATTATGGTAGGAGACTACAGCCTTACAGCTGGCCAAGTACCAAGATATAGGTTAGCAATAAGCATGATCAAACCCCATGAGGAAGAGGAGGAGGAAAGAGTGGAATTCCCATCAAGTCGGTTCCTGGACTCTCCCTTATTTCCTGCTTCCTCCCAGAGGCCCCAAGATGGGAAGTTCACAGTATGTAAAGGATTGTCAGGGCTACTTGTACTGCATCCCCCCTCCACCTCTCCCCCTCCCCCAATCACTGATCTTTTGGGGATATGGTTGATGATGCTCATGTCACAAAACAGAATGAGGGGAATGAGGGGAAAGGAGCAGTGGAGGGAGACAAGCAGGAAGAAGATAGCATCTCTTGACTCAGACAGATCCTCTGGGTACCCTGGTGAGCCAGACCACTGCTCTACTGCCTACAGCAGTCTGGGGCCAGGCAGAGCAGGTAAATATGGGCCAGAATCAGGCCTCTTCACTCCATCAGCCATCAGACACTGAGATACCACAAAGACCAAAGGAAACATCAAATGTCTATTCTCATTTCTCATCTATACTGTGAGAAAAGCTCCAAATGGGTACCCCTGCCCATACTCCTCAGATATTTTTCCACTTGGTGGTCAAAGTTCCTTGAGGAATATCCCATTTGGAGGAAACTCAGAGGGGTTAGGAGGTATTCTGCTGCCATGATCCAGGGCTCAGTTGCTTGCACCCTCAGAGCTTTGCTGCTGGTGGTTCTGGGCACACTATCTTGTCTCCCACCAACATGCTGAGGTCCTGAGTGTCTCTGCTCCGCCAGTTCTTCAGGGCTGTCTCCTTCACCTGCAGGCCTCACATTCCCTGAGGATTCCGTGGAGGGAGCCTTCACAGTCTGCACTGCCTTTTCTGGTAAGAACGGTACTGGCCAGTCCCCTCCATCCTCACTGTCAGAGTCTTTTAGACGGCCAAGCAGCTGCAACTTGGCACATGAAGCAGGCAGCCTGGGCTGTTTCTGACTGTCCCTACACTGGGGGAAAAGCTTTCTCTTGGGTCTCTTGAGATCTCTCACAGTTTGAGGTGGATCAGATTCTCTCTCAGGCGACTCAAAGATTACACCTTGGGTCTTGGGCCTCTTGGGTCCTCTCCCCAGTAGCCAAACACGGCCCAGTTCTTTTGGGGGGTTCCAAAGGGTCCCCATGTATTGCTGCACAGACAGAGGCACCTGGGGCTTAATGACTGGCTGGGGACTCAGGCTTTCCTGAAAATAATCCTGACAAGCTCCTCCCTGGACAATGGGCACTATCCGGCAAGGCCTCAGTGCAGCCACAAAGTCACACAACTCAGAGAAGGAGGAGTGGTCAGAATAAGGAACCACATGAATACCAGGGTGGGAGACACGGATTCTTCGGCTTGTGGGTAGGATGGCAATAGTTGGGTGAGTATAATTCCACTGCAGCATGGCACCACAGCAAACCTCAGCACGATTCACAGCGTGGATGCGGCCGGCCCCCTCCTCGACAGTGAACACGTCTGCCAGCTCCATTAGGCGGACCAGCTCCATCCGCCGAGGACTCAGCACTACCCAGGTCTGGAACTCCAGGGCCAACTGCTCCAGGAGGGACTCTTTGCCCAAACTGTAGAGACCTAATTAAAGAGAAAATGGGAGAGGGAATGAAGCCTCAGAGGTCACTAAGATCAAAAAGAAATCACAACAGCATTAGAAGGGCCCGAGCTGCTAGCAGGCCGAGGAGCAGACAACAGCTAGGCTCACCAACCACAGGCCCAGTTTTCTCTGCTATCTCGTTTTGTTCCCACTTTCAAAACCCATCCCTTCCAGCAAGGCTTCCTTGGTAACCCGAGCCCACCTGGAGCCCTTCTCTATTCTCCTGAGGACTGAATATACTATGTTCTCTCTGAGTTCATCTAGGTTTACATTCACATACCATTTAAAATCTGATAATTACTTAACAAGAAGCTCTCCTGTGCTAGGTTTGGTTTTTTTGTTTTTTGCTTTTTTGGAGGGGGAAGGCTGGGCAACTGGGGTTAAGCGACTTGCCCAAGGTCACACGACTAGGAAGTGTTAAGGGTCTGAGGCCAGATTTGAACTCAGGTCCTCCTGACTCCAGGGCTGGTGCTCTATTCACTGCGCCACCTGGCCACCCCATCTATGCTAGGTTTTACCAGAGATCAAGAGAGGAATACATCCTTGTCCCCTCCCAGTTTAGCAGTCGAGGTGCCATGCAGACAAATAAAAGGCAAAAAGCGCCACTTGTGCCACAGGATTAAGTAGCAACAAAAGCGGCAGGAGTGGAGGAGAGGGTGAAAGCTCTTTCAGGTGGGAAGTTCTAGGAAGAGGTGGCACTTGTGCGAGCCCTTGGAACAGCAGGACATTTAGGGCTGAGGAGCAGCAATCTAGGTGACAGGAACAGCATGAAAGCAGTCCTATCTGGAGAAGGGAAAGTCGAGCTGGAGACAGATCTTGGATGGCCTGGAGGATCTTCTGGACAGGGCAGGGACAAGATCAGAGCTACGTCTGAGTCCAGCACAGTATCTAAGACAGCTTAAAGGGCAAAGACACCAACTAAAAAGCCGCTAAAATATCCGGGGCAAGAAAAAGAGAGGGCCTGCATTTAAGTTATGGCAGTGGAAATAGAAGAATAATGCAAGGTGTTGGGTGATGATAGTTCTTAAATCTAGGTCATGGCTATGGGAGGCTAATCACTCCAACCATGCTAAATATCACTTAAAATATGGTAATACCATTATGTCCTGTAGCACAGTCTTTGGAATATCCGTAGTGGTAAAAAAATATTTGTCTGTTACAGGCAGATCTGATGTTTTCAAAAATAGAAAAAGATGGGTGATCAAGTTTGACAATACCTGTGGACCAAAAATACTTCCTTTAAACCTAATGAACTTGTTCTTCATAATCTCTCTCTCAACTCTTCTTTCTCCTCCCTGACCATCAGGTCTCCTCTGGCTTCACTTCATCTAGGCAATTTAGCCTAGATCCCAGTCAGCCAACCTCTGAAACCAGCCTAGAGTCCAATTTCTTAACCTTCCAAAGTTCTTTTCTGTCAATGACCTACCCTACGCAACCATCCCAATGGGCTCTTTCCTTAGGCATTCATGAAGAAAGGTATAACTATCACATTAATTATGTCCAATACAAGTCCATTCTACATATCTAACCTCAACTGGACTTTCAGTATTGCTTGGGAATGCTTTTATTCATCTGGACAAGTCAAGAAGGATTAATTAAAACACTTATTATGCATCAGACACTACGCAAAGAACTAGGTACTTCAAAAAAGACAAAACCACCTTTGCCCTCAAGGAGTTAACATTTTTTTTTTAAAAGCAATTGGGGTTAAGTAACTTGCCCAAGGTTACATGGCCATTTTTTTTTGTGTGGGTATTAAGTATCTGAGGCCGGAACTGATCCTGGGTCCTCCCAACTCCAGGGCTAGTGCTCTTACTCACTGCGCCACCTAGCTGCCCCTAGGAGTTAACATTCTAATGTGGGAAACAATATGAAAATAACCAAGTACATATAATACATATAAGACATATGAAGAGTAGATAAAGGGTAATACCAGTGGGGAAGGCACTGGAAGCTGGGGAGACCAGAAAAGGCCTGGAGCACAAGCTAGGATTGGAACTGAGTCTAGAAGGAAGCCAGGAAAACTCAGAGGTACAGGTGAAGAGGCAAAGCACTCCTGACATATGGGACAGCAGGGCAACGCACAGAGATGGAAAACTGAGTGTCAAGTAGGTGAGTGGAGCTGGAGAACAGAATGTGTGGAAAAGAATAAAGTGTAAGAAGACTGAGAAGGGAGCAAAGGGGGCAGAAAGGAGGGTCCCAAAACACCAAACAGGGGGTTTCTGGTTTGATCCAGGAATTCATAGGCAGCCACTGGAGCTTATTCAGGAGGTGGGAAGGGGGCTGAAACGGTCAGATGTGTGCTCTGGCAAAATTACCTTAGCAGGTGAAGTTGGATGAACTGGAGTGGGGCGAGACCTGAAGCAGGGAGAACCATCAAGAGGCTATTTCAATAGTCCAAATGAGAAGTGATGAGGGCCCCAGATCTGCAAACAACAGGCTGGACATGTAGGGAGGAGGGGATAAGCCTGAGTGACTAGGAGGAGGGCGGTGCCTTTGACTGGAGAAGGGGAGGGCGTGGGGCAAAGGGAATGTTTTGTTTTGGACATGATGGATATGAGCTGCCTATAGCACATCCATTCTGAGATATCCAAAGGCCAGCTGGTGATGTGGGACTTCAGCACAGGAGAGAGATTAGAACTAAATGTATAGACCTTGGAATCATCTATATAGTGATAAAAACTGAACCCATGGGAGCTAATGAAATCACCAGGTTAGGTAGGACAGAGGCAAAAAAGAAGAGGACTTAAGACACAGTCCCTGGGGGAAACCTAGAGTTGATGGGTATAACCTAAACAACAATGATAACAGTTAGCATTTATATAGTGCTTTAAGGTTTATAAAGCATTGAACAAACTTATCTCATTTGCTCCTTACAATCCTGTAAGGTAAGTGCTATTATTATTTTCATTTTATAGATGAGGAAATTGAGGCCGAGGGACTTGACCAGGGTCACACAACTATCTGAGGCTGGATTTAAGTCCACAACTTCCTGACTCCAAGCTCAGCAGTTTATCTGCTTTGCTGTCTAACTGCATGGATGAAGATCCAGCAAAGAAGACTTGGAAGGAAAGGTCAGACAGATTAGAAGAGAACCAGGAGAGAGCGGAGTCATGAAAACCCAGAGAGGAAAAGAGTATTAAGGGGGAAAATAACACTGCCAAATGCTGAAGAGCGGTCAAGAAGGGTGAGAGACTGGGAAAAGCCCATTGGTTACACCTGAGAGAGAGGGCAGCTTCAGCTGAATGACAAGGTCAGAAGCAAGATAGCACTGGGTTTAGAAGTGAATGACAGAGGAAGAAGTGGAGGCACCCAGTGTAGGTGGCTTTCTCCAAGACTTTTGTCTTTAAAGGGGAAGAGAAGTAGAGAGTGACAGCTGGCAGGAGGGCAGGACCAAGTGAAGGATTTTTAAGGATGGGGGACATGGACACATTTGCAGGTCACCGGG
>NW_027185798.1:42359499-42365214 GCF_028583685.1 Petaurus breviceps papuanus
CCCGGTGACCTGCAAATGTGTCCATGTCCCCCATCCTTAAAAATCCTGCACTTGGTCCTGCCCTCCTGCCAGCTGTCACCCTCTACTTCTCTGCCCCTTCAAAGACAAAAGTCTTGGAGAAAGCCACCTACACTGGGTGCCTCCACTTCTTCCTCTGTCATTCACTTCTAAACCCAGTGCCATCTTGCTTCCGACCTTGTCATTCAGCTGAAGCTGCTCTTTCCCAGGTTACCAATACCCAACTGCCAAATTCAATGGCCTTTACTCTTTTAAAATTATTTTTTAATTCAATTTTGTTTTATTTTCAGTTTCATTCAGTTCTATCCACTGAGAAGGCAGGAAAAACAAAATCCAGCACAAATTAGTATAGTTACGCAAAACAAATTTCCATGTTAGCCACATACAAAACATAAAGAAAAGAAAGAAAAGACAATAAGTTTCAATGTGCACTCTGAGTCCATGTCTATCTGGAGGTGGGCAGCATGTTTCATCACGAATTCTTTGAAATTGTGGTTGATAACTGTGTTATCAATTACTAATCAGTTACTAAATCTTTCAAAGTTGATTGTCTTCACAATACTGCTGTTATACAAATTGTTCATCTGGTTCTGCTGAGTCAGCTGAAACAATTCTTCCCAGGTTTCACTGAAACCATGTCCCTCATCATTTCTTTTTTTTTTCCAAAACAATTTTTGCATATATTATCTCACTGATCCTTAGAAAAACCCTATCATCTCCTTTCGTTCCCTTGGATGTTTACATTATTAAAGATGCTTCAGTGAGGAGTAAGAAATGAAAGGAACTACACAAAAATCAGTTCAAATGAATTTAAAACTGGCACGTTGAAAGAATATTTCAATTCCTTTGAGGACATTTATGGCTGAGACTAAAATTCAGATGCAAAGTCTTTTCTCATTTTGGAAGGCTTACTAAGGGCAACCATATTTTACAATCAATCTGCTCTTACTGTGATGGAAATGATCAGTTCTAGAAAATTCCAATGTGCTTCATCATTTCCTGATGCCTATGTTCATAATTTTGTCTATCCTCATTATTTCTTATAGCACAAGAATATTCCATTGTATTCATAAACCATAACTTGTTGAACCACTGTGACTGACAGGCACCCATTCAGTTTCTAATAGACGTGAATGGCCTTTTTTGGGGGGTGGGGAGGGGTAAGGTAGGGCAACTGGGGTTAGGTGACTTGCCCAAGGTCACAAGCTAGTTTTGAGTTAAGTTTCTGAGGCTGGATTTGAACTCAGGTCCTCCTGACTCCAGGACCGGTGCTCTATTCACTGAGCTTCCTGGTCACTCCTGAATGGCCTTTTTTCAATCCTCTCATTCTTTTTGCTCTCTCTGAAGCCTTTGAAGCTGCTGATCTCCTCATTCCCCTTAACAGTCTTTCCTCTCCCGGTTCTCCTGCCAGAATGCTCCTTTCTCAGTCTCCTTTACCTGATCTCCATCCATGTCATACCCACTAACAGCAGGTGCCCCCAGATGCTCTGTCCTGGATCCAGTTTTCCTTTAGCTTTACCCTACCTTCTTTGGTAATCTCATCAGCTCCCAAGGGCTCAATGATCATCTCTACCCAAATGATTCTAAGATCTGTGTATACCTACTTCTAATCTCTCTCCTATGCTCCAGTCCTACATCACCAGCTGCCCTCTGGATATCTCAAAATGGAGGTCCCATTCGCAACTAAAGCTCCATGTGTCCAAAATAAAACACATTCCCTTTGCTCTATGCCCTCCCCTCTTACAATCTTCCCTCTTACTGTCAAGGGCACTCCCCTCCTCCCCAGTCACCCAGGCTTATCACCTCTCTGTCATCTTCAGCTCCCCACTTATCCAGCCTGTTGCTATGTAGATCGTCCTTTCTACATCTATGACATCTCCCATAGACGTCCCTTTTTCTTCACTGGCACAGGGAACCCTGGTAAGGCCTCTCATCACTCCTCACTTGGACTTGTTTCTCCCCATTCTAAACCCTCCTCAACTCAGTTGTCCAAGTGACTTTTCTAAACTGGAGACACTGACCATTTACCTTCCCCTACTAAATAAACTCTGGTGGTTTCTTCCCACTTCCAAGATCAAATGCAAACCCTTATTTTTAGCATCTAAAGACCTTCATAACCTGACTTCTTCCTACCTTTCCAATCTTCTTGCATGTTCATCCTCCCCACTCACTCAATTACACACAAGACACTCCATCTCCCTTCTTCACACCTTTGCCCTGGCTGAGCCCCCTGTCTGCTATGCCTGTTCTTTCTCCTCTCCTCTGCCTCTTGAGTTTCCCTGGCTTCCTTCAAAACTCAGCTCAGATCTCACCCTCTGCACAAGGCCTTTTCTGGTCTCCCCAGCTGCCAGTGCCTTCCCCACTGGAAACACCCTCTATCTACTCTGCATATATCTCATACACACCTGGTGATTTGCATATTGTCTCCCACACTAAAGTGTAAACTAAAGCTGAAGACAGCTGTTTTATCTTCTCCCAACTTCTGACTTCTTAATAAGAACAACCCAATAAAGTCTTCTTGACTTGAAAAGCAGTGGCAGAAATAACTTTAAAGCAACTCAAAGTCAAAAGACCTGGATGCTTGGCTTAGGAACGTTTTTTTGCGGATATATGTTGCCCCTCATATAAGAAAGATGCTCAAGATAGTAAATGTTTTTTAAGTGCTACTGTGGGCAAAGCACACACAAAAAAAGAAATGGTTCCTGCCATGAAGAAGCCACCATTCTTCTGGGAGAGACAACACAAACAGATAAATAAATACAAGATAATTCAAGGGGAAAACAAACACTAACAACCAGGACACCACTGAATCAATCTCAAAGAAGCCAGGGATTCAAATATTCACATATGAGGAAGCAACACTTTCCAGGCCTGAGGCACAGCCTTCTGAAAACTTGGAGATAGAAGACCATAGGATTACAGACCTAGAAGTGGCAGAGACTTCAGAGGACATCAAGGCCAGTCTCCTTATTTTACAGATGTAAGAAACTGAAACCCAGGGCCCGTGCCATGCCCAATGTCACACAGGTGGTAATAAGAGCCGAGATTAAGGCCTCCTGCCTTCAGAGGTAGCCTCTTCTGTCGACCTAGTTGAAGGAGCAGCTTCAAGTGTGTGAGGAACACAGAATGTGTGAGGGGGAGTAGTATGAAACGTGCCTGGATAGCTGAGTTAAATCAAAACTTTAAAGAATCTAAGCTATTTGGCCAAAGGTAGAAGTAAGAAGGGGAATCACTCACCGATTTTGACATCATGCTGTGGATGCTGGCGGATAAGCTCAGCAATCTGATGGGTGGCCTCCTGTCGGGAGGGGAGGACCAGGGCGGGGTCACAGTTGGTATTGTCCAGGTAAAGGATATGGATCTGCTTCCCAAGCCTTAGGGCAGGCTCCTGCAGCATGGATGGTGTATAACGGAAGTCCCCTTGAAGGACAGTATGTGGGAGTGAGAACACTGAGACATGGAAATATCAGGACAAGCATCCTTCTCCAGCCATCTACTGTCTGAGCTCTACCTCCCTCAGAGGAAAACGTATGTTTACTTGTTCAGACGTTTTTGAGGAAACTCAAACTTTCTAAAGTTTGCTAGCAGGAGAGCAAACCTTAATGGCTCATGTCTCCATTTAGGAGCCTGACACTGGGAAAATCTGTTGAGCCTGCATTGTGAAGCTTATTCCTATCACTTATCCTACCTTTAATGTTGCTATGTACTGGGATCTCTAAAGAGAAGAATAGAAAGGTGTTGGGTCAAGCCTTGTCACCCTGGCTGGGGGACAAAATCAACAGTCTGGGGCTTGGGGGATCCTGTTGGTTATTCTATCTGTCCAAACCCTGCTGTCAGGGAAAGAGGAAAAAGTCCTTATGAGAGGCCTACCTGTGTACAGGATTGTCCCAAAATATCCTTCAAAAAGGAACATGACAGAGCCCGGGCAGTGGTTGGCATCAATCAGGGTCACAGTCATGGTCTCTTGTCCAATCTCATCTAAAGGCAGCACGTGGCTCTCACCAACCTCCAGGGCCCGAATCCATTTCTTAGACACCTGAGTAGGGAGAAGAAAAGCAGTGGACTGAGGAATCAGGAATCACTCTCCTTTACCAATACTCTTTCAGAGTCAAGGGCTATTATTGTTCCATGAAGCACAGAACAGCCAATTTCTATGTAGTATCCAATGGGAACTTCTTTGCAAATTCCAAAACAACCTGCCCTTCCTTCAAGCCTCAGTCACTAAGATACAGAGTCACTTGGGCTATTTAAAATGCATTTTACTTAAAGACTCCAAACACTGGAAAAGCTCCAAAATTCTCTGCAGTTAGCCCTCCCTCCCCTCCCCCAGGGTCTCTGGTCCCAAAATCATAGCTCATGTTTATGCAACAATTTTACAAAGCACTTTTCTCATGGTTACCACATGCCGTACCTCCTAAGGTTACTTGGTCAGAGCAGCCTGGCTAATGAAGCAAGGAAGTTGTGAGTTCAAATCTATTCCCCCAGCCCTAAGACTAACAGCATACATATCTGCACCAGGGAAGCGAAGGAGGCAGCCGCTCCCCTTCTTATTCCCATATTGTTCCCCAAGTTCAGCTGAAGACCCTCCTGCTGCACAAGCCTTTCTCAATGCTCCTCAGCGCTGGCGCCCGGCTTTGGGACGGCCTCCACCCCACGTGCACGCGGGGGCGCGTGTTACCTGCACACGCGCGCACACACACACACTCACACACACGTGCACTGGCTCCGCCTCCATGTGTAACCTACATGAGTATGGGGTGCACAGCCATCTGCACGTTTTCTCCGCACTGGGCTGTGAGCTCCTTAAGCGAAGGAGCTGTTTTTCTGTCTCCCAGGCGGTTAACGATGCACCCGGCACACATTAAGCAGGTGCTTAATAAATGCTTGAGGCTGTCTGACAATTCAAGTGCAAAGAGTCGCCAGCACACAGGCTGGCGCTAGATGGCGCAGCGGAGCACTGGGCCCGCAGTGTCAGGGAAGGTGCTCAGGCTCTTTCTGTATGCGGAGCCGGGGCACGGTCCGGCACACAGTAGGCCCACGCCTGGCACACAGTAGGAGCTCTGTAAGTTTGATGAAGATGATGGCTGCGGACTTCCCCGGAGGGGTGCAAGCCCCCTGGGGGCAGGGGCCGTCCTCGGCATCTTTCCATGGCCCGGACCAGGCGGGCCCTCCCCCGCCCCCGCCTCAGTTTCCCCTCGGGCCGCCCCCTACCTGCAGGCGGCAGTGCACCAGGCGCGCCGTGAGCGGAGAGCAGTAGAGGGGCCGCGCCCAGGTGCTGGACAGGCCCTCCGTGTGGTCCGCGTGCAGGTGGGTGAGGAAGAAGAGGCGCGCGGGGCCCGCCCGGCGCAGGTTCCACAAGTCCACGGCGATGGGCGTGTGCGGAATCACGGTCCCATTCATCATGGGAAGAATCACGCGCGGAGCCGCCCCGCGGGTCCGGACCCCATGCTTTGGGGGAGGGGTGGCCTACGTCACGGGCAGAGGGCGGGAGCGGAAACTCCGGGAGGGCGTCCCACGCCCCTCCCCCACCACGCCCGCGGCACGGCGCAGCAGGGCGGGGATATAGACCGTACTAGTCGATCTCTGATCGCTAAGATCCGCCCCGGCTAGATCTGGAGGCTGGGAGAGCCTGAGAGTTCCCGCGGCTTCGGCTGAGCAGTGGGCGGTGAAAGGGATGGTTCTAGTGGGACGGGGGGG
>NW_027185798.1:42365314-42413051 GCF_028583685.1 Petaurus breviceps papuanus
GGGGGGGGGGGGGGGGGGGGGGGGGGAGGGGAAGGGGAGGGGGGGGGGGGGGGCCGGGAGGCGGTGAAAGCTGGGCTCCAGTGAGTGGCAGGAGCAGCAGCGCCTCAGTGGTCTCGAGACGGGAAAGAGGCGGGACTTCCGGAGGGCGGTCGGAAACATACGGAGGCAGGGCGCGAGGCGGCTTCTGGCGGGAGAGGGCGGGGACTCCTGGTGACGGGGAGGTCTTGGGAGAAGGTGAGGGCCCCCTGGGGGGAAGGGGCGCCTGTGGAGGGAGGACGGGGTGGTGGTGGTGGTGGTGGTGGTGGGCTGAGTCTGGCCTTGCTACCTTTTCCTGACCGAGTGACCCTAGACAAGTCACACCGTTCCTCTGGACCTCAAGTTTCTTCACCTGTAAAATCAGAAGATTGGCCCTTGCTTTTTGGAGGAGGAGACCTTGGCCATGTCATCGGGTCACTGACCATAGATTTGGCGCCAAAAGGGACTTTGGGAGGTCTTCGAGCCCCAAAATGATTTTGTCTGTTTTACATTAATTACATATGTACGTTTTTCTCCATTAGAACTTAAGCTTCTTGAGGGCAGGGGCTGTTTCATTTCCATCTCTTTCCCCCAGCACCAGGAACCCAGTAGGTGCTTACTAAATGCTCCTGGGACAGATGAGGAAACCGAGGCCCCCTCCACAAAAGCGGCCAAGGCTGCCGCGTGCAGTTTTTAACGGGGCCCCCGCAGCAGGATTCTCGTCTGTAAAACAGCAGCATTTATTGAGCGCCTGCTGTGTGCGGAGTTGGGCCAGATCATTTCCGAGGCCCCCAATAGCTCCAACTTTTCTGCCTCTGTGACCAACGTCGGCATCAGCGGTCCAGGCCGCGGCCCCGGCCCTGGCCCTCGGGAGGCTTCCTCGTGGCCTGCCCCCCGAAGACGCTTCCTTTCCCCCCCGCAGGTTGCAGCGGCAGCCCAGCCCCTGGAGAGATGCCGTACCTGGGCTCCGAGGACGCGGTGAAGGAGCTGAAGAGAGCGCTCTGTAACCCGCACATCCAGGCCGACCGGCCGCGCTACCGCAACGTCATCCAGAGGGTCATTAGGTACCAGCTGCTTTCTCTGCGCACCCCCCCCCCCCCCAGCTGGCCCTGGGTAATGAGGCACTGAAAACCAGGCGCTTCCTTTTAAGAATCTAATTGGGGAAACCACACATACACTCTTGAAGCAAACTTTGAAACCCCTACTGTTGTAGCTTTGGGAATTCTGTTTTTTATACTTTCATTGATATCTTGATTTTAGGCATATGACTCAGGGTGTGGATATGTCCAGTATCTTCATGGAAATGGTGAAAGCCAGCGCTACTGTGGACATTGTACAGAAGAAGCTAGTGTATCTGTATATGTGCACATACGCGCCCCTAAAACCAGACCTTGCTCTCCTGGCCATCAATACACTATGCAAGGACTGCTCAGACCCCAACCCCATGGTCCGAGGATTGGCCCTCAGGAGCATGTGCAGCCTTAGGTAAGTGTTCTCCCTGTCTTCTCTATGACCACTCTAGGCCTTCTCCCCAATCTAGTTTTCTGCTGGTATAATTAGGGAATCAAGGAGTGTGAAATAAAATTGACTTATTTGTGAACTTATTGCACTGGGGAAAATATTGTTGTCCCTTATAGCTACCACTGGTTTGGTTTAGAAAACACATATAGTACAGTTATATCAACGTGAGGTTTTCTTTTTCCATCCTTGAGGTCTGATTCCTTTGTTTTTGTTGAAGCCTTCTAAGTAATTGTAAACATGAACTTTTTGATGCTTCTCCTGTAGAATTCCAGGCAGAAATCACATAACAATGGCATTCATAGTTAGAAAAAGGTCTTCTTTGTTTCCTGGTTAGATGCACATTACCAGGTTTTGCACTGGAAAGTGTTCCCTTAAGCTTCTGTGATTCAAGTGTTGTAGGTACTTAATCAAGTTGGGATGGTATCTTCAAAGCCTGGCTGACTCCAGAATGTCTTGCATAGGATGCCTGGAGTACAAGAGTATATCCAACAACCTATTTTGAATGGCCTTCGGGATAAAGCCTCCTATGTCAGGAGGGTGGCAGTTCTTGGTTGTGCAAAGATGTATAATCTTCACGGAGACTCCGAAGTGGGTAAGTGGCAGTCCTTGCCATCATCGTATTTGTTGAGCATCCATGGTGTTTAGGGCAGAAAGAAATTTGAAAACTTTCTATGTGAAATACGATGAATGAGATTTGCTTCTGTGTGCTGGGGCCTTCAATAAGTATATAGTTCTTGGTGTTTTATGAGGTTAGAACCATCATGTATTTGAAGCCCAAGAGAGATCCTTAGCATTATCTACTTAGACTGACCTGGAGATAAGGATTTATTGCTTTACATTCTTTGGTTGCCACTTGCATTCTTGTAACAGGTTTTCTGCTGGGTGTGCCCAGATCTATTACTTATTTCCATTCCTGTGACTGAAGATTTTCTTCTTTGCTAGAAATTTTTGCTCTTCTGTGTTTCATTAATAGATGGCACCCTGGTGAATGAATTATACAGTCTCCTTCGAGACCAAGATCCCATTGTAGTGGTGAATTGCCTGAGAGCTCTGGAAGAGATCTTGAAGCATGAGGGAGGCGTTGTTATCAATAAACCCATTGCCCACCACCTCTTAAATCGGTTTGTATGTTGAGATGGGAGATTCCTATTGGTGGTTGTGCTGTGTTAAGGAGAGTACTTGAACAGTTTTCCTTGGGGGAGTGAAGAGGATCATAGTAATCAACTTCCCCACAATTTACTGGACGAAAAACCAGTTCTTTTCTTTGGGCTTTTCTGTCCATATACAGAGCATTAAGCAGGAGCAAACCCTGTGAGATGTTAGGACCCATCTTGTTTTAGAGCCATTATATATGCATTATTTTGCATCAGTGTTAAGGTTTATACCAGATAGCATTCTTCTGGAGGAAGAGGTATGGCCTTGTTTAAGAGGGATTCTGTACAGTATGAGTTTGTTGAAAGCTTTGTGTTCTTCCATCAGAATTTATTTTAAATGTTCTTCCCTGTTTTAAGCAGTTCATAAGACATGGGTGCAGAGAAGGAATTGTGCTTTTGCTGCCAAAACAGTAACTTTATTTTCTGTCTGGGGCAGAATGCCAGACCTGGACCAGTGGGGTCAGGCTGAGGTGTTGGGCTTCCTGTTACGCTACCAGCCCCGAAGCGAGGAGGAACTGTTTGCCATCCTCAATTTGCTGGACAGTTCTCTTCAGAGCAGCAGCCCAGCTGTGGTGATGGCAGCCACCAAACTCTTTCTTGTTTTGGCAAAAGAATTCCCCCATGTACAGACAGATGTGCTCGTTAGAGTCAAGGGGCCATTGCTGACCGCCTGTTCCTCAGAGAGCCGTGAGCTCTGTTTTGCTGCTCTCTGCCATGTGCGACGGATCCTACGTAGTCTGCCTGGCCACTTCAGCAGCCACTACAAAAAGTTCTTCTGCTCCTACTCAGAACCACATTACATCAAACTGCAGAAAGTTGAAGTCCTGTGTGAGCTGGTGAATGATGAGAATGTCCAGCAGGTGCTAGATGAGCTCCGGGATTACTGCACCGATGTGTCAGCTGATCTAGCACAGGCTGCCATCTTTGCCATAGGTAAAGTGTCTGCTGCTTCTCCCTCCTCTAGGGCCAGATGGGCCAGCTAGAAAGCTATGACCAGAGGAACATCAGAGACTCAAGGGCAAATTTCAGAGGTAACAAGGCTTTCAATAAAGAACTGGGTAAATGACTTACAATTGCTGATACCATATTAGTAAAGTAGGACCTATTCAGAACTAAACTCACCATATCCCTAAGGATAGGGATTTTAGATATTCCTCATTTTAAATGAACTCAGAATTTATAATATCTAGATATGGGGCTAGATATGCATTCTCCTGACCCTTAATCTTAGATTGTTTCCTGCTATACCAAACTCCCTAGAATTTTAAGGCAGAAGTATCTTGTGCCAAATGGTGGCACTTTTTGACAGTGCCTAGCACTGTAGTTCTAGCTGAACTGTTGCTCCTGTTGAACTAGTAGAAATACATGGACAAAAAGGAGAGGAGCTCAAATTTTAAAGCGTTAGGCATAGCATTAGGGGGATCCTCAGACATGGGGGGAAAATCTCTTGGTTTTTGTAAGGGAAAGGAGAGATGGATAATAGTGGGAGAGTAGGACCTGGAGTCAGGAAATTGCTATTGAGTACTATTAACAGGTACATTTCTAAGCTCTGCTGATCTGTGACGTCTAAAATGCCTCCAAACTGCCACCTTAAAATGCTTTTTTTTGGCTAAAGTCTGCAACTCATTTTTTTAATGAGAGACTGTTGCTCCCAAGAATCCCTAAGGTTATAGTGGGAATCAATGAAAAAATAGGATTTTTTTTTAAAGCAAAGTTCACTTTAGTCAACTTTGCTAGAATGCATCTGTATGATGACTCTAGCCTACTTGGTCTTTGGCTTAAAAGAAGGTTGTCCAGTGTTAAGATTCTTAGTCACTCACTTGGACTTTGTGATTATTTCATATTTTACAACTGCTTTTACCCTCCCTTCCTTGGTAGGTGGCATTGCCAGGACCTACACAGATCAGTGTGTTCAGATCCTAACAGAGCTGCTGGTGCTCAGGCAGGAGCACATCACCTCAGGTAATTGCTGTCTAGCTACATTCTTTGCCAATAATGTGGTTTTAACTATTCTAAAGAAAGGTGTGCCTAGGTGGAGATCCTGCAGTCGAGAACCTGCAGAATATAGGCTTTTTGCCCCTGATGGGTGTTGGGAAAGCTTCAGGCGTTCTCTTCCTGCCTTTGCTCTCTGTTCCATGCACAGAGGCTTCTTTCACTCTTCCAGGCATCCCTCAGCAAGTTTTTCATAAACACTTCATCCAGTCACTGCACAGAGTCATTCAGGTGTGGCCATGAATCCAGGAGCTTAGCTCAGCATCAACAGCCGGGGGAGGAGCCAAGCCCGAATCTTAGTGTTTCTCAAATGGAGGCCACACTATGCAGCCTTTTTTTCCTCCCCTTTAGATGAGGATATTGGTCTCCTGTTTATTTTTTTTAAGTTATCTGCCTATTTAAACTGTGGTTTTTAGACCAGTGATGCTTCATAAAATTGCTCAGGGATTCTCTGATTTGCTCTCTCTGTTTCCCTTGGGCCTTATATTAGAGGTATATGGAGCTCTGTGTCTCTTCTGAGTTCTTTATGTCTCTTAAAATGTCAATATTTTATCAGATATGTCAGAGAATATTAAGGAAGGTGTATGTAGCACAGGTCCCGGGTATGAATTTGCCATAGATGGCCCCGCTTGATCTTGTGCTCGTGTTTGGATTTCATTCTAGTCGTTTTTTTTCAAATGAGATAATATATATGTAAATGAAGTCAAATGAGGAAATATATAAAGCATTTTGCAAACATCAAAATGCTATGTAAATGGTAACTATTAGCTATCATTACTTCTTGGAACCATGACCAAAATGAAGAGTTATAATAGGATCCATTATTTCTTCTGCTTTGCCACCAGATTAGAATTAGTAATATTGTAATCTAAAGAAGATAACTGTCTTCTCTGACCTAATGGTAAAAAGACTAATGTTGGGAAATGTTTGCCTGGCAGGTGCTTCCAAGACAAGTAATTCCAGGAAAAATTCATTTTCTTTTTTTTTTTTTAAGTCCCAGAAAATTTTATAGAGCCCTTATAGAGCTTTGGTGTGAATGAATACCTGATTCTAGTTTGCTTTTATGTGTAAGACTTAAAATTTTTGTGGTGTTCTGTGTTTTGTGTTTTGCTGTAGCAGTGGTACAGACTTTCCGAAACCTAGTTTGGCTTTGCCCTCAGTGCACTGAGGCTGTGTGTCAGGCCCTCCCTGGCTGTGAGGAGAACATCCAGGATAGTGAGGTATAGTCTCAGCCTTATTTTCTCTGAGGAGGAGGGTGGGATGCTTGGGACTGTGCTCTCTGAGCTGGTATTGCAGCCCCTTCCCAACTAGGGTCTGAATAGGGTCTTTTAGAATCAATTGATATGTTTGAGTCACAAATAACTTGCTACAATTGTGCACTTGAGCAGTTTGGGGCCATACTGTTCTTCCTCTAAACTTTGGAAGTAATTTTAGTAAGGTAATTTAGTGAGGGAGCTATGTGGCATAGTGGATAGAATATAGTATGTGGAGTCAGGAAGATGTGAGCTCGAATTCTTCCTCAGATACTTACTGTCTGATCCTGGGCAAGTCATACCTTTTGCAGCCTTAGTTTCCTTATCTGTAAAATGGGATAATAATAGTACCTACCTTCCAGGTTGTTGGGAAGACGAAATGCGATATATGTAAAACACTTTGCAAACTTTATAGCACCATATAAACATTAGCTATTGTAATTGTCAGTGTCGTTAGTGAAGTTCATTTGACAGTCATTTGAAACATTAGAAAAATTAGGCACGTTGGCCTTGAAGTTTAGGAAACCATTCTGCCAAATAAGCCCAGGCTCGGGGAGTGTTGGCAGTGCTCTCCTACTTAGTCACTTCTGTGTGGTGCCACATCTGCCTCTTTACCGTCAGGCTCTAGTAGAGAGAATCAGCAACAGTAGCCAAACCTTCTAGAAGCTTATACATTTTCCCCCGGGCTGGGAGAGCCAGAGCTGACGATCATCTGTCCCTTTATGTCCAGCACTTTACAGGCCTCTTCTTACTTCCTCAACTCCTAGGGAAAGCAGGCGCTGATCTGGCTCCTTGGAGTACATGGGGAAACAATCCCGAACGCTCCATATGTGTTGGAGGACTTTGTGGAAAACGTGAAGGCAGAGACGTTCCCAGCAGTTAAGATGGAGTTACTGACGGCACTGTTGCGCCTCTTTCTGTCCCGGCCTGCTGAGTGCCAGGACATGCTGGGGCGTCTGCTATATTACTGCATAGGTAGGTCTCTTGGGAGGAACAGCACCTGCCTTGAGTCAACAGTGATAATCTCTGTGACTTTGACTTATCGGCAGAATATGTCTGGACTCTGAGAAGAAACTAGTTGTTCAGCCTTCTTGGCTATTCTTCCCTTTCTTTTTGGTTTTCCTTCCCCCTTCACTTTTACTTTTTTCATGTTTACATCAGAATGGAATATGTATAGCATGAGGATGGTAAGAGAATGTTAAAGTCATTTGCATTTCTTTGATTTTTCTCTCCCAGAAGAGGAAAAGGATATGGCAGTAAGGGACCGAGGGCTCTTCTACTATCGCCTTCTCTTAACTGGCATTGATGAGGTGAAGCAAATCCTGTGTAGCCCCAAGTCTGACCCTTCTCTTGGGCTCCTGGAAGACCAAGCAGAAAGACCCGTAAATAGCTGGGTCTCTGAGTTCAACACATTAGTGCCAATGTATAGCAAAGCATGCTGGGCAGCCATCTCTTCACCTCAGGTGCCAGAGCCTCGTGGCCCTGAACCTTCTGGCACTGGAGTTCTTTCTGCATCAGGTAAAGATTTTTAGGGGGGCTTAGCACCTATATCGTTACCATACCATGAGAAGACAGCTTTTATTATTTTTCTGGACTAGAAAAGTTCATCTAAGTGAAGCCACCAATGTACTTCAGAGTACTGCTTATTAAACATGTTTCCAAGGATGAAAAATGCCTTTTATTTTTAGAGATTTGGGCATTAAACACATACCATATATTGTTAAGCATGTCTGTTATAGAAAGTTCTGTTTCTTTTCATTTTAGGATCTTTAGTTTCAGAGAGCAAAGAGGAGCTACAGCCTCTGTCTGATTCTGGATCTTTCCTCCTGGTCCCTAATGGCCAACTCAATGCCGAGCAGTTTGAGAAAACTTGGCTAAGCCTGGAAGTGGCCCACCAAGAAGTTTTACCATGGCAAGGAGTAGCCCATCCTGACACCATCCAGACAGCTCTGCAAATGGTGAACATCCAGACCATTGCCCTGAGCAAGGCCGGTGTCCAGCCCTGGAAGGCCTACCTTAGCGCCCAAGATGATGCAGGCTGCCTCTTCCTAACAGAGTTGCTATTAGATCCTGAGCAATCGCAAGTGCACCTCTCAGTGAAACAAAGCCAGGCCAAGGCAGAGGCCCTGAATAGCTTTATTTCTGTATTAAAAACTGTGATTGGGACAATTGTGGGCATAAAATCTTGATAGATTCTTGTTGCCTTTGTAAAGAGGTATAAATAATGACCCAAGTTTATCATTTCTTTTTAAATTCCTTAATTTTGAATAATATTAGAAGAAAGGGAAGGTAGAAATCCAGGAATCAGGATTCTTGAATGATTTTTTGATCATTCTATTCTGCAGATGACTTCACATCTTTGCATTGGTGCTGTGAAGCTTTATTCTAGTAACAGATGTAGAAATAAAGTGTTTGGCATTTTAGGATCATGATATCTTAGCTCTGGAAGGATCTTCATCATTATCTTTCCAGATGCCTCATGTCATAGATGAGAAAGGCCTGGGGGAGGGATTGACCAACCCTAAACCACACATCTCATGAGTGGCCAAGCAAGGCCTGGAACCCAAGTTCTTGACCCAATCCTATTTTCTTTCATGCCTCAAAGCTGTTCCTTCGCACCAAGTGCTTGAGGCAGGCAGTGCACACTCCCCCAGTTTGTTGATAAGGGATGTTGCTGCTCAGAGAGGTGAAGTAACCCATCAGGTCATTAGGCCTTTTGACTCTTCTACTACACAAAGGAAAGCATAAAACCATTTTGTTGGAGGCTTGAGCATTGTTTCTAATTAGACATGCAGGTCTATCTAGAGCCAGGCTTTCATTTCATTAATGGATACTAATCTCCTTGAAGGCAGCAAAGTATTTAGATGCTCATAACTACTTTTTTTCCCCACTCTGTTTTTCATTATCAAATCAGTTGTATGAAAACATTAGAAATCTATCTGGATCATGGGTCCCATGGGTTAAAGGTATAGAAAGCTGTGTTTTTCATGTTTTGAATTGCTCAGAAAACAAAAGCCATAAACTTTAACCTAAATTATGAAGTCAAAGGTCATGCCAACCTAGTGCTGTTCTGGCAGCTCCCAAGCTAGAAAGACCTTAAGCGTATGCTGGTGGTGCTTTCAGCTAGTGAAGATCAGTCCAAGCGCCTAGAGGCCCAGCATCTCTCAAAACAGAGAGGCAATGTGAAGTGGGAAGTGCTGGATAGGAGAATTGGCATGAATCAGCCAGAAGTTACTAAGTTTGTATCTGTTTTTGTGCCAGGAACTCGGGTTCTGGGGACATGCAAAGAAAATGAAGCTGCTCTTGCCCTCAAGGAGTTTATGTTCTATTAGGGGAGACAACATGCACACAATATAACTATATACAAAGTAAATACAAGGTAATTTGGTGAAGAAAAGGCATTAGCAACTCAGGGTTATGCTTGAGCTTAGTTTTGAAGGAAATTGGGGGATTCTTGAAAGACGGGTGAAGAGGCAGTGCATTCCTGGCATGGGGAACGGCCCGTGCAAGAGATAGGAATGGTAAGAACCAGTTTGGCCAGGCTGATAAGTGTGGGAAGGGAGCACTGTATAATGGGCTGTGACCAGGCCATAAAGGCCTTTAAATGCTGAACTGAGGGGGTTCTGTTTCACTCTGGAGGTAATGAGGAGCTGGAAGAGTTCAGTGAGTGAGTGACTTGGCCAGAGCTGGGAAAACAAGTTTGCCCACTGTGTGGAGGACAGATTGGAAAGGGAGGAGCCTCAAGGCAGGGACATACATTAGAAGATGACTGGATAGTCTCGGAGGGGTGATGAGGGCTTAAATGGAGGTGTTGGCTTTGCCAGTGGAAGGGAGGGAACTGGTGCAGGAGACATGACAACCAATTGGATATGTGCTGTGAGAGGATGGAGTCAAGGACGGCTCCTGGGTTGTGAATCTGGCTGATTAGGAGACTGAGGGCATCCTGAGTAGAAACAGGGAAGTGTGGAAGAAGGGGTGGGTTTGAGGAAAAAGAGGAGTTCCATTTCAGACATGGAGTGTTTGAGATAATAGCCAGCATTTTATACATCCTGTCCATCTGGAACAGGAGCTAGGGGAAGAGGCTAGGACTGAACAGATTTAGGAGACAACTACTTAGAGCTGATAATTGAAGCCGAGAGAGCTGATGAGATCACCTAGAGAATTTAGAGAGAGGAGAGGGCCTTGGAGTATATACTGGGGGGGGGGGGTGTGTTATACATGATGATCCAGCAAAGTAGACAGAGAAAGAGCTCAGGCAGGCCAGAGTGGACAGTGTCACAAACACCCAAGGAGAGAGACTAGCAGGAGAGGGTGTTAGGCAGTGTGAAATGCTTCTCAGAGAGGTCAAGAAAGGTTAGGATTAAGCAAAAGCCATCTTCAGATTTTGTAATTAAGGTTTCATCGGCACCTTTGGAGAGATCGGTTTCAGATGAGAGATGAGGTCAGAATCCAGACTGACAAAGTTTGAAAAGTGAGAAGAGATGGGTGTGGTGACATCTAATCTGCTCCTGGGGGAAGCTGAGGCTCTGAATTTCTGAGCTGCACTTGGGCTAAAGCCGGTTGGGTGTCTGCACTCAATTTGGCACCAATATGGTGAACCTCCAGAAATGAAGAGAGGGCCACCAGACTGCCTAAAGAGTGGTTAAGCAGCCCATGGAAAAGACAGCAGGTCAAAACTTCCATGCCCATCAGTAATGGGATGAAGCTGCTGCATTTCTAACCTGGGTGAGATAGGAAGACCCAGTCTCAGAAGAGGGGGGCACAAAGAGGAAAATAGTAGAGGCAAGGAGAGTTTTTAGGAGCTTGGCTGTGAAAGAGAGAAAAAATATCAGGGGACGAAAGTGTTAGTGAATTGATTGAGAAAAAAGTAATTGTAATGTCAAACTGAAGAAACAATATAACTCAGCTATTGAATAATGATGAATTGACATTAATTATAGAAGTTTTGGGAAGTTAAAGCCCTATTTGGTTGCTTCCAGATAATAAAGAGGTACAGAAAATAGGGTACATTTAAATATGTATAAATTTGTATGTGTGTGTAAATATATATATCTACATATATACACTATATATATCAAATAGAAAAATGATCCAGAATAAAGACTGATTACTGTTCACTGCTACTACTTTATATTAATATATAAGGAAAGTAATCAAGCCTTAAATGACCTTTGGAGTTAATTCTTTAGTACTCCTCACAGGAATACCTTTGTTTGCCTGTGACTTTACTGTTGGAAATAAATAAACATTAACCTTTTTTTAATCTCTGAGGTTAGCTTATACTGTAGGAATACAAAGTTTCTTTTAGTATCGCCATCACTGAGTCAGTAAGCATCATTTAGTAAACATCTACAATGGGCAGAAACACTGGGAAGTTGTAGAAGTAATAAGCATAGTCCCTGACTTTGAGGAAGTTAAAATCTTTTAAATAGCCATATATAATTTTATCAATTAACATTTTCCACTTAGCACATCCACACAGCACTCTCTACATATGAAACCATACTTTTTCTTTTTAAAGAATTTTTATTTCATTTTTTCTCAATTACACGGAAAAACAATTTTTAACATGTTTTAAAAATAATTTTTGATTTCCAAATTCCTTTCTTCCCTCCCCCTTCTTGAGAAGGCAAGCACTTTGATATAGATTATATATGTGTAGTCATATAAAACATTTCCATATTAGGCATGTTGCAAAAGAGAAGACAAAAAAAAAACAAGAAAAGGAAAAACAGTGACAACTAGTATGCTTTGATCTGTATTCAGACTCCATCAGTTCTTTCTCTGGAGGTGAATAGCATTTTTCATAATACGTCCTTCAAAGTTATCTTGTATCATTATATTGCTAAGAATAGCTAAGTCATTCACAACTGCTAATCATATAATATTGCTTTTACTGTGGACAATGTTCTCCTGGTCTTGCTCACTTCACTTTGCACCGGTTCATATTAGTCTCTCTGGGTTTTTCTGAAATCATCCTGCTCATTATTTCTCATAGCACAATAGTATTCCATCACAATCAAATATCACAATTTGTTCAGCCATTTCCCAAATGATGGACATCTTCTCAATGTCCAATTCTTTGCCACCATGAAAAGAGCTGCTATAAATATTTTTGTACTATGTGACATTTTCCTTTTCCTTTGATCTCTTTGGAATACAGGCCTATTAGTGATATTACTTGGTCAAAGGGTATGTACAATTTGATAGCCCTTTGGGCATATTTCCAAATTGTTATCCAGAATGGTTAAATTAATTCAGAACTCCACCAATAGTGCATTAGTGTCCCAATTACCCTACATTCCAACATTTGTTATTTTCCTTTTCTGTCATATTAGCCAATGTGATAGGTATGAGGTGGTACCTCAGAGATGTTTTAATTTGCATTTCTCTAATCAATAGTGATTTAGAGCATTCTTTCATATGACTACAGATAACTTATTTCTTCTGAAAACCTCTTGTTCATATCATTTGACCATTTATCAACTGGGGATGATTCATATTTTTTATAAATTTGACTCAGTTCTCTATACATTTGAGAAATGAGGCCTTTATCAGAGAAATTTGCTGCAAAAAAATTTTCCCAAGTTTTTTGCTTTCCTTTTAACCCTTGGCTACATTAGCTTTGTGTAAAAAGTTTTTCATTTAATGTAATCATAAATTATCCATTTTACACCCTATAATGCTATCTATTTCTTGTTTGATCATAAATTCTTCCCTTCTCCATAGATCTGACAGGTAAAGTAGTCCATTCTCCCCTAATTTGCTTATGGCATCACCCTTTATGTCTACTCATTTTAATTTTACCTTGGTATATGGTGTAAGATGTTGGTCTATACCCAGTTTCTGCCAAATTGCTAGGAAGTTAAAATACAATGGGGTCATAATTATCTGCTTAGCTCTCTGCCCCTGTAACCTTTTAAACTTTGCAGCTAAAGCTGCTTTATATCTATGAATAACAACAATAATAGCATCTATATAGTGCTTTAAGTTTTCCAAAATGCTTTACATGCTATTTCATTTGATCCTTATAACAACCATAGGAGTAGGTACTTATTATTATTTCTATTTTGCAACTGAGGCAGCCAGAGATTAGGTAGCTTGCCCAGTATCACGTAGCTGATAAATGTCTGAGGCCAGGTTTGAGGTCAGTCTTCCTGAGTCCAGGGCGATCACTTTATGCACTGGGTCACCTAGCGTCCTAGTTTCAGCCCTGTCCCAGACTATGGGACCAATCCTACCACTGGATGGTAAAATGGAGTCTTAGATTAATAGATTGGGGCTTCAACCTTGCTATTTACTGCTTCTTCTCTGGCTTGCTTCTAGTAAGCTCTGATTTTTGCCTTATTCTTTGGAATCAAGTTCTGTCTTGTGTCCCTGAGTTTCAATAACTGTCCCTACTTTGCTTCTCTCCTTTATACACCAATTCCTCTAAGATTAAAGACATGCCTCTCCCCCATGTCGGACCTTAGAAAAGACTAGGATACAGCCTCTAAACTCCTGCTCCCTGCTCCTAGGTCTTTTAGGTCCAAGTCTGTCTCCTTACTGTTGATAAGCCTTCCTGATACAGATTTGATGCCCCTACCCCTCATGGCCTGTCTGTCTCTATACATCTCTCCACCTCCTTGTTCAACATATATCCTCTCATTAAATACTGCTTTTGTGACAGGGGATAGCCCCAAAAGTCCAAGTGAAAAAACTGACTCAACAGACCCATAAGGAAGTCATTTTCCTGCTTTATGCTCTTGTATCTTTCTTCACAATAACCAACCTTTACCCTAGTGTAGTTTGGCAGTTCATGAAGCCCTGAGAGTGTAATAAAAACCTTTTCTTTCTGAGTGTGGTAACAGGTGTTGAGCTGAAAAGACTTAGTAATTATTTGTATTTGTGTCCTACTTCTATGCCACAATAATTTCTGTGTTTAAATACATTGTGTTGGGGCAGCTAGGTGGTGCAGTGAATAGAGCACCGGCCCTGGAGTCAGGAGGACCTGAGTTCAAATCTGGCCTCAGACACTTAACACAAAAACTAGCCTTGTGACCTTGGGCAAGTAACTTAACCCCAATTGCCCTGCCTTCCCCCCCCTCCAAAAAAAGCAAATAAATAAATAAATACATTGTGTTCACATTCATCAAGATTTGTCACTCTCTGTGTCTCTTAAGACTATATGATTTAGAGCTGGAAGAAGCCTTAGAAGTCATCTACTTTTATCCTCTCATTTTACAGATGAGGAAACAGGTTCACAGAGATGGAAGGACTTGTCCCAAGGTCCAGCAGACAGTGAAGCTGCAGTCAAGAACTGAACACATCTTCTGTCTTTAAATCCAGCAGGCTTTCCCACTACATCATGGGACTACCACCTGATATTCAATAATGTTTTACACATTTTCAGGGTTTCCCCATACCTTAACTCATTTGGTGGATCATAGGATCATAGATTTGTGAGTGGAAGAAGACTCAGAAAAAATCTAGTACAAGCCCCTCATTTTACAGAGGAGGAAACTGAGGTCTACCAGAGGTCAAGTGATTTATCCAAAGTCATATGGGTGATAAGTATCAGATTTGTTGGGTCATTTTTCAATCATATCCAGCTCTTCATGACTCTATTTGGGATTTTCTTGGCAAAGATACTGGTTTACTATTTCCTTCTCCATCTTATTTTACAGATGATGAAATTGAGGCAAAAAAGGGTTAAGTGACTTGCCCAGGGTCACACAGCTAGTAAGTGTGAGGCTGGATTTGAACTCTGGAAGATGAGTCTTCCTGACTCCAGACCAGGCACTCTCTCCACTGGGCCACCTAAATGCCCCAGAAATCCTGATGCTATATACATACCAAAATATTCATAGTTGCTTTCTGTGGTGACAGAGAACTGGAAACAAAGTAGTTGAACTTGCAAACTTGGATTTGGTTGATATGTTATTTAGTTTTTCTGAACTGTTTTTTTTCTTCCTTTTCTTTATTTCTCTCTCCTCCTTCCTTCTTTCTTTTTATTCCTTCTTTTTAATTTGTCATATAAGAGATGGTTCTCTGGGAATGGAATGGATATGAGAAATGAGGGTGATATAAAAACAAAATATATCAGTAGAATTTTGATTAAGAAAATAGGTGTCCCTTATTGGAAAATGACTAAACAAATTATTGTATATGAATGTAATGGAATATTATCGTACCAAAAGAAATGACCAATATAAAGAATTCAGAAATTTGGGAAGACATGAAATTATTCAGAATAAAATAACCAGAGTCAGGAAAACAACATACATAATAACTAGCACAGTGTAAACAAAAGTATTAAAAAATGAAACAGTATTGTATAATTATAAGAATTGGCTCCTGAGAAGAATCGAATAAATTCCCCTCGTTTTCTTCTTTGGAGAGGCATAGCACCATGGATGTAGAATATATCATATACTATCAGATTTGGCTAATGTATTCGTTGATCTTATTGAAATGCTTCCCTTTTCCTTTTTTTTTTTTTTTTTTTGGCCAGGCAAGGGCTAGTAAAGATATATTTTGGGAAATAAAAAAACAAAAAGCATCAGTGAAATTAATTTTTAAAAATTCTTAGCAGCTAGGTGGTGCAGTGAATAGAGCACAGGCCCTGGAGTCAGGAGGACCTGAGTTCAAATCCAACCTCAGACACTTAACACAAAATTAGTGTGACCTTGGGCAAGTCACTTAACCCCAATTGCCCTCCAAAAAGCAAAAAAAAAAATTCTTAAAGGTTAAAAGGACAAAATATTGACCCTTAAAACATGGGAGCTAATAGTAAAAGTATACTCTACATGCTACACAAAAATGCCATGTTATAGTTGTGGAAGCATATAAGTGTCTCTTTTTTTAGTTTGAGTGAAGATATTAAGAATTAAATATTTCTCCAGTCTAAAAGTTCTTTCAAGACTTTTCGTTGTTTGAAAGTGTGTAGAAGTCCAAGAAGAGAAGGCCTTTCTTAGAGAAATAGCCTAAGGTCTATAATCTATGTTAATTCTTACCTAGTTGGGATCATTGCCTCCCTACAACCATGAAATGATTGGCCCACCTAAGGGCAGTATACTTTTTTGCATTCAAGGTTATGATACTGATCGATCACAAGAAAGAAGCCCATTCAGCCCTTGAGGGAAGTGGTCAGGGGGGAAATTGAGTAGTGACTGTTCTGGAATGTTAAGCTTCAACTTTATTTTAACATTTTATTATTATTTTTTCCTCATTTAAGATTTTCATCAATGTTACCTCAAATCATCTTGGGGTAGAGACATGTCAGAGGGGATAAGGGAACTATGCCAGTTTGGACATCTTTCTCTTTCTAAACTAGAAATTACTTGGCTATAAAATAATGCTAAATAAGGTTATTTCTTGTACCAAAAATGACGGATACCATACTAATATATATATATAATATTATATATTTTTTCTTTGATATAGTCCAGTTGTCTAGAGGATATCACAGTATTGGAACAATGGCTAAGAAGGAATAGAAAGGTAGTATGATATTATGGAAAGAGCATGAGCTTTGGAGTCAAAGGATATAGTCGAAAATACTAGCTTTGCTACTTATTACCTGTGTTAACATTGGATAAGTTACCTAAAATCTCTGATTTTAGACAGTTTCTTAATCTGTAAAATGAAGGCTGTGTCACAGATGATCTCTCTATAGTCCCTTCTACAATCCAAGGGGTCCCAAGGGCCATTCCTCCAACCAACATACTAGTGCAGTACAGTACAATGCACTGAGGAAAGATCCTTCTTCATGACATCAAGAATCTGTAAATTTGTTGGTCTGGCATTCCCTTCATAGATTCAGATTGCAATGTTTGTACCACATTTGAGAGCTGCCACACTTGGAAGATTTGTTTCTCAGTAGCCAGCTTGGCAATGAGTCTCTTTAGTACATCACTAGTAAAGTTGGTCTTCAGATGACCAATATAAAGTTGATCATGGGCTATATTTTTCCAGCTTCCTAGGAACTGTTAGAGTTTTCTCTAAGCTTGCATAACCTGCAAGAACCCAGGGGTCCCTCCAGGCCATGATGAAACACTAAACACTGGAAGACATACAAATATCAGTAATATAAAGGATGGTAACATAAGTAACATAAAGAGGATCCA
Source organism: Petaurus breviceps papuanus (assembly GCF_028583685.1). Taxonomy (NCBI): domain Eukaryota; kingdom Metazoa; phylum Chordata; class Mammalia; order Diprotodontia; family Petauridae; genus Petaurus; species Petaurus breviceps. The sequence continues at coordinate 42,382,358 of NW_027185798.1, forward strand.
TATGGATGGACCCTCAAATTCCACCACAGAGTAGCTGGATTGTCCTTATACCAGAAGAGCCATCCATGAGATCTCTCAACTGGCTGCTATCCTTTTACCAACATTTCAGGTGTGAGATAGAGCCTGTACAAAGGTCTAGAGATGGAAGATGGAGAAGGCTGGTTTGCCTGGACAATAGACTGCACTCTATGAGGAGGAACGAAGGGTAGCATAATAAGATTGGAAAGGTAGATAAAAGTCAAGGTTGTTTAAGGACCAAACAGAGGAGTTTGCATTTGACCCTAACACAAACAGAGATAATAGGGAAGGAGTTATTGTAACTAAGTTACAGAAAACAAGCAATTTTTTCTATCATATAGGTACAGCCTAAAAGAACCAAGTATTAAGGTGTAGTAGAACATGAAGGACTTTGTAGAGAACATTTCAAAGAAGTCATTTAACAGACAGACTTTCTTATAGGAAATATTGCCCCTTATATAGTTATTTATTAATTTTTGTGCAACTAACAAGTGTGGAAATCAATGATAAGCAACTGGGGAGTTATTACAAAGACTTCCGGGTATTACATTAGCCTGGAAGGGAAGGTCTCAGTTCTGTTGCCAGGAAACTCATTTTGATGGGCAGGGCTCCAAGGAGATCTAACCAACTGTAAGTGGGAATTACCTAGAACAGGCAGAAAATACTTGCCAGTAGTTTCACTTCCAGTTGAAGTGAATGAACTCCATTTGATTAGGGGAAAGGCAACCACTCAGCAAACATCTCTAAAATGAAGACTCCCCAGACCTTTGAGGAACAAACCGAGTGCATTGTGGAATCCCTGCTCTCTGAATTCTTGGGTTTAACACCCGTGAAACAAGGCCGCAGCTTCCATGATGATGATGACGACGTTGTATATGAGCTTCAAGGCCCCAGTTTCCATGATGATGTCAATGCACTTAGGAGACAAGGCCTCTACTTACATAATGAAAATCTCCCAGATTTTGGTAAGGCTACCTGGGTAAGTAATGGCTATGGCTCTCTACTATAGAAACTGCATCCATCCCATGAGTAAACTTTCTCTATTAAAGCAGGTCAACCTCAGGAGTTTATAGTCTTAGAGAATGGCCTGGGGCACTGGGAAATTAACTGACTTGCCTTGGATTGCACAGACAGTGTATCAGAGGTGGTGCAGGGATGGCAATGGTCTTCCTTCCTCCGATGCCAGCTGTCTGTGCACTAGACACATCCCTCTTGGTTTTCTCCTTTGCATTGTCTCTCTGCTCCCTCCCCCTATTTTATTAGGAAGTTGTGTTGTTGTTCAGTCGTGTCCGACTCATTGTGACCCCATTTGTGGTTTTCTTGGTGAAGATACTAGAGTGGTTTGCCATTTCCTTCACCAGCTTCTTTTACAGATAAAGACATGGAGGCAAACAAGGTTAAGCGAATTGCCGAGGGTCATAGAGCTAGCAAGTGTCCAAGGCCAGATTTGAATTTAGGAAGATTCTTCCTGATTCCAGCTAGTACTGTATCCATTGCGCCACCTGGCTGTCCTATTAGGTAATAGAAAATTCTAGCTGGTGATCAATTTTTTTTTTTACACTAGGAAATTTACAAAAAGTAAAAATAGGCTACCAGCCAGCAAGAATTTTCTGTTTGTCATTGCCCAAAGTTTGGGTGAGTCTTGCAAATTAAGAGGGTTAAATTTGTTTCTCCCTTTGTGATAAGACACACAGTGGTAATTCAGTGAAGGGATTCTCTGTTGGTGGTGACAGACCATCCCACTATTATTAGGAGGGGGAATCCATGAAGGAAGAGTGCTAACATTATTTAAAACTATGAGAGTACTTACCCATTCCCTGAAGGTTGACTATACTTCCTTTGTCTTAGGTGAGCCAAGCTCTTTTGATGTGACAATCATTGCTGCCCGTCTTAGAATGCTAGGTGATCAGTTCAATGGAGAAATTGAACAATCTGCCAACAGAGTCATCCAAGAAGTTGATAAGGGACAGGTTAGATTTCTATCCTTGCCTACTATTCACCCCTTTGTTCTACTATAGCAATTCAAGGGAGAAAAGGTGAGACCCCAAATCCAGTCAATCCCTACTCTAAAGTCTCTGGAGCTAGGAATATGCTTAAATTAACCCAAAGCATCATAGGATTTCAGAACTGGGAAGGACCTCAGAGGCCATCTAATTTTTCCCATTTTGGTTCTTAAATTCATGTAATTCAGAGAGACTTTTCAGTCATTGCCAGCTGTGTAGGGGCCAACTGCAGATTGAGCTGGAAGGATGTTGTGGTCCTGCCATAGAACACTTCACAGACATGCTTCAGGATGCCCAATGTACACTATTTTGTTGTTCTTAGTGGCATGTTTGGTGACAGAGGGCATGGTGAAAGGACTATAAATCTTGCCAAATGGGGATTAAGTGAAGGAAGTGGGGATGAGATTTAGTAGAGAAGAATGAGAGGTTTTCGAATATTTGAAGGATTATTCTATGGGAAGAGACTTGTTCTAGCTGGCTATAGAGGGCTGATTTAGGACATGTGGGTATAAGAGTTAACATTTATGACACCCCTTTTGGGGGCAAAGAGCTTAAAAACAAAACCCAAACCTCTTTTTAAGAAGAATTCTGCATGACAACCCAGTTTTGTTTTGTTTCTTTAAAAGGAAGGACACCTTTTCTTTTCTCTATGGTTATGGAAGCAGTACAAAAGGAGAATACGTTTCAGATAAATTAGCAATGGAGTAAGGGATGAGAATTGACAGATCCCTGAAGCCATATCCTGTTATACATCAGTATACTAATTGGAATCAGGAGACAAGATTTCCCTTACTATAACTATGCATTGTTTCTTGCCCAACAGTGCAATGTCAATATTTCCTTGAAGATGCTGAAGACAGGGCTTGGAGAACTCCACTATTATAGTCAATCTCTGCCTAAGGCAGTGTTGGATATATTGTCTCAGCCCCCTTCCAGAAGCAGCAGAGTCCATTAATCTGGATGCCCACCCTCTGTTAAATGGCCTCATGAATTTTTCACTAACATATCCTGTGTCTTGACAACACCTTGCCTATACAACCTAACTATCTATCTTACAACCTCATCGCTCCACTGAAATTGGTTTCTCCAAAGTTACACATGATCTCTCAACTGCCAGATCTGATAATGGCCTTTTCTTAGTCCCCATTCTTGTTTATCTCTCTGTGGCATTAGACACTGCTGGTCACTCTCTCCTCAACTTGGATACTTTCTCCTTTCTGGGTTTTGGTGACATTGCTTTCTTTTGGTTTTCTTCAGTCTCCTTTGCTGGATCATCATCTGTATCCCTCTCCCTAATTATGAATGTTTCCCACAGCACTATCCTAGGACCACTTCTCTTCCCTGCTCTGTTTTCTCTCTTTTGGTGACCTCCTTAGCATCTCTATGCAGATGACTCCCACATTTCTGTATCCAGCCCTAGTTTCTCTCCCAAACTCCGGTCCCACATTACCAACAGCCTGTTGGGCACATCCAACTTCATGTCCTTTCATAATCTTAAAATAGACGTGTCCAGACCAGAACACATCATCTAAACTATTACTAAATTTACCCCTCTTCCAAACTTCCTTATTTCTGTCAAGAGCGATGCTCGCCTTCTAGTCATTTACATTTGAAATTGAGGAGACATCCCTGACTCCTTCCTCTGTCTATGTATCCAATCAGATGCCAAGGCTTATTAATTGACCTCCACCAAATCTTCCCCATCTTTTCCTTCTCTCCATTGACATGGCAACCACTCTTGTTCAAGCCCCTATCATCTCTCTCCTAGACTATTGCAATAACCTCCTAACTGGTCTCTCTGCCCTCAAGTTTTGCCCCACTCTAATTCACCTTTCACACAGCTGCCAAGATGATTTTCCTAAAGCATAGATCCTAATATATTATTCCCTTGCTAAATAGACTTCTTTAGTTTCCCAAAACACCCTTCTATCCACTCCCTTCGTGTACTTACCAGTCTAGCCAAAGTGGTCTTCATGTGATTCCTCACAACACTCTACCTCCCATTTTGGTACTTCACACTGTCTCTTGTGCCTCCGTTTTCCTTTCTTACCCCCATTTTTTAGAATGCCTAGTTTCATTCAAACCTCAGTTCTCAAGCACCATTTTCCACATGAAATGTTTCTTGATCACCCCACCTGCTAGTGCCTTGTCATTCCCTAATTAGTTTGCATTTATTTTCTTTATATTATGTATGTATATATGTGTACACACACAAACCTGTGATATCTACTTATCAATTGTAAGCTTCTTGAGGGCAGGAGTTTGATGTCTGTTTTTGTATCCCCAGTGCAGCATAGTGTCAGATGCATAGGAGAGACTTGATACATGCTTACTGATTTATTGATTGTTTTTCTCCAGGTAACTGCTGCATTACAGGACATAGTGAAATCACTCAGTCAGACGTGGTGTGCTCAAGAGCCTAGCCTTGCCTATGAGAGGGCCTTTCTGGCTGTTTCTGTGAAGCTACTTGAGGTTGTCTCCCACAAAATACGTCGGAGGGCCAGGCAGTTAGCTGGACCCATAAGGGATATGATCAATGAGAACATAGCTGTTCGACAGTATATCGAAGGGCAGGGTGGTTGGGTAAGTATTCTCTTTCATTTTGGTAGGCTTTAGTCTTCTGTTTGTACTGATAGCCACAGGTTTCCAATTTCTGCCCTCTACCCTATCACTAATTTCCTGGTTGTGGGATTATACAGACCTACTGCCAGAAGCTCTGCCTCTGTGTGGTTGGTTCCAAATGTGGATTTTTATACCCAGAGGTATGCCAGCAAATGTTTAATGAACTGGCTTTCTGGGGGAGAAAGTGTGCATGCAGTATGCCTTTTTGTTTTTCTTTAAAAGCAATTGGGATTAAGTAACTTGCTCAAGGTTACACGGCCAGTTATTTTGTGTGGGTGCCAAGTATCTGAGGCCGGAACTGATCCTGGGTCTCCCAACACCAGGGCTGGCACTCTTACTCACTGTGCCACCTGGGCGCCCCTATATGCTTTTAAATTTAATCTGTACTACTAACATTTTCTCTGTTATTTTCTTAAGTTTAAAAATCAACAAAATAATAAATCAAGCCTGGATTTGTAGTGTTTACTGATTGCCAAGAAATAAATGTTCACACTGAAAATTTAACAGCCAGCTAGCTTCCTTGAGCTGGTTTGACTGGGATCCCCATTGTAAATACATACATATAGGCATAGATATATTTATGTACAGATACACAGATGTATATATATATATACATATATATATCCATACACACATGCATATATAACTACTACTGTTTGTTCATCTATGTATGTGTATGTGTGTGTATCTGTACCTATCTATAACATGTGATTTCATTGGTATAGGGAATTATTGGGTGAAGAAATGCCTACTATTGATACAGGTCATCACCTCTTCAATTTATAATCTTGGGAAGTTGCTTAGAGCATTGAGAGCTGCCCATGAATCACAGAGCAAGTATGTGTCAGAAGCAATATTTGAACCCAGGTCTCCAAAGCCAGCTCCCTATGTCTGCCTCTATAGGGAATTAATTTCCTTTCTACATGTGGATTATCTAATTTGTGAATTATATGTAGCACATTTAAATTTCCTTTTGGTTTCCTCCTATCCTTTAGCAAATTCCCTAACCATCTTCCACCACCAACTGATGTGTTATTAGGGAATGCAGACTAATTTGAAGGTAAAACTAAGCAAAAGAAAACCCAAGACATTTGAAAGGCTGGAAAAGTAATTATACAGTGCATAATTCAGTCAAATCTAAATTATTTTTGCATAATCTTTTCTTTGGGATGATCTGAAACACTGTTCCCCTCCATTAACACAGCTTATCAAAGGTCCCTTTAAGAGGTATATTTTCCACAATTGATTCTGAGCTACTGGAGAGAAGGGAGCATAATGAAATTTCTAAATTTCTCTTTTAAAAGTTTTTGAGCAATGAAATCCATCTGACTTTAGGGTTTTTATTTCTTTTGCAGGAGAATCTGAGACCAGTTTCCAACTGACCATCATCTAAACCTTGACTGGCTGATTGAACATTCTCTGGTTAAAAAAAAGAAAGAAAGAAAAATACATACAAAAGATAAAAGAAAGATAAATACACATAAACATACATTTGTTCAACACTTTAATTTTAGCTAAGTGGAATTACTCTTCTACAGATTCCTGTGGGTATGAAGCAAATTCCTGATACCCACAGGCATTTTGCAGTCTTCGTTTTTATTTACAAACTGACAAAAATAGATCTTCAAGACTGAAAGGAAGTAATTCTTAATAGAAGAATTTCAGGTACTGTGACTCAATTTGTCAGAGAGACTTTGGGAGAGAGAGATTCTCATATTACACCCTATAGATAAATGGCTATTTATAACATCAGCCTTGCCCCTTGATTTGAGTTTTTATACTATTTCACTGATTTTATATCCAAAAGAATTTCTGGGAAATCTATCAGATGATACTTCCCCTATTTTATTATTATTTTTTTAAAGCAATTGGGATTAAGTAACTTGCTCAAGGTTACATGGCCAGGTGTTTCTGGGTGGGTGCTAAGTGTCTGAGCCTGGATTCGATCCCAGGTTATCCCGACTCTGGGGCTGGTGCTCTTACTCTCTGTGCTACCTGGCCTCCCCTACTTCCCCTATTTTAAAAAATTTAAAAAATATTTTAAAAATTAATTTGGGATTGGGACATGTAATTTCATTGATGTACAGAACTCAGACTTTAACTCTGCCCTCCATGTACTCTATGATCCAATAATACTGGTTTCCTTGGTTTTGCTTGAACAAAATACTATGTCTCCTGACTTCATGTATTTTCTTTTTTAATTAAATTTTATTTTTTCCATTTAATCTACATCTTCCCTCACTCTTTCTCTCTTTTCCACCTCCACTGGAAAAAAAAAAACCTACGATAAATACACATAGCCAAGCAAAATATATTTCCACATTGGCCATGCCCATAAATGAGTGTCTCACTCCATATATCTCCACATACATTAAGTAGCATTCTAAATCACTGGTCCTTTAGAGTTGTTTGATTTTTTTCATTTATTAAGTCTTTCATCATTGTTCACATCTACAATATTGTTTTTATGTAAAAACTGTTCTCCTGGTTATGTTCATTTCACTCTAAGTTCAAAGTGAGGTACAAGTGATACCTGTTTTCCTTACTTTTTGGTTGGCTGTATATAGACTTGTACTTGTGCCCCCCCCCCCATTATGGGAGATAATAAGTTTTCCCTTGTTGAATGCAGCTGACTTTGCTTGACCCCAGAGATGCAAATTGAGAGTGATCAAAACCAGTTTAAAGGATAAAAAGATGAAAACCTGTTTAAAAAAAAAATGTTGAAAGCAGACATCAGAAGGGGCTACCTGACTTTGATCTCAACTAACCCCATGATTGGAGCAGGTCTAAACCGGTTTCCCTGTTGCTCCACTTGGAGCCCAAGCCTGCTGTTGTGATCAGATGTCACCCCCTCCTCCCCCCCAACCTCCTCCACACTTCTCTGTGGACTTTCAGTTTTTATGTAAACCAACTTGTGTAACAGTTTCTCCCGGCTGTGCCTCTCATGAGACTCCCTCCCTGTTGAAATGTGTATTTAACCCTGCACCTCTCTCCTCTGCTTGGGCACTCCAGTACCTGATCCTGTCTGGTGACCCCAAATTGGAATTCCCTTCTCTCCACTAATGACCCTTTTCTAGGTTTGTGTCTTGGATATCCATGCCCTCATAATAGCCATTTACCATTTTTAAAAAGTCATTTTTTCCAGTTATCTACTCTGAGTCTGGGATCATAGCTCCTCTGGGAAAGCTGCATGAATTGTTGTCCTAGGCAGGGGACTGAGTGTATGATCAATCTGTGCAATGCTCTGAACAGGCTCTGGGCAGTGAGTCCATGCTTAGCTGTCTATAATAGGTACTATTATTTCTTTTCTTCTCAAATAGACACTTCTTAACTCTCCATGGTATAGCTTCCAACCTCATCATTTGACTGAAACTGTTCTCTCCAAAGTTACCAATGATCTTTTAATTGCTAAGATTAATGGCTATTTCTCAGTCTTTATCCTTCTTGACCTCTTCACAGCCTTTGACATTGTGTTCATCTTCTTTAACTTAAAACTTTCTTCACTCTAGGTTTTCATGGAATTTACTCTCTTGCTTCTCCTCCTACTTGTTTAATCGCTTCTTGGTCTTCTTTGTTGGATCTTCATTTAGGTCACATCCACTGTTACCCAGGGCTTTGTCCTATGACCTTTTTTCTCCTACTTCAGTAGTATTTTACTTGGTGATCTCATCAGTGCCAATGGATTTAATTATCATTTCCATGCTGATCATTCTCAGATCTTCTTATCTGACTCTAACCTCTCTCCTATCCTCCAGTCTTGCATGGATAACTAGCTAAAGGACATCTTGAATTGGATGCCCCATGGACATCTTAAACTCAACATGCCCAAAACGGAACTCATCATCTTTCTCCCCAAGCTTCTAGGATACCAGGGCAGTTTTCCTTGAAAACTTCTTGAAATATGATGTCTATGGGGAGGCTAGGTGGCACAGTGAATAGAGCACCAGCCCTGGAGTCAGGAGAACCTGAGTTCAAATCCAGCCTCAGACTCTTGACACACTTACTAGCTGTGTGACTTTGGGCAAGTCACTTAACCCCAATTGCCCTCCAAAAAAAAAAGCAAAAAAAAATATGATGTCTATGCTCTTTCATTGATCATGGCTTTCAGGTAGTCCAAAAATTCTTAAATTATCTCTCCTCAATCTGTTTTCCTGGTCAGTTGTTTTTCCTATGAGATATTTAATATTTTCTTTTGTTTTTTTCATTCTTTTGACTTTTTATTGTTTCTTGATGTCTCATTTTCTTCAGTGAATTTTTGTACCTCCCTTTCCATTTGGTAAATTATACTTTTTAAGGAGTTTTCTTCAGTGAGCATTTGTACCTCTTTTTCCATCTGGCCAATTCCATTTCTTAAGGAGTTTTTCTCTTCAGTGAATTTTTGTACCTTTTTTTTTCCATTTGGCTTATTCTATTTTTTGAGGTATTATTTTCTTTATTATTTTTTTGTGTTTCCTTTACCAAGCTGTTGACTTTTTTGTCTTGATTTTATTGAATCACTTTCTTTTCCCAGCTTTTCCTCTACCTCTCTTACTTGATGTTTAAATCCTTTTTGAGCTCTCTCAGGGCCTAAGACTAATTAACTTCTTTTTTTTTTTTTGAGACTTTGCATGTAGTTCCTTTGATTTCATTGTCATCTTTTGAGTTTATGTTTTACTCTTTCCTGTCACTATAGTAACTTCCTGTGGTCAGCTTCTCGCTTTTATGTTGTTGTTTGTTCATTTTTCTGGTCTATTTTTGACTTTTAACTCTGCTCCTGGGATGGAGAGGGCACTGTCCTAAGCTTTGGATTTTTCATGCTGCTATTTTCAGAGCTAGTTCTAGGAGTGTGTAAGTTTTCAAGTCTTTCAAGGGGGCATGATCTAAGGAGAGGTGTGGTACTGCTCTTCTGGTCTGTGAGTGACCACAAATGCTCTTTTCTGCCCTGGAACTGACCCCTTAATAAACAGAATAAAAAGAATTGTCCTGTTATGAAGAATTATTCTGTTATTTATTTTTATTTTTTTTGGCAGGAGGGAAGGCAGGGCAATTGGGGTTAAGTGACTTGCCCAAGGTCACACTACTAGTAAGTATTAAGTGTCTGAGGTCGGATTTGAACTCAGGTCCTCCTGACTCCAGGGCCAGTGCTCTATTCACTGTACCACCTGGCTGCCCCAGAATTGTTCTGTTATTAAGGGGATTTGTTCTGTGAGGTTTGGATTCAGTCAAAGGGTCGTACTTGAGGACCTAGAGGGCCATATGTGGTCTCAAGACTGTAGATTTCCCACCCCTGCAGTCTAGTCCTTCATCTGTACCTGCTTACTTGGCATTTTGCCCTGCATATCTTACTGGCACCTGAAAAACATCTTCCTATGTTCTGTGAACTATTGTCCTAGACAAGAAACTGAAGACTTTAGTCAGGCACAACAGCTCAGTCATTTAAGAAGATGGTGTTTGACAAGGAGATATGAATGTCTGGATCATATCTAAAAATATAAGAATACCAAACTCTTAGCCAGGAATTAAGTACAACTAACAAGGGTTGGCGAAGAAAAAGAATATTTATTTGGAGTCTAAAATAACCTTAAACTGGAAAGAAGGAGGGGGGATATGAACTTCAAGGTCACATGATTAATAGGATTGAGGACTAGCCATTTTCTCTGAGCCTCATGGACCTCTTAAAACTCCCCAAACCAAGAATTATGCATAAAAAGTAAAGTAATTGTTGCAGTCTCCATAGACTAAGACACCAAGAACCCTAATGAAGTAATAACCTCACAAATTAACAGCAGAGAAGGCTAATCCTTAATGTTATGGGAATTTTTAATTCCCTTTTATTATTTTTTATTATTCAGGGCTCAGAGCCATTCCTCCTTCAACTTTTGGTTAATTAAAAGTTTGTTTTCTATTAATATTAACCTCATCTGACAAAAACCTGGAATAATAATGGTAAGGGAAGAAAGTTTGATAGTTGTTCATAAAAGCCAAAAGGGAGTTTGAGCTTCTCAAAGTGATTTAGTTCTTTGATTGCTCCCCTAGTTTACTGTGTAAGGAAAGAAGGATTTCCCTGATGCCAGTGTTCTTGGCTATCTTTTTTTTCTTTTTCTTTTTTTGGAGGGGGGGAGCAGGACAATAGGGGTTAAGTGACTTGCCCAAGGTTCACACAGCTAGTACGTATTAAGTGTCTGAGTCTGGATTTGAACTCAGGTCCTCCTGACTCCAGGGCTGGTGCTGTATTCATTGCGCCACCTAGTTGCCTCAATGTTCTTGGCTATTTTGTGACATGTAAACGTCCCCTTTCAGTCAGCCTATTGTGAACCCTCTAAATGTAGTTTAATCTGTAGCCCAACTTAGTTTACCTATAAAGTCAGATGAACTAAGTTTGTTTATGTACAAGATTATGACTCTAACTAAATTTGTTTAACTTTTATGACACTGAAGGAAGCATGGGATTATGAATCTTTTTTTTTAAACTTTCATGGCCTAAGTGAAATGTACAAGATTGCAGTATGTAAAAGAATTATTTCTCTGTTACTCAGATGTAATTTTGTCTATAAGAGGCCTTTCTGGAATCATAATCTTGGTTCAGGTTTATTTTTTTTTTTTTTGTCTGAGATCTGAACCTGTGCTTAAACATAATAAAACCTAGGTTTTTACCTCTATAATTTCTGCTTTGTGGTAGATAAATTTCAGCAGCAATTACCTACCACATGAACTCAAAGAGGAGATATTTTTCCCACAAACTAACCTGTACTCACTCAGCAGCCCTTTTCCCACCCGTTTCCATACACTGGAGGGGATCCGTTCAGCAAGGCACCAGCACAGAAATAAGTTGCCCCTGAAAAAAACGAGGGGGGAACTAGAAAGAGAATGACACCCACGGCGTTAAAAATAGCAAAAACAACAAAATAACACCAGAGGGACCATAAAGAAATTTCTTTCTAAAAGTACACAGGGAGACAAGAGTAAAATAAAAGGTGGTGGAGGAAGAGGTCTGAAACATAATGGACTAAATCTCACATCCTTTCCCACCTACAGACGAATTCGTTATTTTCGTGGAACAAAACAGTGGAATGGGAGAATGTATAAAAGGGAAGAGGGGAGGAGAAAGTTAGAAAGAAATGTGTGATGCATCCTAAGCAAGTCAATTAAGGGAAAATAACTCTTAAAGAGTCTCAGGAAGAAGATGGGATATGGGAAAGAATGAGTGACCTAAGAGAGATTGAAATACAGGGAAAGAAAGAGGGAAATCTTGATTCTGTGGTGGGAGGGGAATGGTCCCATTAAGGAAAACTCCCATGGAGGTAGAAAGAGATTCGGTAATGGGAAATGAGAAACCTTAAATGAAAAGAATATGCAGGAATATGATGTTTAGAGAGGCTACTACTTCTGATAAAGCATTGTACCTCCATGTACACTATCCTGCCTCAGCAGCATTATCCAAAAACTTGGGGGCAACTGACATCCAACAGAGTGGGAGGGCATTGATCCAGATGAAAGATTTCATGGCAAATGGGGAAAAGATGAACATAGGGAGAGCAGGGGGGTAGTAATGGACTGCACAACCTGGGACACAGGAAAATGTCTATCATGGGCTGATACTTCTGTCTTCTCTATCTCCTGTAGACATGGATACTTGTAAGAGTGAAGCACAACAGAAAAAGGGGGAAGGGGTAAGACCTACAAAGTGATAATATAGAAACTTTTAGAAGAGGGTACTTTAGAAACGTTAATTCCACGAGAAATCCAGAAACTAAAGAAGGAAAAATAAATATAAGGATCATGAATCAGAGAAAAAAAGTCTAAAGCAGAAAGAAAAGGAAAAGGATTAATGAAGAGAATGAGGGAAAGAATTTTTTTTTTTTTAGAAAAAGAGGAAGGGTATTTCTAAAGTACCTATTAACATGCTAGATACTTTTGTTAAGTACTTTATAAATATTATCTCATTTGAGCCCCATAACAACCCTGGAAGATAGGTGCTATTATGCTCCTATTTTATACTTAGGAAAAATGAGGCAGAGTTCAAGTGACTGGCTCAGGGTCACACAGCTAGGAAGTGTCTGAGGTAGGATTTGAACTTAGGTGACTGCAGGCCCAGTACTCTATCCATTGTGCTGCCTAGCTACCCCAAGATAGAAAACAAAAAATAAACCTAACAAACAAAAGATGTTGAAGGGAGAAGAGAGTAAGGGGAATTTTATTTTAGTTTACTGAGAGAAAAAAAAGGAGGAAGAATTAGACAACTCGATAAAAGGAAGAAAGAAAAAGGAACTAATAAGTTAAGCAAAACTCCAAAACCAAGAAAAAGGATGACAAACAGGGGATATTTCGGGTTTGAGGTTGGAGAAAAGAGAGCCTTTGAAAAGGGTTGCCTTAAAATAGATGAAGCAAAAATAACTAGGAAAAAAATATATTGTCTTAACAGAGTAAGAGGAACAAAAAAAAATCCTAATTGATATTAGAGACAAATGGAGGAAAATATAAAACCAATTTTCATAACTTTTAATAACCAAGATATTAATCCAATAAAATAAAAGAGAATAACAGATTGGAAAAGAAAACAAAACCCCATAAGCTGTTGCTTACCAGAAACATACCTAAAAAGTAAATATATAGACAGAATTAAAATGAGTGACTAGAATGAAACTTACTATGCAGTAGGGGAATTCAAAAAGGAGGAGCTATAGTCACACTATCAGATAAAGCAAAAATGAATATTCACAACTTAAAGATATAAACAAGAAAACCACATGATGCTTAAAGGAATCATAGACAGCAAACAAATATCTATATTAAACTTGTATGTTCAAATACCTAAGTACCTAGATTTATGAAGGAGAATTTACTATAATAAGGCATATAATAATATAATATAGGCATATAATAATAGGCAATAATACAGTAATGGGAATATATAATGGGACAGCAGTAGACTTTAATGTCTCTCTATCATTTTTAGATAAATTTGACAAAAAGGAAAATAGAATTGAGCAAATTGCTGGAGATACTGAAGCTAAAAAGATTTATAACATCTTCTAATGGATGTACTAAAAATATATGTGAATTTCTTAGTACTATGTGAAACTTTTATAAAACTGACCATATCTTAGGGCATAAAAATATTGTAAATATGTATAAAAAGGTAGAAATATTAAATACATAATTTATAGGCAAAATGAAACAAACATACCTTAAAAATAGAAAAGGAGAGGATTAATAAACTAAATATTCATTAAAAAATTAGAAAGCCAACAAATACATATGCCCAACATAAGCACAAAGAGGAGATATTAAAAATAAGAGAAGAAACTCGTTCATTAGAAAAAGATTAACAAAACTGACACACTTTTAGCCAATATAATTTAAAAGAAAAGGGTAGACAATAAAATTAATAAAATAGCAAACAAACATGGCAATATTACAACAAAACCTAGAAGAAATAAAAAGAATGATCAGAATAGAAACTTGCAAAACTGAGAGCATAAAAATCTGTAGCATTTCTGTATAAAAGCAAAAAAAGTTCAAGAGGAAGTAAGAGAAAGGGAAATTCCATTAGAAATAACTACAAAATTAATAAAATAACTGGAGATCAGTACACCAAATATTTGTACAGATTCAATTACAAAGTGCTCCTTAAGGAAATAAAGAACAGGGGCAGCCAGGTAGCACAGCAAGTAAGAGCACTGGCTCCAATGTTGGGATGACCTGGATCAAATCCGGGCTCAGATACTCAGCACCACACCCAGAAATAACTGGCCATGTAACCTTGAGCAAGTTACTTAACCCCGATTGCTTTAAAAAAAAAAAATAAAGAAAGAACAGGGGCAGCTAGGTGGCATAGTGAATAGAATACTGGTCTTGGAGTTAGGAGGACCTGAGTTCAAAACTGACCTTAGATACTTGACAATTACTAGCTGTGTGATCTTGGGCAAGTGACTTAGCCCCAATTATCTTGCCTTTCCCCTTCAGAAAGAAAAAAAGAAAGAAAGAACAGTTTAAGTAGCTGGAGGAATATTCAGTGCTCATGTGTAGGCCGTGCCAATATAGTAGAAATTAATAATACCACCAAAGTTTAATTTATAGTTTTTATTTTATGACCAATCAGACTATCAAAGGAATATTCTACAGAACTCAATAAAATAATAAGAAAATTATTTGGAAAAAGAAAAGATCTAAAGTATCAAAGGAAATTAAGAAAAAAGGTAGAGATGAAGGGGAATAGCACTTCTAAACCTCAAACTTTATTATAAAGCAGCAGTAATAAAAATCATTTGATAGTGGTTAAAATAGAGAAGTAGAACAATGGAAAAGAATGGACAAGGAAGGATCAGCAACAATGAAATGCAATAAATCAGCGTTCTGTAAAGTGGAAAATATAAATTACTGGGAAAATAACTGCCTAGTTAACAAAAATGCTGGAAAAGCTGGAAAGCAGGCTTAGACCTATATCTTCTGCTTTATTCCACAATAAATCCTAAATAGATATGTGATCTTAATATTAAGGATGATTCCATAAAGGAATTAGAAGAGAAGTGGATTATATATCTTCCTTTTGTAAAACACACACACACACACATATTTATCACAGGTGACCTCCAAAATGAAAACTTCCAGAAACATCCTAGCCAAAATCCAGAACTTCTAGGTCAGAGAAAAAAATATATGGCAAAAAGCCAGAAGGGGAAAAATTCTAGTTCTGAAGAGTCATAATCACAAATGATTTAGCAGCCACCAATATAAAACAGTAGAAAATTTTGAATATGACATTCCAGAAGGTAAAGGGCATGGGCTTATAATCAAGAATAACTTAAAAATAAAACAGGCCTCAGTATAATGCCACAGGGCAAGAACTGGATTTTTACTGAAATAGAGGACTTCCAAGCGTTCCTGATGGAAAAACCAGAGCTGCAAAGAAACTCTGGAGTTCAAAAACAGGAGTGAAGAGAAACATAAAACAGTGAATATAAATTAACAAACATAAAAGACTAAACAATAATAAACTGCTTATATTCAAATTTGGGGAGATGAAACCTGTGTCTTCTCTGAGCCCCCTCATCATCAGGGGTCATAGAGGGAGTCCAATTAGATAAGGCTTGTAAATGGTAATGTATGTCAGTCACTGTGCTAAGCTCTGGTGACACAAAAAGAAGGCAAAAGATAATCTCTGTCCTCAAGAAACTTACAGGCTAATGGAAAGGCCACATGAAAACAAGATATATAACAAGATAAACTGGTGATAACTAACAGAGGAAAGGCACTAGCATTAAGATTGGGAAAAGTTTCTTGTACATGGCTGGATTTTAAACCAGGACTTGAAGGAAGTCAGGAAAACCAAGAGGCAGAAATGAGGAGGGACAGAATTCCAGAGATGGGGGAACAGCCAGAGAAAATGTCTTGAGTCAAGAAATTGAGGGTCTTGTTCAAGGAACAACAGGAAAGCTAGTGATGCTGGATAGCAGAGTATGAGGTGTGGGCAGGGGAGGAGAAAAGGGAAAAAAAAGACTTGAAAAACATAAGAAGCCAAGTTAGAAAGGGCTTTAAAAGGTAAAAAGGCCTTTAAAAGGAAAAAGAGGTAAAAGGTAAAAAGAAGATTTCATATTTGACCCTGGAGAGATAAAGGAGAACGACTGGAATTTTTTTTTTTTTTGCCTTTTGGAGGGCAAAAGTGACTTGCCCAAAGTCACACAGCTAGTAATTGTGTCAAGTGTCTGAGGCTGGATTTGAATTCGGGTCCTCCTGACTCCAGGTCCGGTACTCTATTCACTGTGCCACCTAGCTGCCCTCTGACTGGACTTTCTTGAATGGACGGGGAGGAAGGGTGGGGTTGTGGTGAGGGTGATGTGCTCAGACCTGAGCTTCAGTTTTGGCAGCTGAGTGGGGGATGGAAAGATCCAGACCATAACACAGTTTTTGGCAAAGGAGATGCTTAGTTGACTGATTAATTTACAGGAAACTTATGAAAGTAGATTTTAAAAAGCCATGAGTAGAAAATGGAAATAAGGGCAGATAACAGAGTATTAATGTATAAGTATGGTCTTAAAGTTCTTTAAGACTCGCACTAGGAGTGCTTAAGCTCAGAACACATTGAGTCTGGTAAGGAATGACAAGGACAACTAAAGGGGTTTTGTGGAATTTTTAAAAGCTATGTCGTGCAAGAGACAAATCAAAGAAGGAACAGGGCCATTGCTCATAGTAGGTGAAAAGATGGTAATGAACAAAGGAGAAAATTCTCTTATTTTGATTTTTTTTCTGCTGAAGATAATGATTTTTTTTGTACTGGCAGGGACAGAAACGGCTAATAGGAAATTGAAACTCAAGTAAAGTGAGGCATTAGTATGAAAGAATCTAGCTGCCTTTCATGAGTCCCAGTTACCCTACCCAGACTAACTACATCTTAGAATGTTGCAATAATTATAGGTTGCTGACTCACTGTCACTGATGTTTGATAAGACTAAGGAGAGCATGAGAGATTCCACAGAACTGAGGGAAGGTAAATTTACTTTTGTCTCAATTAAAAAAAAATGACATGAATGGAGACTACAAACTACAGGCCAGTGAATTGAACTTCAATTTCTGAAAAAAAAAATCCTAGGACATATTATAAAAGAGAATAGTTAAAATCTACAAAAAGAAGTAAGCAAAGATCAAGCTTCATCAGAAACAGGTCAAACCATACTAGCTTTTTTAAAAAGGGGTTTTAGGATAGATGTTCCATCAGAATCTCATTCTCAAACATGTCTCAAATGGATCACATTGCTTTCTACTCCTGCATCATTTGCTCATCTCCCAAACTCCCATTTCTTCAAAGGACATCACTACCTTTTCAGTAAAATAGTTTCTAAGCTTCAGAATCATCACCAAATCTTCCCTTTTCCTTACCTCCGTTCCTTAACCAGTCAGTTCTGCTTTTATTTGAGCTCTCATATGTATCCCCTTTGCGCCCATTCATTTGGCTACCATCCTAGGTTAGGCTCTGATCATTTTTGCCTCAATTGTTGCAATAATCTTCTAACTGGTTTTCCTACTTCCAGTTTCTACCACCTCCAATCTAAACAACTACCAAAGCAATCTTTCTAAGGAACATTATGAAACCTTCAGTAATGCCCCAATTCTTCTAGTATAAAACATAAACTTTTTTAGCCTGGCATTCAATATCCTTGACAATCTGGATCTAATCTAAGTTTCTAGGTTGTTTTCATAGCATTTACAATTTTGTTTTGCATTCCTCAAGCTCACCATTTGATTTTTGCCACCGAGCACCTGAAATGCTCTCCCCCATACTGGTACAATGGTGGTCTGGCACATAGGCAGACTCCATCAGCTTTCTGGGTCGATGCACCTTGTCCACATGAAGGATGCTAAAGAGTTTTCTTCTAGTATTATGATGATATCTTCTAAGGGAAATGCCTTAGAGAGACTGTGGAGCATACCAAGAAATTCTATAACTGATTCCAACTGCTAAGTACTTAGTGAAGAGGAAGCTCTTTGATTGGCTTTGAAGGAATGCAAAAAGGTCTGTTGGCATCAGCCACCTCCTCTTTTGCCTCAGTTGCTCATGGGGGATGTTGGTGACTTTTTCAGTCATAGTGTCTGGTTAGAGAATGTGCTATAAGGGGACAGGCCTTAGGGACTCTTCTCCTCTTAAGTCACATGGTTCCAAGAAACAGACCTCAGCACTTGGCCTTTTTGTTTGTTCTTTCCTGTTGTGGATGTAAGGAGTAGAACCTCTGCCACATTCTGAGTTCAAGGGGTATATATACACAGGGGGTACAGAGTCCAAGCTGCATTTTGCAGTCAGCCCATCATTAAGGCCTGAGGAACAAGGAGCAACCCTCTACCACTGGTCATGCTAGTGAAAGTTGAGATGAGGACTCATCTAGCACTCATGCTGAGTCTGGACATAAACTTGGTGGGACTAATGCTGTGCAGGAACTGAGCTAAATTTTGAGCCTAATCCCCTAGAGTTGTTCATTCTTTGTACTTGAAAAGGATAATTGATATCACAAAGTTGGGATAAAGATACAGTGTGTTTGTGTCTGATCGCTCCAATACAAGCTCAGAAGACTCTACCAATGGTCAGGCACAAATAGTCCATTTGAACTTTTAGGATGGAGATGACTCTAGGTTTGCACATCTCAGGTTTCCTTTGTGCTATTTTGTTTAGACCACAGCACTTTCTTTGATTCAGGCAAGCCATTCTGGGTGATCCTGTGCCGGTGAATCCTATGTCTCACAATCCCCTAGAGACTGAGGTAGTAGAGGGAATGTTTGTACTTTTGTATCATTAAGTTTTTAAAGCAAAAATCCCTTCGGGCATCTAGGTAGTGCAGTGGATAGAGTGCTGGGCCGAGAGTCAGGAAGACTCATCTTCATGAGTTCAAATATGGTCTCAGACACTTTCTAGCTGTGTGACCCTGGGCAAGTCACTTCACCCTGTTTCCTCATCTATCAAATGAGCTGGAGAAGGAAATGGCAAACCACTCTAGTATCTTTGCTGAGAAAACCCCAAATGGGGTCATGGAGAGTCTGAAATGACCAAAAACTCAATAAAAGATAAATTTTGAAAACCTTCCCAAAATTGTCTGATTCTGCAACTTCATTATAAGAGTAACAGGTTGAATTTTGATTGCCTTACTGGAATGGGTGGTTCTGAAGCAAAAAGATCATAGATACTTCCCTGTGCCATCTGCGAGCAGCTGGTCATAAAGCCTACAGCATGCATCCCAGATTGGTAGGCAAGGTCCCAAGGCACAAAAGCGATCAAATAGGGCCTGCCTGAAATGGTGGTGTGATGAAAGCCCACATGGTGTAAAGTCAACTGGGCTAAAAAAGCAGTTTAGCCTATCTGTGGGGTCAGAAAGGCAGTGCTGGGCTGACCTGTGCAGTAAAATTGAGAAAGTCACGGCCATCTGAATTGGACCTAGAAAATGCGTCACTTTCAACAGTGACATGACTGGGTTTATTCCTTCGTAGAAGAATCAGAGAATTTCAGTGCTGGAAAGCATCTCAGTGGTCTTACAATCTACCTGCACTATAGCAATAGTACCCAAGCACAGCGGAAAGAGCACCTGAATTCAAATTCAGTCTCAAACATTTACTAGCTGTGTGACTCTATGCAAGTCACTTAACCTTTGCTTTAGTTAGTTTTTTTTTTTTGGGAGGGGGAAAGGCAGGACAATTGGGGTTAAGTGACTTGCCCAAGGTCATATGGCTAGTTTTGTGTTAAGTGTCTGAGGTCAGATTTGAACTCAGATCCTCCTGACTCCAGGGCTGGTGCTCTATTCACTGCGCCACCTAGCCACCCCTTTAGTTTCTTTGTGTATGATATGGGGATAATAATAGCACCTGCCTCTAAGGGTTGTTGTGAAGATCAAATGAGATTACATTTGTAAAGCATTTAGCAGAATTCCTGATACATAGAGTGTGTTATAAAAATGTTAGCTATTATTAATATCCTTTATACCAAATTTCTGATACATGATCACATAGTTTCCATTTTAATACCTCAAGCAACAGGGAATTCACTATCCACAGAAGTGACCAATCCCATCTTTGGAGAGCTCTAATTATTGTGAAAAATTTCCTCCTATCTAGCTGAATTTATTACTTCTACACATTGCTCCTAAATTTGCCCTTTTAGACCAAGCAGAGCAAGTGTGACATATAAATAACAATCTTTTGAATATTTGCAGACTATTAGCACGGTCCTGACTATGATCTTATTTCCTTCCATCTTTTATATCTGCAAATAGAAGAAGCCTGCCATCACTACATTCATCCGAGTCACTGACAAAACATGCTGAAAAAGCAGGGCCAAAGACAGAGAACTGTGGCATTTTACTAGAGACCTCCCTTTACACTGACATTTATCCAATAATAACCACTCTACAAGTCCAGGCAGTCAACTAGATCCTGATCTTCCTAACTGTACTATCATCCCGTCCCTGTCTCTCCCTCCATTTTGTCCACAAGGATATCCAGAGAGACTTTGCTAAATGCATTTTGGAAATCCAAATATTCTGTGTCAATGCCATTTCCCTGATGTACTAATTTAGTAACCCTGTTAAAAAAGGAAATGAGTTTATTCTGGTATGACTTGTTCTTAATCACAACTTCCCATTCTGAGTGTTCATAAACCATTCCTTTAAAATCCATTCTAGAATTTACTAGGAATCATCATCATCTTCACCAGTTTATAGTATCTTGTCATTTCCCCTTTTTTGAAAACTGGAATGTTTGCCTATCTCTTGTCCTAGGGCACATTTCCTCTTTGCCATTTTATTAAAATTGCCCACAGTGTTTTGGCAGTCACAACCACGCAGTCTTTTAGTACCATGAGATTTAGTTCATCTAGACCAGGTGACTTGAATTTATTTATATTAATTCAGTTTTATTTTACTTAAGGTTAAATTCTTTTTCCCTACCCCATGTATTGAAAAAGCAAGAAAAACAAAGCCCATTACAAATATGTATAGTTAAGCAAAAAAAAATTTCTATATTAGATGGTTTGAGGCCCCCCCCTCAATGTGCGTATGTGTGCATGTGTGTATTTCAATCTGCCTTCTGAGCTCATCACCTCTGTATCTGGAGGTGGAAAGCATGTTTTATCATGAGTCCTCTGGAGCTGTGACAGTTGGTTTCATTCTGACAGGGATTTACTGAGAGTAGCTGGGTACTTTCTTACACTCTCCTCCCTTATCTTGGGTTTTTATTCTATGTCAGTCATTTTTGCATTTTCTTTCCCAATCTGAAAGTCATTTTCCTTCATAAAGAAAACAAACAAATGCACAGTTGTGTAGTTTTGCTTTCATGACCTCATTTGCTATCACCATCCCATTAACAGCTGCAGTGAACATCTCACCACCAAAGTCCTTGGTACCATCAAATGCTGCAACATCAGAAACAGAGTTTTATTAGTGGAAGTGACAGTAAAGCGGACACATGACCACCTGCCCTGCGGCTGTACACTGAGAACCACTGGGCCTTGACATCTCACTTACAACTGAAGTCTTCTAGACATTGTTTCTCCCTGCTAGAATATGAGTCCTTGAAAATAGGGACTGTCTCTTTTCCCATTTGTATCCCCAGGGTTTAGTACAGTGCTTTGTGTATATTAAACAATTAATAAGTACTTTTTCATTCACGCTTTTTTCACTCCTATCCATACGAAGCAGCAGAACCATCTTCAGGACAAGGTGACTGGATCATTGTCCTGGGTGCTGAAATTCAGAGGGGCGCTGAGAGTGCTTTTCATTAGCACAGTGAAGGATGAGTTAGAGTTACAATAGGAAGCCACCAGCTAGTGGTTTCCTCCTTGGCCAGGTAGTTCCTCCCTGTCCCCTTTCCACCTTGCCCCAGGCTGAGGCTTTCCCAGCAATAGCCTCATGGTAGCCTGGGGTCTTAACAATATTTTCTCCATCCCCTAATATGCTTTGAAGGTGTATTTAGTGTTGCTTTTCTGAAGAACATTTTAGGTCAGTTGCTTCAGGTGCAAAAATTGCTCCTTCTTCCCTCTAGCAAGTAGGAGTTCAGTTACTTTCTTGCTCTCCTTCTCACCCCCATGGGGACCCTGTTTGTTGTTGTCTTGGCATTTATCATGTCTCTGGTCATGCTGGGGTTTACCTTTCCTGACATTTATCAGGTAATTGCCTCTCTAGTATTAACTTCTGAGTTCATAGAGGAGCTACCCAAGTTTGAAGAGTCCCAACAAGGCTCTTTAGCTACCTCCTGTTTATTTTCTTCACTGGAATAAATTGAGAATACTGTAGCAAAACCTGGTACTTGACTATATTCTTCTCATGTAAGACTTCTTTCTCTGAGTCTCGGGCCACAGAATCCTGCTTATGCATGGATTTAATCATTAACTAATTAATTAAATTTTAAATCTTTTCTCTCAAAGACTAGGGAGCCCTTCAGATGTTCCCCAATATTCTCTTTCTTATCTACCACAAACTCTAAGATGGAATGACCTCTGACCTCTCTAAGGTTCCTAACATTTCCACTTCTCCCACTTTATTGATCAGAATCAAGACCAAGAGAGCAAAGCCTCTCATCATTTCTTCCACCTGCTCAAGAGTGTATCAGTTGCTGTGCTTTTAGCAAAGAACTCAGACACAAGTTTGGATCCTTGGCGTCTCTCATCGTGACTGTATCTTGCCTCATTCCCTGACTTGGGATCTGTATCAGGAGCTCATCATCTATTTCCTATGACTGACCTGGTGGCCTATAACTGAGGTGGCTCCCTGGAGCCAATTGTTAAATTGTCAGTGTGAACATTTGCACTTCTAGCAAAGACTACAAATCCCAGCTTAATTTATTGCTTTGTTGATTGTCTAGACTTAAGGAAGCGATGGAAAAAATGTTAATAATAATGCAGATTAAACTTAAGAGAGTTGTGCATGCACTTTTCTTCCTGGAGGGCAGACTGCTCAGCATTTACCAACACATCTCTGCCTACACTAACTCCCACCACTCTGTAACAGTGTTTCTTCTTCCTTCAGTGCTAACTTGAATATTTATCATCAGGCTTCACTTCTTAGTTGAATACGTGCTTAGAGTACTATGATATGTGAGCTCACCTTCCACTTTTAGTATTCAGTTATAAGAAGCATTCCATCAAATCTCAAGGATATTAATGAAGTCATGTTACCTTCTGTCCTTACTATCCTTCACCTACTTCAGTACCTCTATTCTGTGTGCTGGTACATAGGCATCAGAGCCCATGAGTGTTATCACTATCCCTTCTCCCTGTCACTGTCTCCTCTGGATTATTGCACACTTCTGTTTCTCTTCCTTCTCTGTCATACCTTCTGTTTTCTATCGCACCTACTTTAGAAGATGTATCTGGGCATTATTCTCCCTCCTCCTCTCTTATTCATTCAAAATGCTTGTATTCAGATCAGCTGTTCTCTTAAAAAAAACCCACATTCATCCTGTTCTTTATTAAATATGCTACTTCCCTGACACCAAAAAGTCATCATTTCTGCATCATAAGCAATGGTTGGGAGCATCACTCATGTTCTCCTATTATATGGCTTCAAACACTCAGAGTCTTCTGTTGGTTCCTTCTTGGTGTCACCTTCTTCCACCTTCCACCCTCCCATTCCTTATGCCCCTGGCTTATATTTTCTTGTTTCCATAGCACTTTTCTCTTCCTTGTTTTCCTTTGGAGTCTATTCTTCCATACCTCTCAGAGCACAAATTTAGAGATGGAAGGGGTCTTAGGGATTATCTAGTCCAGTTCCCTTGATTTTATAGATGAGGAAACTGAGGCCCAGAGTACAGTCTTAGAGTTGTCTAGAGCACTAAGAGACTGAGGGATTCACACCCGGGTCCCCACACTTCCTCCCTTGAGTTCTGATCCTTGCACTTGTGTTCATTCCGCGTTCACCTCACAGATATGCTGGAGATTAGGAAAGCACTCCTCCAGCCCTTCAACCTTTTTCTCTAGCACGGAGAATGATTCACTCTTGACGCATGCTTACCTTTTGGTTGTCTGTGGCAGAAATATTTGTGAGTGGCAGCTTGGCAGGAAGAGTCATTCTGTTTGGGTCATAGCCCTCAGCCTAGCACTCCTGGCCAGGATCCAGGACCTTACTATAGGAAGGGACCATCTGCTCCTGGCACAGACACTGGGCATTCAGGGAAATGGGCATCATGTACTATCCCAGACCGGAGATGGAAGTGTACTGATATGAGAAATAATTAGACCAGAAAGTGACTCTGATTAAATCATAGCAATGCTTTAAAAAAAATGTATCTTTTATTTATCTTTAACATTCACAAAAGTGAGAGGGAAGTTTTCACTCTGAGCCTTCTCCTTTTAACCATCCCTTTTGTCCTCCCAAGGCCTGGGCTAAAATCCTGCCTCTTGATGCTTACTACATTATATGACCCTGGGCAAGTCCCTGATCTGGGCCCCAGTTCTCTGATTTGTAAAATGAGGGCTTAGGATGTCCAGAAAACAAGGGCCAGAAAGGAAGGAATATTGCCATACCCTGACTATGGTCCCCTATGGAAATAAAGTCCACAGACAGTTCACCCACCTTGTGGCACCAGCACATTTCTTCAGATCTTTGGTTAGCAGCTAGTACTTTGGAACTATAAATATTCCAAATTACTTATCTGGTCTAAGTGTTTCCAATGACACTGCATCTTATTCAAAGTGTTCATGACATCCACAGGATTCTCTCTCTCATAGCACATGTTATGGGAATTTTTAATTTCTTTTTTTCATTTGGGACTCAGGTCATTCTGCTGCAGTTTTTAGTTAACAAAAAAGTGTGTTTTAATATCAACCCCACAAAGTTGTCCCATGGGATGTAAAATTTTACTTGGGAGACTTAAGCACTCCTTAGAGAAGAAGCCAGAGGAAGAATCTCAACTGTCCCTGACACCTTGGTGACACATAAATCCTCTTTCTCAATTGTAAACCCTCTAAATATAGTTTAATCTGTAATCTGACTCAGTTTACCTATAGAGTTTTTAAAAAAACAACAACCACAAAGTTTATTAGAAGGGGATGTATGAATTTATGATTATTATTAAATTATGTTTAAATTTGTTTAACTTTTATAACATTGAAGGAAGTATGAAATTATGGACCTATCTTCTCCTTAACTTTTATGACCTAAGAGGAATATACCAATAGGAATATGTAAAAGAATTATTTGTCTACCACTCTGATGTAATTTTGTCCACAAGAAGCCTTGTCAGAATCCTCATGATGGTTCAGATTTTCTCTGAGACCTGAATACCTCGATATTTTCCACATTGTGGTCATTATATATTTGGCAGAAGTTACTCACCACCTGAACTCAGAAAGGAGCTTTTTCTCCCATAACACAGGCATAGACCACCTCCAGGTCTGACTCCATGGCCAATGGTTTTTGGTAAAACTGTAACATTCTGTTGCTGCTGCCCCGACCCCTACACACAGGGAGAAGCACACACACACAACCCATCACTGAACACAATTATCTCATACATACTAAGTGCTTAATAAATGTCTGTTGATTTAGCACATGCAAGAGCACGTGCACGTGGGCACTTACACACACACACATACATACATGCGTGCACTGGTCAGAACAAGTCATTTGATGACTTGTTCCCTCCACTGCTTTCTTCCTTCTGCCTAGAGACACCTGGAGTGAGCCCACCAGGCTCATAGAAGGTTCTTTCTCCTCTCTCCCTAGAGCTGCTTCCTTCAGTCCTTTCCTTTCTGCGGCTCACAGTGGGTCAGCTGCAGGATATGTGCTCACAATATTCTCACAAGGGGAGATTCCAGAAAGGTGTCTGAAATGTCCCTGAGGTTCACATTAGCTGTGTGCACTTAGGACACGTGGCCAGGCCTACTTAAATGTTTGCTCACCAATTCTAAGCTTCTTCTTTTAGGTATGTATGTTTCCATCTTCTTTGCATGTATTTTCCCTTAGCTGTTCTTGATCACTGCACAGGAGGCAAATGAGTCAACATCATCCCCACCATAAGGCACTGTCATTCAGGACAGTTTGAGAGAAACTTGCAAAGATTAAATGTCAATTTGGCTTTGGTTCGTTACAAATAAAAGTTTCAAAAAAGAAGACGAGAGTTTGTTTTTTCCGTTTCCTTTGGGCTCACTTGAATGGTCGCCTCAGAAGATAGCCATATACATGTTTGTGGTTAGGTTTGTTGTTTTTTTTTTAATGGGGTTTCTAATATCTTTCAGTTTTAGAGCAGAACAAGTTCCTTGGAATTGCAAATTAACACAGAAGGAAAAGTTACAGTTCTCCTAAGACCTTTCAAATCTTTGGATTCAGAATAGGAAATTTACAAAGCACTCATATTTTCCCTCTTCCTTCTCTCCATCCATTTACACACATGGTAATTATGAGGTAAAAGAAATATTGTGAGAAATTGAGCTTCAATTGGTGTTTAGGCTGAATAAAAAAATCCTAGCAGAAAGCAGAGTTAAAGGCTGGAAGTAACCTTAGTGGTTCTGTAGCCCAATGTCTTTCCTTTTACAGATAAGAAAACTGAGGCCCAGAGAGGTTAAGTAGGCTACCCAAAGTCACAGAGAGAAAGAGCAAGGGTTCAAATTTTGTTGAGAGCTTCTTCCATTTCATCCTGCTCCGGGTGTCTTTGCTTGGATTATTTATTAAAGTTCTGGTTCTAACAGAAGCAGAGCTGTGCTGAGGGTCCTGAATGTGACATGGAATTAGTATTCTCCTCTGCTCAATTTCCTGTGCTCTCTTGGTTAAATTTAGAGAAAATGTCATCTTTTGGAACTATATTTTACTATTTAGAAGAGAGAGGATTTCATCTGGGAAGTTTCTATCTCTAGATAGAGAAATGTAGCAAGGATATTTTGTCTTCTCTCTAGAGATTCCCAGGGCATTATTATAGACCGTGGTGTGTTTTTAAAAAGCATGTCCTGGTGCAGCATGAACTCCCCTTTCATCATTGAATGGGGCTCATTTGAGAAATACCAACCTTTCCTGCATCAACACTGCTGTTAAAGATTTAGATGGGCCCTCTTATCTTATTGGGGTTGGCAGTGTGCATTCAGAATGCAAGTCTTAAATTATCTGGGTGCATTTTTTAAAATTATGTTTTCCTTATAGGTGCATCTCAGGAGACAGGGTTTCCTTTCTGCAGCTCAGTAACTGAAAGTGACCTAAGAAACCCTACAGTTATGGTTTTCTGAAGGGAGCTGGAGCCTGTGTTGCAAAATAGATAGTGTTACCAAAACCTAAAATAACAGAAGTTATAGCCATGTGAAGTTTCTAAGCTTATTCACAATCTTTCCTGAGAGCTGTTCTTGATCTTTTATGAATTTTTATCAAATGCCTGCTATGGGTTAGGAATTTAAAAGGCACCTGAGATGCTTCTGCTCCTCTACTGTACCTTGGTGAAGGAGATAGAATTAAGAAGTTTACTGGAATTGAATCCTGGCTTGTTGTAATTGATTTGGAAGTCACTCACACAGGATAGCTGTGCAAAATGGTATGTTTCACCTGGGAAGATTTGTATGAACTGTGATGCAAAGTGAAGCGAGCAGAACCAGGAGAACAGTTAATACAGCAGCAGCAACATGGTAAAGATGATCAGCTCTGAAAGACTCAGTAACTGTCTGATACGACGACTAACAGCAATTCCAAAAGACCCAACATGAAACCTGCTGCTCACCTCCAGATAGGGAGCTGATGGACTCAGAATACAGACTGAAGCCCATTTTCCTTTCTTTCTTTTTGCTTTGGACATAGTTAATGTGGAAATTTGTCTTTCATAACTTTTCATATTTGCAATGGGTTTTGTTTGTCTTACCTTCTCAGTGGGTAGGGGGAAAAAAAGGGAAAGGGAGGTAATTTGGAATTGAAAATAAAACTGAATTAAAAAAAAACTTCCTTGAGATGAGGATCCAGTCTTATATAAACTATGTATCTGACTGCAGGGGCTTTGCACACAGCAAACACTTAATAAATTCTTGTTGAATGAACTGACTTAAAAGAAGTACTTGTGTTTTTTCTGTTTTACTGGTGGGTGCTCCAGGTGACCATTTCACCCCTCTAACAAGTGGGGGGCTGGTCTGGATGAGGGGGCAAGAACATCACTCTCTATCTTTGTGACCAGGCTCCTCCAGTATCAGAAAAGGCCGTTGGACTGGAGCCCAGCAAGTCTTCCCTTAGTGTATGGCATCATTTCCTCAATATGGCAGGAGGTAGAAAAGGTACTTAGAGATAAGTTTCTTAAAACAAGAGAGACTAGGATATCAGTGCTTCAGGTTGAGCATAGTAAGTAAGAACTTTGAATAAAAAAAGGCCGAATCAGGCTGGTAGGACAGAGGGCTATTTTATGCTAGTCACTAATGGCAGGAAGCAAATGGTAGTACTACCCTCGCTGCTAGCCCTTCATCAACTCTAATGATGTCTAGTCACATTCCTAGGCCAAAATTTAACTTCTTCAGAGTTCATCCCAGGGTGTGAGAAAACAATAGGTTTATTAAGAGCTTTCTAAATTTGGGGCAATGAAAGGAAGGCTCAGCACTCACGTCTCCTAGGTGCAGTTTAAGCCTCTCCCTGGGAAATAGGAAGAACAAAGGTATACTTGGCTTAAAGGGTGATGTGGCGGAGGCATGGAGGCATCTGGAGCAAAGAGGTAAGCCAGACCACATGTTTTATTCTGGTTAGTCTCCTGTTTGTCAAAAACTCTAATCATATAACCAGGTTCCCTTGTTGGGTAGGGAGGTGCTAGGGCCCCGGGTGGGAGGGGATGGCTTTGTTGTGTGACCACAGAAGCTGTTACGCACTAATTTCCTCTGGGGCTTGTGATGAAGTCAGTAAACCACAGTGTTTAGCAGGCACTGCTCTCAGAGTGGCTCCTCTGTGGTGTCTCGACCATGACACACATTTGACATGCCCTTTCCTAGCCCCTTGACAGACAGGGGTGCTCCTGCTTTGCACTATGGACCAAAGAGAAATCCTACAGAAGTACCTGGACGAGGCCAGAAACAAGAAACTCAGTCGGGAGGAGTGTGCTAGCGAGTTTCTGGTGAGTTTAATGCAGACACCTCTGTGTGCATGGGGTCTCTTGGTCAAATCACCAAACAGCTCAACTGTCTAAGAATTATAGGTTCACAAATGTAGACCTGGAAGAGACTTTAGTGGTCATCTAGTCTAGCTGTGGGGTCCAGACATGAAATGAAGGTAGACTCTCAAGAAAGAGCAAATTAAAAATTTAGCTCCTTTGGGTTGCTTGTTATGTTCTTTAGATATTTCCTCCAGGATTCTCGCTTCTCAAGTTTTGTTTGCTGTTTGTTTGGACTAAACAGAGGAAATAAACCACTACAGTCTTGTAAATAATAATGTGACTTGGATAGGCAGAGTTCTCTGGACAGCTAAGCTGGAGCTTATATCTTAGAGTCTCAGAAGTAGTTGATGTTAAGAAGTCAGGGGCCAGAACTAATTCCTCTAAGTATCAACACTGATGACTTGGCTACCTCTTTGCTCTTGGAATTCCATCAAAGGCTACCGGACATCAGGAAAATTATCTATAGCAATATTTTCTTCCATGTACATAGACATTTTATTTTTTAATGACTGAAAATTCATTTGAGCTGACCTAGAAGGTTAGCATCTTGGATTTCTTTTGCTTGAGGGCAGTTAGGGTTTAGGGTGTCAGGGAAGAGATTGAAGATGGATATCAGGACCAAATCAGTTCTGTTGAGCTACAGTTGTGAGGCAACTCATCTGTGAGACCTGTGAATGTTGATTTGATATCTGAGCCCTCTATCTAATCACTTGGTGCTTTGTATGTACTGGGATGAAGGAGAGAATCAGTGCTTTACTAATTAAAAGCCCCAACCTTCTAGGCTTAGCTCCTCAGTCTGTGAGTTGATATTCCATCCCACAAGCTAAGTAAAACTTGTAGATATGGTGGTAGCTTAAAGGGAAATGACCTGACTCTGTGGGTCCCTTTGGAATGGAGCTGCTGGAGGAAGGAGGCAATGGGGAAGTTCAGGAACATGTGTCTCTTAGACATGTGCTTTCTCACCCCCGTGTCTCCTAAGAGGAATAAACCCCCTGACATGAAGGAAAAACTGAGCTTGGAGGTAATGCCACCCCCTGGTTTTAAGGCCTTGTTTTTGGGTAGTGATTAAGTGGAACCCCACTGTTCACTGACTCATCTCCTCCAGTGGAAAAACAGAGCAGCCAGACTTATCCTGGGCTGCACCATCTCAAGGTGGTGGGCATGGGGAGAGGGGGGATAGTGTAGAAGTGCCAAGGGGGAAAGTGGGTCATTTCTAAGAAATGATGTCCTCTCCATAGGGACACATTCCACCTTTCTCTGTAGTATTTATTCTCTCAAGGGCAACTGATTTTATGGTTGTGAACTTCAGTGCTCATATCCTATGCCTTTCTTTATAACTTTAACTCTTAGCACAGGGCTTGGCACACAGCAAACACTTGCTAATTGCTTGAATAGTAGCTACGGTTCTCCCTAGAAATTCTTCAGCTGGTGGTAGGACTATTTTTATTAACCATATCTTCTAGCCCTCAAACATTCAAGCTCTCTCTCTGTCTCTCTGTCTCTCT